>NC_083228.1:93677687-93980717 GCF_032191835.1 Heteronotia binoei | reverse complement strand
TCAAAAAGTAACGCCATGCACCCCACAGATAACCCAGCCAATCTTGCTGCTGTAACCACCAGTGTTGCCCCCGCAATGGCAGCTCACCTAGCACTGCTTGAGAAGCAGGGCGCCATGCTACGATGCCCTAACCACGGTCGGGGGGGGGACTGTGTGGTGGCCTAACTGCTCCGGCCTGTCAACTGGGATGCCCATCCAGTTACCATACATCCCCTTCACAAGGGGACATCTGCTGCACCCCTCTGCCTCCCTAATCATCCCTCTAGCCTTAAAGGCCCACCAAAACTGGGCTTCTGTGCCCAGCTGCCCGGGGAACCGGGTTGCTGGGCCCACCTCCAGTCATGTAGTTACCTTCTGCACCACACTTGAACCTACTGGCCCCAGTGAGGCCAACAGGGGTTTGAGCTTGAGGTAGCAAGTTGTGAGTACACACCCAATGCTACCGATGAGAAAATTATAAGTCCCCCTTTACCTGTAGGGGAAAAAAGGGGGGGGAGCAGGAAAGCAACATATGACCCAATAAAGCTGTTTGGGAGGCGAAGCCAGCAGATGTGCACTGGCCCACTGACTTAGCTTTGCCTTCCTTCTGGTTGAAGACAACCACCGATTTATACCCCACCCTTTTCACTGTATCAGAGGCTCAGAATGGCTCATAAACCTCTCCATCCTCTCCCCCCACAACAGACACCCTGCAACGTGGGTGGGCTGGGAAAGCTCACACTGAAGCTACCCTTTCAAAAGGATGGAGATATTGGATTTATATCCGCCCTCCATTCCAAAGAGTCTCAGAGCGGCTCACAATCTCCTTTACCTCCTTCCCCCACAAAAGGCACCCCGTGAGGTGGGTGGGGCTGGAGAGGACTCCCATGGCAGCTGCCCTATCAAGGCCAACTCCTACCAGAGCTACGGCTGACCCAAGGCCATCAAGGAGGTGCAAGTGGAGGAATAGGGAATCAAACCCGGCTCTCCCAAAGAGGGAGGCCTCCAGGCCCTACCTGGAGGCTGGCAACCCTAATTGCCTGACTCTGCATAACAGCTCTGGTATTCCTCAGTGGTCTCCCATCCAAGTATTAACCTGAGCAGGCCCTGCTTAGCTTCCATGATCTGACAAGATCAGCTAGCCTGGGCCATTCCGGTGAAACGATAATAGTCCGCACCTTAACCACTACACCAAACTGGTTCCAAAGGAGACTTTGAACATATAAACATATAAAGCTGCCTTATACTGAATCAGGCCCCCGGGTCCACCAAGGTCAGCACTGTCCGCACTGACTGGCCGCGGCACCCATGGACTCAAGCTGAGGCCGGGAGCTGAACCTAGGGCCTTCCACTTACCAAGCAGATGTCCTGTAGGCGGGCCACTGCCCCTTTCCGAGGCTGCGAGCGGAGGGGGGGGCTACCACAACTCAAATGCAGCCCGCACTCCTCAGGCCACCACTCTAGCACAGCTGCCGTGGAGGGGAAGAGAAGGGGGCGGGGGGGCACCCGGCCTCACCGCGTGCACCCCCGCTCAGGTTCCCCTCAGCCCCGAACAAAATCACTTCGCTACTCATGTGCTAAAGAAAAGCTGATTCAGAGCCGTCCCGGGCCGTCACGTTGAGAAGGGGCCTCCGCCGCGCCGGCTTGCAGCTCGCGCACGCAAGCCTCGGCCCAGGCGACACCAGAAGACGCGGCTAATTAATAGCCGTTCAGCGCCGTCCCGAGCCGCCACGAACTGCTCCTCGCAGCCCCGACCAGGTAACATTGGGAAGGGGCCTGTGCTGCACCGGCTTGCAGCTCGCGCACACAAGCCTCGGCTCAGACGACGGCAGAAGACGTGGCTCTCCCTACCGAGAGCCACGAGAGAACTGCGTAGCACGGGTGGGAGCCCGGGCTTAATAGCCCTGACTCCACGCCCACTCCTTGGACTCCTGGATGGCCGGGAAGCCGGCGTCAGCCTCCCTCCTTCCGGGAGGGCAAAGCACGGCCCCCAACCTATGACTGGTGTTGCCAGTGCGGCTGGGAAGGGGCCGATTTCTCTGATTTTTTTTCATGTGTTTAAGTGTTATAAGATCTTTCAACTTACATGGTAGCTGGATGCAGAGATAAGGTAAGGAAGAATCAGACCATTGGAAGTAGTAGTGATGGCACAGAAAGGATTCAGATTCTGTTGTTAAGTTGAGAGGAAGGATACAGGACAATTGTTACACCTTGAATTGTCAAGCTGTGTCTTATCCTAACTGCTAGGGATTCCAAAGTTGTCAAAGGAATTTAATCAGATTGAAGGGAAACGTCCAGTGGGGTGCCACAGGACTCTTTCTGGGCCTGGCATTTTTCAATATTTTTATAAACAATATGGATGAAGGGTGGTGAGAATAATCATTAAGTTTGAATATGATACCAAATTGGGTGAAGTAGCAAACACACTGAAAGACAGAGACAGAATTCAACAAGATCTGAACACTAGGGAAAAGTGGGCAGATGTAAACAAGATGCAATTCAACAAGGATAATAAGTGCAGAGTTCTGCATCTGGGTAACAAAAATGAGAAGCACACATACTGGATGTGCAACACAATTCTGGATAGCAGTGTGCAAATGAAATCTTGGATAGATATGGACTGTAAGCTAAATATGAGCAATCAGTGTGCTGCAGTGGCAAAAAAGACTAATGCAGTGTTGTGGTACATCAACAGAGGCATCACATCCAAATCACAAGATGTTACAGTCCTGGAGACCAACCCCACAAGAATAGGTTGAGGGGTCTGGGGATGTTCAGTCTGGAGAAAAGGAGGTTGAGGGGGGACACGATTGCTCTCTATAAGTATTTGAAAGTATTTGTCACTTAAAGGAGGGCAGGGGGCTATTCCTGTTGGCAGCTGAAGACAGGATTCACAACAATTGGTTTAAATTATGGGTCAAAAGATACTAGCTGGGTATTAGAAAAAACATATTTTACAGTAAGAGTAGTTCAGCAGTGGGATCAGCTGCCTAGGGAGGTGATGAGCTCCCCAATGCAGGCAGTCTTCAAGCAGTGGCTGGGTGGACAGGGATGCTTTAGGCTGATCCTGCACTGAGCAGGGGGCAGGACTAGATGGCCTGTATTCCTTTCCAGCTCCATGATTCATTGATTCTGTGATACACAGGACAGCATCAGACCTACAATTTTAGCAACCATTTTCCTTGTGCTTTTCCCTTTTGAACTTTTTCTTCATTTAGAAAAGAATGCACATAAAAATACAATAAGAATCCATAGAACCCAGCAAAAAAAACCCACTTGTTTTTTAATTACTCTCAGGGTTTGGGGGGTTTTTTTTGTAGAAAAAGCCCAGCGGGAACACATTTGCATATTAGGTTGCACCTCCTGGTGTCACCATAGTTTTACACAGAGCTTTTTTGTAGGAAAAAAACTAGCAGGAACTCTAGTATATTAGGTCATACCTCCTGACACCAAGCCAGCCAGAACTGCATTCCTGTGCACTTCTGCTAAAAAAAAAAAAAAAAAGCCCTGATCACTATGTTCCCATATTTTTTTGTGTAACTCTGTAAATTTTTCCAGGCAAAATATATCTATTGACTTGACACAGGCCCCTCACACAGTAGATCTCAAGCTTTTATGGGAGGCTGTAGATGAGACATAACTGAAATGTGCATAGATTAAATGGAAACAATCTTAACTTTTCTGAATATTCTTATTGAATCATTGCTTACAAAGCATTATTTTTCTTTTTTCTTTTCTTTTGCTTTGATTGTTGCTTTTCATTGCAAGGCAAAAATCCCATTTAAACAAAAATAGCTTTGCTAAATAGAGTTTTCATTTGGGTAAATAGATAGTCCTGGATGTTTACAAAGCAATCTCCTGCTTGCGCGCTTTGCTCATGTATTATTTTGATTAAATGTATTGATTGTTTCACTTATCTTTTTACAAGGCTTCTTCAGAGACAAAAGCAAATTCCATGTCATGCAGCGCAGAGTAAATTGGTTGAGAAAAACAGCATTTTCAACTATTTTAAAGAGGACTTTTTATGATGTCTGAAGGTTGAAAAATCTTTTTCAACAAAAGATCCCATAAATGGTAGCACCAGGTTATGTTTAGCAAATGGTTCCCCCCCCATACACAAACACACACACAAAAGAACACCCAGGTTTGCACACTGCCAACTGCCTCAGATTGTTTTGTCTACTATTCCAAGAACATTTTTGTGCCATTGTACTGAAAAGATGGAAGATGATCACAGATGCATGTACAGCTCATTCAAAACTGGCTAGCTTTCATAACTACATTATAATTAGGATAGCTGGAGCGGCTTTTTTCATTATTTCTACATATTCAATATGTTTTCAAGAGATTTTCAGTGCTTTTTGTTGCCCAGGGGTTTGTACAATCAGATGCCCCATGAAACCCGCAAGTATTGGCAAAGTGGCTAATGTCTAAGGTTGTTACCATTCTCATTAGTTGATCCTCAGATATGTTACCTCTGAACAAGATGGTTCTGTTCAGGGCACTTGACCAGATGAACAGTTAATCTAATCCAGAGGGCTTTTATTTTCTGAGACCACTCTGCATGACAATAACCACATACTAAATGTCAGAGCTGCTTCCACTGTGATGCTACTTACATGAAATGTAGCTAAGTATTATCAGGGGTCATTTTGTAGACAAATCGGTGGTGGAACTCATTAGTATAACTCATTAGCATATGCCACCCCTCCACCAGCCAAAAGCAACCCAATGCAAGAAAAGAGAGCCCTGGGTGAACAAGGCCTGTTTGGACTGGCTAGAGATCCAATCAGCCAAAGCAGGTCTCGATCTCCTGGGGCTCTCCTGCGCCCCCCCCCCTAGTCAAAAGGCCAGCAACCCACCCACCACCCAAAATCATATAAGAAGTGGGGAAAGGGTGGCACAGGCTTCTCCAGGGGTTAATGAAGGCTGTTGGGGGCATGACAAAACTTCTGGTGACTGGCTGGCTGCCTGCTCTCCTAATCCAGGGATTGTTATGCAGCTGAACCTACTATTCAATGGACAAGTTTGGTGGGGAGGAAAAGGAGGGAGCCTGTCAGAAAGTTTCAGGAACTGCATTCCTGTGAGCTCCTGCTGAATCTGAGGCCTGAGTATTACCCAGACTCAGTGGACCAGTGGAGATCTGCTAAAAGCATGCTCACCTGTTTGACTCATGCACTTCTCTCTGGTCCAGGCAAGGAGCTGATACATTGAGCAGCTCAGATTAATTCAAATGTGTCCATATCTGCTTTCCAAATGGGAGAAACTAATCCTGAAGCAAGGAACCTTGTGGAAATCAAATGGATACAATTCAATTTATTCAAGGCTAGGAAAAACGCCCAGAGAAAACTGGGATGCGGGAGCTGGACTTGATTAGAAAATGCCAGAACATTGATGTGGAAGGGACGGGTTGGGGAGGGGGACAAAGAGGCAAACCATAAATCCGAATAACAAGAAAGTATCAAAGATTTCAGGTTTTCACGGCTGGTAACATCATTAGGGTTTGTAGAATCTTTTGGGCTCAAGTGCCGTGTTCTACTGGAGAAAGTTTTCCTTCCAGACGTTTCGTTCTCAGCTGTGGAGAACATCCTCAGTGGCGTTGCAGCCAGAGCAGGCGCTCTGACATTCTTGGCTGCTGTGCATTGAGTGGGGCCAGGGCTGCTGGAGAGCTGCTATTTCTAGGCTGGAGGGGGTGTGGTGAAAGGGCAATTGGTTTGTGGATGTGCCCATTGTTTGGTGGGGCTTCCTGGAAGGGTAGTGATAAGGAAACTGGCTGTTGAATGTGACCATTGTTCTGTGTTAATTGCTGGGAGGGTTGGAAGGGGTGTGAAGATAAGGAAGATGGTTCTTGACTGTGCTGATTGTTCTGTGGAATGTGCTGGTTGTTCTGTGACTTTCTGCAATTTATAGTCTGTAGGGTGTTTTGCAGAGCTGGGTACCAAGATTGGTGGATGAAAATGCCTTCTTCCTTTCTGTTAAAATTGTGCTGGTGTTTGTAAATCTCAATAGCTTCTCTGTTCAGGCGGGTATGATAATGTAAGACCATAGAAAGGACTTCATTTCTTTCAAAAAAAAGAAAGTACAACAGGAAGACAAAACCTAAACTTGTCACCTCCTGCCAGCACAGAGGCACAGAAAGACCTGTTTCCAGGCCACCTCCTCCTCCAGCTGCGTGCAGCAACTCATGCCAGCTTCTCCACATGGCCAGCTCCCCACCAGCCCTACTCATCCTCCCTCCTCCACGGCCCTTTCCCTCCATGCATCTATATTTTTTAATGGAGGTATTTTAGACATTTAGATTTTGTATAACTGGATTAACAATTGAATGTAGCTTTATAATATTAGGCATGTAATATTAGGCATATTACATAATTCAGAAACAGTTCATTTTATTCCAAAGAATTCTTAAAATCATAACCATCACTGAGAGTTCAGCAGAATCTGAATACCTCACCTGGGAGCCTATTGATACTTCCATGCTCTGCCCAGTCAGCCATTCATTCCCAATTGTAGCAGTAATGACAGAGCTAAGGTTGAAGCCTTTTTAACAGGCTTCCATTTGACCTCCTTCTTTAACACCTTGAATGCCGCAGCAATAGTGTCCCAAGGGCCATATGCCCTTAGAAATGTTGAATTCTATCATTCTTGACTTCTTAGAATTGTTGCTAGGTGCCCGGGATCTAATGCCCTAGTCCTACTTTCACTTTTTAGCAAGATTAAAAATGAAGCAGTTGATACTCTGAGCAGGTCACTGTTAAAATTGATGACATCACAAAGTTTTCATTGAGATACTGTGAACAATCTGGAATGAATGGCAACATTCTCCTCCTTTTTAAATTGCCTTTGACAGATCCTTGCTCTGTTGATTTCATAACATGAAAAGTAATATTCAAAAAGCTTAGGTTTGTTTCCTGTTAGCTCCTGCATTTGACATCCCAGTTTGTCTTTTCTGTGTTTTCAAATGGTGATCACATTGTTCTTGATCACCTGGGAAGTAACAATAGGGAGTCTCTGGAAAGGATCATTACCCCCAGCGATCATTATCTGAACCAACTTGCCTTGACAACTTCTTTAAAATAATTCTGTCTTGCTGATGATTATCAAATGTTTTCCCTGCCCAATACATGCATTTTTGTTCTTCAAAAATTAATGTATTACAATGCCACATTTCAGAGTGGTTAGCTGTTGGCAGCAAACCTTTGAAAAACACATTCCCTCCTACATAAAGTTCTTGGCTAGCATTTACTAACTTCTGGAGCAAACAGAATTTAATTTCATCTGTTTCCCAAGTATATTACATTTCTGTAAAGTTGGGTTTTTTTCTTATAGTTATTTGGCCCTGATAGCTCAGAGTAGCCCAGTTTTGTCAGACATCAGAAGCTAAGTAGGGTCAGTATTTGGATGAGAGACTACCAAGGAAGACTGGGGCTGCTATGCCAAAGAAGGCAATGGCAAACCATGTCTGCTTATCTCTTGCCTTGAAAACCAAATGAGGTGGAGCTTTATGGGGCTGCAGGAAGTCAGTTGCAACTTGATGGCACACTTTACCTTTAAGGTTGTTGTCTGTTTGTTGAAGGCTCAAACTGTAACAAAATTACAGTTTCCGCAGAACCAAGACTCTGGGAATAGGGTGATCCAGATAATAATCAGTTAAAGTTATTATTTTAGATTCATTATCAAAAACCTTGTCATTTTTATGTTGTTCCATGATTAGCAGGAATGCTTGATCCTATACATGTTTACTTCTTTTCAGGGTTTGCCTATATTTGTGGAGTCTCAATTGTTCCCACCTGATATTTAAAAAAAAAAAATCTGAACTCAATTCTCATAACATTTTTTAGTCAACAATTGCATGCCTTTGTACATTTGTTTTATGCTTGTCCTTTTTTACAAGTGTTTGTACAATTGATAGTAATTGCTCCCTGGATGTATAAATTGCATCAACTACCCATGTCTTAAGAGAGGAAGGGCATGTTTAGGGGAATAATCTCCTAACAATTAATTCCTTCTGAGGAAACATCAGGTAATATTCCCAGTCATTGATTAATGAAGGAATAAGAAAGTAAGAGCTATTTTCCATCTGTGCCAGTATTCTGTGTCCCACAATGGTCCAACCACATGTCCTGGAAGGCTCAAAGTAGGCACATAAAAGGTAATACTCCCCTTGCTGCTGACTCCTAACATCCAAACATGGAAGTCCTATTCAGCTGCCATCGAGCCTTTCTCCAAGAATTTGTCCAATCCCCCTTTCAAGTCATCTAAGCTAACAAACTTTACCATATCCCATGGCAGCAAGTTTCACAAGTTACATTAATTATGTTCTATGTGAGAAGTACTCTGTCTGTCCTGAACACAGCCAGTTAATGTTAGTGGGACGTCAGTTCAGTACAGTATTTTACATAGATTCTTGTTATTTGTAGGAATATTGTAGATTACTATAATATTAAGAATATAGACTTCTATGTTCTGTTTTCTGAAGTTCATAAATGTATGTTGTTATTAAGCATATGTATCCTCGGATGCTTTCCTTAAATTATTGTAGCTAAATGTATATCACCATAGTTTTAAGAAGCATTAATTTGGCTTCTAAACATAGCTCCTCAAGAAATGACACTTTAAGCAAATAAGATGGAAGTTCACCTCTTGTTTGACTAAAAGGTTTCTGAGAGTCAGTTTGGTGTAGTGGTTAACTGTGTGGACTCTTATCTGGGAGAACCGGATTTGATTCCCCACTCCTCCACTTGCACCTGCTGGAATGGCTTTGGGTTAGCCATAGCTCTTGCAGAGGTTGTCCTTGAAAGGGCAGCCGCTGTGAGAGCCCTCTCCAGCCCCACCCACCTCACAGGGTGTCTGTTGTGGGGGGAGAAGATACAGGAGATTGTAAACCACTGAGACTCTGATTCAAAGAGAAGGGCGGGGTATAAATCTGCAGTCTTCTTCTGTTTTACTATAAGGCATGTCAAAGATTTCAGTGTATGCAGAATATTTTTCATAGGTTAAAGATTCTTCGACATCCGAGCTGGTAAGAAAAACACCCTTAATAAAGAGCAGAGAACGTCTGGATTATGATTTATTGACTAATTGTGTTGTCTGATTTTGAGTAATTATCCAACTAATATATTTCAACATATCACAACAGCCTTCTAAGTAAAACTTTATCTGCTGGAATGCTAAAATGAATAGCAGCAAGATTGCTTCAATTGCTTTAGCTAAGTGCTTTTTGTCCCATGATACTTTAAAGTAATTTTGTAGTAGAGATGATGATAATAAATGAAGGAGAAATGAGCAACTGTCAGTCAATTATTGCTTCAGATTTACAAAGTTGCAAAAATTCATTATACAATGAATGTTTTATTAAAGATACTAAGTCATTCATTGATGTTGAAGTGCTTAGCATTCTGGTGCTATAGACGTAGACAAACTTATGGTTAGGAAACTAAAGCTGCATCGTATGCAAGAAAAGTAGAGATAATCTTTTCTCCTTATCAAGTATAGTTCCATTCTAAAAGTTTCTTCAAAAAGCTTATTAACTAATTTGCATAGAGTTGGACAATGTAGCCAACTTGATTTTAAAGTTGAAGCAGTAGGAGTAAATAACCAGGATCAACAGAGTGAGCAAATTTGTCATGCTGTAAACAAGTTCCTCAGACTAAAGAGCTTTATATGTTCAGGCTAAGATGTACTGGTTCCTTAACTCGGTTGCTTTGAGTCAGCCCTGTAGCCAGGAATTTTACGTGGGGGGCATTTAGGAATATTAAAGGGCATTCGCTAATTAAACCAATTATAACTTAATTACTTTAATTGAATTAGCAAACAATGAACACCAAATAAAGTTATTCAACAATGTGTTGGGTGTGGAGCATTGAAGATTCCCTTCCCTACCCCACCCCCAGCAGTGATCAGCAGCTGATAGGTGGGGAGTGAAACTGACCAGAAGCAGCAGGGTGGCTTCCTTTTTCTTCCTCAGTCTCCCTGACACTGTGGGGTTGAGTTGCACTGAGGGTAGGGGTCTGGCATCCTTCCAGAGTGAGACAGGGCTTGTCTGTTGTGGGGCTCCGAACAGTGAGACTCCCAACAATGCTCCACTGCCAAATTCCCCACTATGGCTATAGGACTGTTCCGAGTAAGGATAGTAATGAATCACCTCATGAATTAAAGTTCATGATGATTTTTTTGGCCACCCATGGTTTGCAAACTGAAGTTCATGGCAGGTCAACAGGCATAAACTTTCCATGAACCTTGAAGCTGTTAGTAATGGCTTCTAACAGTTCATTAATGGGCACATTTCTAGACAGACTGTCTCCACTCAATCTAAATGTTTACCTCACTTCCAAGCAATGTGGGACAGAACATGGAAGGCTTGTAGAGGAGAGTCAGCCAGAGATCCCCTGCACGTTTGGTGTCTCTAGCTTGTACAAAGTTGTACACTCCTGAATCTTCTGAACCTGAGCCTGTCAAAATTACTTGTTATTTCCCCAAAAAGACCTTTCCTGGACACTTTATTTGGGGGGATTGTAACCTGGATCTCAAATATCTAATCCTCACCAGAGTTGGAGGGGAAACAAAGGATAGTCAGATGAAGATCCCCTGTGTTTATGGTGTCTATAGCATGTCAAGTGCCCTTTCTACTCTGTCATGAACCTCATGAACCAAACCTCATTTGGCAGCTAAAAGTTCATGATGGTTTGGACTTCTGGGGGCTGGAAAATGGAGAGCTGAACTGCCTCTCATAAGGAGGCAGCTGGAACCTCTGTGTGGGGGGTAGAGAAGGCAATCTAATGCCTACTACCTACTTTTCTCATTCAGATAATAGTCCAAGACACGCTTGGGAAACTTGGAGGAGATTTGCTTTGGTGGAAAGGGAGCTCTGGAGGGGGCTCCTTTGAAGCTTTGAAGAGTCTCTGGCGATGAGTGCGTTACATCGTCTGCAGAGGGTCTCCAGAGTCATTAAATTGACTTAAACTCACCAGGATTCAGCACCTCTATATTACAAATAATATCTGGATTACTATCAGGATGGTGTCTATTTGGATAGCCACTGCAGAAGGTATTGATTTTTATCTTTCAATCCAGGACTAAAATAAAGATTTACAAAAATAATTAAAAGGTGGCAAAAAGACTATAGCATGCTTATATAAAGAAGAGGAGGAGGAGTGAATTTGGAACTATTTAATATTAAAGAACAGAGTTTAAAAGTGAAAAAAACAAGAATGTTTTGAATACTTGCGGTTTCTGAAAAACACCCCCATCGTCACAGCATTGCTGGTCAGTAGAATTCCACAGGAAGTGACGTTTTGTACCATTGTGTGATTTGACTACCAGTGAGAATGGGACTTGGAGGCAAGAAAAGCAGGAAGTAACCATTGGAAGACAGTCAAATTGCAAGTCAGCCAGCCTACTCTAGGACTGAAAAACATAGAAAAACATTGGCGGCCATTAAAAGAAGGGCAAAATAAAATATATATTTTTAAGTGCTTGGGACTTTAAAAATTGGTAAAACTGGACATGACTGTTGAATCCTACTGGACACGACTGTTGAAAGCAACTATAGAAACCTAAAAAGGAAGAATTTTTTTTTTTTGAAAAAAGGGGTAAGAAAAGTCACAACTGCCATTTTGGATTATTTTTAAAAATTGAAATATTAATATCTCTTGGGGGGCCTTTGGAGTGGCGATTTTAGGCTCATTGGAAAGGGCAAGTCCTGCTCTTTTAAATCTGTTACATAGTTTTCAATTTGTTGAGATCAAATTTCCAAGCATTTTTTAAATGTCAGATCACAAGCCAATACATACAAGGGCCATTTCAATGGGAAAGATGCAGGAGCAGTTAGAGGCTATAGAAGCAAGGCTGATGAAAGGAATGAAGGAGCTCAAAAAAGAAATTAAAAAGGATATTGAAGCTAGTACAGTAGCTCTAGAGAAAAAAATTGAAGACCTTAAAAATGAAACTGTAGTAACATCAAAAAAGTGGATGAGGTGGAAAAAAAAGTAAAAGAATATGATTCCACCTTAAAAAGTGTGCAAGAGAAAGCTGTATTGCAGGACTGTAAATTGATGGAAAACCTGGTACCTCTGAGAGGGGTACATGAAAATGAACATGATCTGAAGGACTATATAATAAAAATTATTGTTGTTTTTTTGGAAGATGATTTAGAAACATCAAAGTACCAATATGTATAGAGTCAATTCCCTTTATGCCAAGAAGAATAAATTACCAAGAGACATAGTAGTAAAATTTGTGACATGGGACATGGTGGGAAGAATTATAGCCAAAAGCTTTAAAAAGAACTTTGTGGTGGAAGGCAGCATAGTGAGGATTATGAGAGAGCTGCCAAAGAAAGTACTGTCTGATAGAAAGACTTATAAAAAATTAACAGGAAAACTATGGGACAATGATATAAGGTATAGATGGATTTTACCAGAAGGTTTGAGTTTTGAACTCCAAGGCAGAAGGATTACAATTACAAGTGTACAAGAACTGAGAAGATTTTTGGAAGAACATAAAGAATTTGGCGACACAGCTTAAAGAAGAAAACATAATGGATTACAAATTATTATCTTGGAATGTAAATGGACTAAATTCACCTCAAAAAAGAAAAGCAACATTTCAGTGGATTACAAAACAAAAATGCAACATAATTTGTCTACAAGAAGTTCACATTAAACAATTGAATTACAAATTTTTATGGAATAAGCAATTAGGTTTGGAATTTCATTCATTGGCTAAACAAAAAAAGAGAGGTGTACTTTTTATATTAAACAAGAATTGGAGGTAAAAGAAATTTTTAAAGACAATGATGGGAGATTTTTAGCAGTGAAAGTAACATTAAATGCAAAAAACCCCACTGCTGCTGGGACGATATGCACCAAATCGTGCAAAAGACTCTTTCTTTAAAGAAATAATGCAACAGCTTGACCAAGTGTCATATGAACAAATTATGATAATGGGAGATTTTAATGGTACAATTACAAATACATTGGATAGATCAGGGAAGAAAAAAAATAATAAGAAAGGGAAACTGCCAAAATCTTTCTTTGAATTAGTCAAACAAAAAAACTTGGAGGATTTATGGAGGAAGTTCAACTCTGAGGTATGGGACTATACCTTTTTCTCAGCAAGACATAACACTTTTTCTAGAATTGATACAATATGGTGTACAAAAGACTTAGGACTTCTAACTAAAAAAATAGAGATTCTTCCTAAAGTAAGAGCAGACCACAACCCATTAATGTGGTCAACAAAGTCGATTAAAAAAACCCAGAAGGTGGAGGTTAAATGAAGATCTACTACAAAACAAAGAAATAGTGACATCTCTAGAAAAAGAAACTAAAGCTTTTTTGCAAATAAATGAAACTGAGGACATGGACTTTTTAATGGTATGGGAAGCATATAAAGCAGTGATGAGAGGTATTTTAATTACATTGAATAATAAAGATAAAAAACAAAAGAAAAACAAATGTTAGACATTCAAAATGAATAAAGAAAAAGGAAATGGAATTAAGGAAAAGACTCAGGAAGAAAAAAATTATTAGGGAGATTACAATGCTACAGACACAATTGGGACATTTGTTAAACAAGGAAGTAGAGTGGAATTTGAAAAGACTGCAACAGAAATCTTTTGAAGGAGCAAATAAACCTGGTAAATATTTGCTTGGCAATTGAAAAAAAAGAAAAGAGAAGTTAAAATTATAAGCAAAATAATGGTTGGTGGAAAAGAAATTGTAGGTCAAGAAGGAATAAAAAGGGAATTCTTTAAATACTACGCCGAATTGTTTAAAAAATCAAAAATAAGTAAAGAGAAGTTGGAGGTATATTTGCAAAGAATTAATGTGAATCCACTGGCAGGAAACATGGGGAAAGTTTTAAATGATCCAATAGAAAAAATGGAAATTGAAGCAGCAATAAATGTAATGAAAATGGGGAAAGCACCTGGTCCAGATGGATTTACAGCAAAATTTTTTAAAGTCCTCAGAGAAGGGTTAACATCCAAACTGCATAAATTGATGAATATTATAAGAATGGAGGGGAAAGTACCGAATATATGGAAAGAAGTGGTAATTTCTTTGATTCCAAAGGAAGATAGAGATGCCACTGATGTAAAAAATTATAGACCAATTTCATTGTTAAATGTGGATTATAAAATATATATGAGAATACTAGCAGAAAGACTTAAACAATTTTTGATGAAGTTTATTAAAGAAGAGCAAGCAGGATTTCTTCCAAGAAGACAAAAAAGAGATAATATTAGAACTGTTGTAAATATTGTAGAATATTATGAAAGAAATCCTGAAAAAGAAGTGGCGCTATTCTTTGCAGATGCAGAGAAAGCTTTTGATAATTTAAATTGGGACTTTATGTTTGCAGGGATGGAAAAATTGAGATTGGGAGAGAATTTTATTAGAATGGTGAGAGCAATATATACTGAACAATGGGCAAGACTTTGTATTAATACAGATTTAACGGAGTATATGATGATCAGCAAAGGAACAAGACAAGGTGGCCCTCTATCTCCGTTGTTGTTTATAATGACTTTAGAAATTTTGCTGATGCAAATACAGGAAGATAAAGAGATAGAGGGACTGAAATTGAAGGGATTTTCCTATAAAAATAGAGCATTTGCTGACGATGTTATGTTCATAAATGAAAACCCATTAAAAGTAACCCCACTGCTCTTGAGTAAAATACAAGAATATGGAGAATTGACTGAATTTTATATAAATAAAGAGAAATCAAAACTATGAGAATTGAAAAACAGAAAGAACTACGGAGCTCAACTGAGTGTGAAGTTACGTCTAAAGTAAAATATCTAGGTGTAGAAATTATCATGAAAAATATTGACTTGTATAAAAATAATTATGAAAAGTTATGGCACAAAGTGGAAGAAGATATATTAAAATGGAATAGACTCAATTTGTCATTATTGGGAAGAATAGCCGCAATAAAAATGAATATTTTGCCAAGAATAATGTACTTGTTTCAAACTATTCCGATTGTGAAGGACAATGAACAATTTAGTGAATGGCAAAGGAAGATTTCGGAATTTGTGTGGGATGGGAAGAAACCAAGAATTAAAATGAAAGTGTTAACAGATGCTAAAGAAAGAGGTGGATTTCAACTACCAGATTTAAAACTATATCATGAGGCGGTGTGCTTGGTGTGGATAAAAGAATGGATAATGTTGTTAAATAAAAACTTTTAGCATTAGAAGGACATGGAAACAAATTTGGGTGGCATGCATATATGTATTATGGTAAAAGTAAAATGGACGGCTTCTTCTCACACCATTATATAAGGAGAAATCCATTAAATATGTGGATAAAATATAAAAAAATATGGAGATGAGAGAAAGCTGTTGTGGATAGTGCCAACGGAAGTAATAAAAATATATGCTGAAGGTGAAGGAAAGTGGCTATCATATGGTCAAATATTGAAAATCCAAGGTAGTAAAATTGAATTAAAGATGGAAGAATTAAGTAACATATATGATTGGTTTCAAATTCAACAAATTAAGAACTTGGTGGAAAGTGACATTAAAAGTGAAGGAATAAGAAAAGAGCAAATCGAATTGGAAAAAGTTCTGCTTGGGGACAATGAAAAGTTGATTTCAAAATTATATACACTATTACTGAAATGGTCTACTGAAGATTAAGTAGTAAAATCTCAAATGATAAAATGGGCAATTAAATACAGATGGAATCATGGGCATATTTGTGGAAGAACTCTATTGAAATTTTGACATGTTATAGTATCAAAAAAATTGTTATAAAATGATGTACAGGTGATATATGACTCTTAAAAAGCTAGCAAAAATGAACAATAAGATGCCAGATAGATGTTGGAAATGTAAAGAGCATGAAGGTTCTTTCTACCGTATGTGGTGGACTTGTGAAAGAGCGAATTCAACAAGAAATTTCTAGAATCTTGGGATATGAATTTAAGAGAACTCCAGAGACTTTCCTATTGGGAATACAAATGGAGAAATTTCCAAAAGAAGATACAACTGTTATTTGGTACTTGCTTTCAGCTGCTAGGACATTATATGCACAGTTATGGAAGCAAGATAAAATACCAGAAAAATGGGACTGGATTGTAAAAGTTATGTCATGGAGTGAAATGGACAAATTGACAAGAATCTTGAGAGACTATAAATTAGAGGGATTTAAAAGGGATTGGGATAAATTTAGAAAGTACATAGAAAAAGAATGGAAAATAAAAGGACACTGGGTGATTTTTAAGAATACCACTTAGGTTTTCAGAAGAAGAAAGAAGATGAATTATAACAACTGGGTGGGACTTTATAAAGAATAAGAAATGGTGTTTTTTAACTTCTTTGCAAAATGATATATATATATATATATATATATATATATATATATATATATATATATATATATATATATATATATATATATATATATATTCTTTTTATTTCTTATTAAGATTCTTTTAAAGTTAAAAAAAACCTTTTGATATTAGAAGTTTAGGTAACTGACACCGGTGGAAGTCAAGATTTGGAGGGAGGGGAGGAGGGGAAAGTGTAATGTATGGCGAAGGTAGTAAGTGTTAATATTTTATCAGAACTGGATATAATTACCATATATTACCAAATAAAAATGTGTTTAAAAGTGAAAGTTCATGATGGTTTGTGGTTTGGGAACCAGGCATGCTATGAACTACAAACTGAACTTCATTTTCCCAGTTTATGACCATTCCTAGCTCTGAGCAGTTCTTAAGATATGTTTCCTCTTCTGGTCATCTTCAAAAAGGTTCTGTAGGGCAGAGGAGATTGGCTTAGTGGCTCTGCAGGTGGCAGGCAGCTCAGATGGCACACAGATTAGTGATCTAGATCATAATACTTGGATTCATTGTGAATTGAGCATCATTACCTGGATAAGTTTTTCTTTGTCTCAGAAAAGTATCTTGTAAAGTGAAAATGAGGAAAGATATGTGTAGATTTCCAGGACACCTACGTAACCAGTTGGGACATAAGGTGTCCAGGAAATTTTGTTTTCTAGGTTTCACACAGAGGCCTCCTGATTGCTATTTCTGTTACCTCTACCACCAGGTTAATTTGATTAGATAAAGAACAAGGACAATGGGGTAGATTTCACAATTGACTGAAGGACTTTGAAAGTCTGCAAGAGGGCTTAGACAGCTCAACATGGTTGGGCAGTTTTTGAGCACCCATCATGCTCCTAGTTATTCATTGGGGCCATGATAGTATTTTCAGTTTCAGAGTTAATATTGGAGGAAACTGGTATGTTCTATTTATCTTTAAATAGTTTAGATTTCCTGAGCCCTGTTCCAAATCAAGGTGAAGGGAATTTAGCCATCACCACCCATGATAGACAAAATACATTAGAGTTTAGATAGATAGACATTAGATAGGTAAAATACATTTCCTGTCTTCTTTCTGTTCTTTTGGCCTTTGTGACACTTAGTGTCATTGTGACATTTAGTGGCTGTGCAGTGAAGTCAAAAATAAAGAAAAAATAGTAAAAGCATACTATGCTACAAGCACACCATCTTTTTTTCTGTTTGTCCGTAGAGCTAATAGATTTTGCATGGATGTTTGATTCCACGGAGGTAATGGATTTTGCATGGAATCTCATGGATTTTACAAGTCTTTTCCTACTGTTTCCACACTAGTGCTGAACCTCAAGAAAGAGGCATAGGACAACCAAGATCCCAGATGATCAGTGTTTCCAAAGCAGCATGACACTGAACTAGAGTGCCAACTACCATGATTCTGTTAATATGAATTTGATCTCAAACACAATACTATATTGTTAGCAAAGTTACTTCTGTCATTAGGTTCCAACTGTCCTGACGCTGAGATAGTTGAGTAGTTAATATCACAAAGATTAAAAATTTGGGGAAAATGCATTAAGTTGGAAGCAACCTATTTTAGAGATGGATTAAAGAGCAGGTTAATTAGTAGTCTGCAGAATGTTAGTTTCATTTGAAGAAACTATCTGATCAAGAGAATAGTTTAAATATGACATTATTTATTTTCTGCAAAGGCAATTAATCAAATACAGTTTAAGCTTAATGGATTTTGTTCCTGCTGCCTAATTAACTGTTAATTGTTGCACACACCATCCATGAGATAATAAAGTCTAAAAGAATCTCCCCTTAACCTCAATGCAACACATGCCATTGCTTCAAATGAAAACAGGTCTTGTAGGAACCAAAATTTGTGAGATAAAATTTTAAAACACTGTCCCTTTCAAAATAAAAATAAAAATGTATAGACTTCAGCAACAACAACAAAAAGGAATTTTCAGAATCAAATGCATTAAAATAGTGAAAGAAAACTTCTGAAAATTTATATTCCCAGCCCTAATGTTAGCACAGGGTCTTCAAATTTCATGGTAGTTTTCTTTTACTATGAAGTACTGGGAGTGTCAAACTTAAAAGAGAAAACAGTCTAAGGCTGCGATCACACACACTAAATAATGCACTTTCAATCCACTTTCAATGCACTTTCCAACTGGATTTTGCCAGTTCACACAATAAAATCCAGTTGGAAAGTACATTGAAAGTGGATTAAAAGTGCATTTCTTAGTGTGTGTGATCACAGCCTAAGATAAGGAAATAGAAAATCTGTGTTAACTTCTTGAGAATGAAGGGATTTTTTGTCATGAGGCATTAAAACTACAATCAGAGAGAAGCAAAAGGGAAAATGTGCCCTATGCGTGCTGGTGTGATTTTTCCTAGCCAGAGACCCTAGCCTTGGATTCCAACCATGAAAGATGCATTTAGTCAGCCTTGGGGTGGGCAGAGCTTCACATGACACTCCCCCCCCCGCCTCGCCTTGCATTTGAACAGCCAAGTACACTTGCAAGCAGTCAGACAGCTCGGAGCGGCTAGGAGATAACGCTAAATGAGGTGAAAAATGGGGAAGTCAACCCACAGAAGATAGCATGCACACACTCACAATGTTTTTATATAGGTTTTTAAGGCTGAATTATGGAGTTTTTTTTTCTGAAAACCTTTCCTTTACATTCTGGACACTGAAAAAATGTGTCCAATTGTGTATTCAGACGTTCAGGGTGTGCCCGCGCTTGATCACCACTTTGTTATGGGAAATGCTAGGGATCTCTTCTTTTTATGGAGAAATTAGCAGAGGTAGACCTGGGTAGAATGTTTTAAAACAAGGATCTTTTCCACCTATGATACGAAGATCCAGTTTCAGAAAGAAAGACTCCAAAAGTAATATATTTTATAATGTTTTACTAGAAAAAATATGTAAAAAGGTACATTCACACACTCAAGCAATAAAATACACACAAACAAGGACTAGGAAGAATAGAGATGAGTGATAGGGAATTTTAGGGTTTATTATAAAGGCAATACTACCTATCCAGATGTACAGAGGTCCATTTAGACAATGAAGGTGGAGACATACATTGCCATCGTGCCATGTCTGAGGGTCCTCTTACTTAGAGTAATGGGGGGGGGGACAATCTGGTTTAATGTGAACAGACTGAACAAGGAGGTGTGGTTTGTTCTCATATTTTATAAGGTTTAGAGGGTTGGAGACCCTCCCAGAGCTATGATTGTTACTTAATGGGCAATTATGTGCCTCTCTTGGGTGTCTGAATGGATTCTCAGCTCAACATAATAGCTGAAGATGTTGGCCACAGTGGGCCATGATGAACTTAATGGCTGATTTAATTCAGTCTGGATACTCTAAGGAAGGGTCAGGGTGGAAGACACAGGATTTGTGCAATGTGGCAGACATCAATGTAGAAGTAAATAGAGAGATCTGAGTTGAAGTAATGGGCCCAGGAGATGAACCATTAATCAGTAGCCGTAGATTAAGTCATGAGTCATACTCACCTGAGAACCCCATTGTCCTTATGCATTCCATTTGGGTGGGGGAGACGGCCAGACAAGGAGGATGTCTCTGTGGTAATCAGAACAACCTTACACCTTGTCACTCCATTTTACCAGGAGTATTTTTCCTGGGCCTGTTTCTGACCAGATTCCATTTTGTTTTCAGAACTAGGGACCCCATTCTCTCTCTGTTGGGGTGCTCCCATAGAGGCAGACAGCACCTCCTGGCCACAGGAGGGAGAGGTGGAAAGAAAACAATTTTAACTTTAAATGCCTTATCCAAGCCACCAGCTCCACATGTGGCTCCTGAGCCACAGTTTGATCATCACTATTATATAAAAATAAAAAAGGCAGAAGTGGCTCAGCTGCAGTAGAAGAAGCTGTTTGGATCTAGAACAGAGCTGCTGGTAAGGTGAGTGAGACTTGATTTGCTTTTCTAAAACTGCTGGGGAGCAATACCTAGGGTTGCTGTGAGAGGTAACTGTGGAGTGCTTGGTGTCTGCTGAAGAGGGGTTTCTGTTTGCTTTTGTGTGTCTTTTGTGTAGCTGTTGCTCAATGAGGAGAGCTTATTTGCCTGGGGGTAATTACTGGCCCCACCCTCTGCTGTTGCTCTGGCTGTTGAGTCAGAGGTGGGTGGGGACTTGAGCCTTTAATTTGCAAGGCTCATTCTTGCCAGAGGTGCTAGCCTTTAGCACGAGCCAAAGGGCTCTTGGCCTGTGGCTCAGCTTGGGGGTTCTGTAGAAAGGTGGGTAGTTACTAAAAAATAGTTTCAAGTGGAATTTGGTAGTGGGATTTAAAGAGAAGTAAAGATAAAAAATTTTTTGAAATGGATTGCAGCAGTATGGCTGGTGAGGGAGCAGAGGCAGTGATGTGTAAAGACTGTGGGATGTTTGTATTTCTACCTGAGAGTAGCACGAATTACACTTGCAGCAAGTGTAAGTTAATGGCCCTACTGGAGGAAAAGATACAGGGACTGGAGGCACGATTGTCCACGCTGCAGTGTATAAAGGAAGATGAGGATTTTCTTGACAAAACGTATGAGGTGCTCTTGAAAAGACAAGAGGAGGGAGAGGAAATGGTATCTCAGCAATTAGAAGAGGACCCAGCACAGGAGGAGGGTTTCTGAAAAAATGTAACCCAAAGGAGAAAGAAAATCAGGAGATGTTCTGAGCCCCTGCTGCTGAGCAATAGGTTCCAGGATCTCCCCACAGTAACTGATTCTGAGCCATTGGAACAAGGGCTACTTCCCCAGCCTCCACAAAGCTTGAAGAAAGTTTCTCAGGATCCTGTGGATAAGAAGCCTGGAGTTTCTGCTCCCCAATATAGGGAGAGGAAGGTGGTGGTGATTGGAGACTCAGAGGGGTGGAGTCCAAAGTGTGCCGACCGGACTTTCATCTCGAGAGGTCTGCTGGGTGCACGCATCCAGCATGTGACAGAAAGGATTGTAAGACTTATCAAGCCCACGGATTACTATCCTTTCGTGCTGATCCACATGGGAACGAATGATACTGCCCGTCATAGCCCTGAACGTATTAGAAAAGACTATGTGGCTCTGGTCAGCAGGTGAAGGAGCTGGGCACACAGGTTGTGTTCTCATCAATGCTTCCTGTTGAAGGCCGTGGCTTAGGACGAGAAAGAAGAATACTTCAAATAAACGACTGGCTACATCAATGGTGTCGTCAGAAAAGATTTGGATTTCTGGACCATGGCTTATGCTTTCAAGATGGTGGTCTTCTATTGGGAGATGGTTTGCACCTTACTGCAGTAGGGAAGAGGGTATTTGATAACAGCCTTGCTAACCTAATAAGGAGGGCTTTAAACTAAATTGTATGGAGGAGTGAGACAATAATTCAAAGCCTTGTATGATGCCAGAAACTGGGGATAAGAACATTAAAGATTTGCAAAGAGTGGTGCATATGCTAGGTAATGTGAAGTTGCAGGCTGGTATGGAAACTAAACCCTTGGGATGCATAAAACGTGGATTCCGATGTCTCTACACTAATGCACAGAGTATGGGAAACAAACAGGAGGAACTGGAAGTCCTAATAAAGGAAGGAGACTATGACATAATAGGCCTTACTGAAACTTGATGGGATGACAATCACAACTGGAATATTAGGATTCAGGGTTACAACTTATTTAAAAGGGACAGGCAAATGAGAAAGGGCGGAGGCATAGCAGTATATGTGAAGGAGGTATATACTTGTGAGGAAATATATGAATCTGAGCATTGCAGCTCAGTTGATAGTCTCTGGGTAAAAATAAAAGAAGTAAGAAATAACATTGATATTATTGTGGGGGTCTGCTATAGACCACCAAGTCAGGCAGAGGACTTGGATGAGATACTTCTACAACAAATTGCAAAGTTCTCCAAAGGAAGGGATACAGTGATCATGGGAGATTTCAATTACCCGGACATCTGTTGGAAGTCCAACTCTGCTAAAAATGAAAAGTCAAATAGATTCCTGACTTGTCTTGCTGACAGCTTCCTTTTTTTCAGAAAGTGAAGAAGGAAACAAGGGGATCTGCTTTCTTGGATTTGATTCTTACCAACAAGGAAGAATTGATTGAAGAAGTGGAAATAGTGGGCACCCTGGGCAGTAGTGACCATGTGATTTTGGAATTTACAGTCTTAGGGAAGGGGAAAGCTATATGTAGTCAGACTTATAGGTTGGACTTCAGAAAGGCAAACTTTGATAAACTCAATAATAATGATAATAATTTTTAATTTATATCCCTCCCTACCCACCAAGGCAGGCTCAGGGCGGCTTAGAACTATGCTGGGTAAAATCCCATGGAGAGCCAGTTTGGTGTAGTGGTTAAGTGTGTGAATTCTTATCTGGGGAACCAGGTTTGATTCCCCACTCCTCCACTTGCACCTGCTGGCATGGCCTTTGGTCAGCCATAGATCTGGCAGAGGTTGTCCTTGAAAGGGCAGCTGCTGTGAGAACCCTCTCCAGCCCCACCCACCTCACAGGGTGTCTGTTGTGGGGGAGGAAGGTAAAGGAGACTGTGAGCTGCTCTGAGACTCTTCGGAGTGGAAGGTGGGATATAAATCCAATATCTTCTTCTTCTTCTTCTTCTTCTTCTTCTTCTTCTTCTTCTTCTTCAGAAATACTTAGGAGGAAGGGGGTTCAGGAGGGGTGGGAGTTTCTTAAAAGCGAAATACTGAAAGCGCAATCACAGACGATTCCTATGAGAAGAAAAATGGAAAAAGCCTAAAAAAGCCAAAGTGGCTCCATAAACAGCTCTCTAAAGACTTGAGAAATAAAAGACTCCTTTAGGAATTGGAAGGAGGGCCTTATAACCAAGGATGAATATAAACAAATCACCAGTGCTTGTAGAGAAAAAGTTAGGAAAGCTAAAGCTCAGTATGAGCTTAGGCTGGCCAAAGATGCTAAAAACAGCAAAACGGGTTCTTTTCTTATGTTCATAGTAAGTAAAAGAGCAAGGACATGGTAGGCCCATTGCGAGGGCAAGAAAGTGAAATTGTAACAGGAAATGAAGACAGGGTGGAACTGCTCAAGTCCTACTTTTCCTCAGTCTTCTCTTCTGAGGGAAACAGTGCTCAACATGGCAAAAACAGAACATATAAGGAGAGTATAAAGTTCCAACCTAGGATCAGCATAGGGGTAGTACATAAACACCTAGTTTCCGTAAATGAAACTAAGTAATCAGGGCCAGATGAATTGCATCCAAGGGTTCTGAAAGAGCTTATGGATGTAATTTCTGAGCCTCTGGCTATTATTTTTGAGAATTCTTGGAGAACAGGAGAGGTGCTGGAAGATTGGAGGCGGGCGAATGTTGTCCCCATCTTCAAGAAGGGGAAAAAAGACGATCTGGGTAACTACTGACCCATCAGCTTGACATCTATACCTGGAAAAGTTTTAGAACAAATCATCAAACAGTCGGTCCTGGTTCATTTAAAAAGAATGGATGTGATTACTAAGAGCCAGCATGGTTTTCTCAAGAACAAGTCATGTCAGACTAACCCGATCTCTTTTTTTGAGAAAGTGACTACCTTGCTGGATCAGGGGAATGCTGTAGACATCGTTTATCGTGATTTCAGTTCGGTGGTTGGGATGGAGCACGTGGTTAGGGCAAAAATAGCCAAGGAGTGTTCAGAGGGGAGGGTTCTTGGCCCCTTCGACGCTCCCCCAGTGCCTACGTTAAGGGTGTCTATGTTAGGGGTGATGCCAAAAAAAGGCGCCAGGGAAATACCATTTGATACACCACTTGTCATACCCCAAGGGCTGTTCAATGAATGATTCCATCCCTGACGTTCTTTGTTCGGTCAGGTATACTTCCTTTGACCAAATGGTCAAAGTGGTACGGGGTTGTGGTGTGGGGGCTGAAATGGCAAAATGTGACATTGTCAGCATTTCGCCTGTTGCCAGTACACCCAGAAGATTTTGACCTCCTGGGGTTTTCCTTTGAAGGAAAATATTACATGGATAGGGCCCTACCCATGGGATGCTCGGTATCTTGCACTGCTTTTGAGCGTTTTAGTTCCTTTGTGGAATGGGTGCTTAGGATTAAGTCAGGGTTAAACAACACAGTGCATTACCTGGATGACTATCTTTTCATGGGCCCTGTGAGGTTGGGGCAATGTGCCAGGTTGTTACAGTCATTTGAGGACCTGGCAGGGGAGCTAGGGGTCCCATTGGCCCATGAAAAAACTGAGGGGCCCAGCTCGGTGATTACCTTTTTAGGCATCGAGCTGGACACTATTCGGCAAGCTTCACAGCTGCCTGCAGATAAAGTGGAGGATCTTAGGGGTCATTTAGCTTCCCTTAAAAGGCAGCACAAGGTGTTGCTTTTGGAGTTGCAGCAGTTAGTGGGGCACCTTAACTTTGCATGCAAGGTTGTTGCACCTGGCACCGCCTTCATGAGGCGGCTATGTGACACCATGGGGTCCCTGCAGCTGCCTCATCATAGAGTTTAGATGACCACAGGTATGCATAAGGACCTTGAGGTGTGGGAAGAATTTTTGGAATCCTTTAATGGGATTTCATTTTGGCGGGAAGAATTGAAGATAGAAGCGGAGCTTCAAATTTCCTCTGATGCAGCGGGCACCACTGGTTTCGGAGTATATTTCTGGAGACACTGGTGCGCGGAGCAGTGGCCTGCGCCGTGGTTAGCCAGTGGTCTCTGTCAGGACCTCACCTTTTTGGAGTTCTTTCCCATTGTAGTGGCAGTTTGGCTTTGGGGAGAACAGCTGGCCAACCACACAGTTCATTTCTGGTGCGATAACATGGCTGTTGTACATGTTATCAACTCCCTGTCATCCAAATCTCCAGCGGTCATGAATCTTGTGCGGGCATTCACATTGCGATGCCTTCGTTTGAACATTTTGTTTTTGGCAAGGCATGTTCCAGGAGTGTGCAATGGGGTGGCGGACGCTCTATCTCATCAACAGATCAAGCGTTTTCGCCAGCTCACTCCGAAAGCGGATCTGCAGCCAGCGCGTATGCCATGGGGCCTTTGGCAGCTTGGGAAGCTGAAGCCGGTAGGGCAATTCGATTAGCTCTAGCACCAAGCACTCGGAAAGCTTATGATAGAGCGGTGGAGCAATTCCGGGTTTTTAGGAACGCGGCCGGGCTTTCGGATAGTTGGCCGTACCCAGTGGTGCACATATTACAATTCTGCATTCATCAGAAGGGCAGAGGGTTGAGGCTCAGGTCAATTAAGGGACAATTGGCTGCACTTTCCTTTATAAGTAAATCACAGGGCCTGGCTAAAGGCACTGGCGACTTCAGAGTGAGGAAGATGTTGGAAGGTTGGGCGAGGGAACACAGGCCACGGATGGATGCCCGACAGCCCATATCTCCGTCAGTGTTGAGTGGGCTTTACAGGGTTTGGCCGGATGTATGTTTATCTTTCCTCGAGGCGGCATTTTTTCATGCTGCCTCTTTGGTGGCCTTTTTTGGTGCACTACGGATCAGTGAGTTGGTGGTGCAGTCAAAAAAGGATACCTCGGAAAGGGCACTTCAGGCTAGGGACGTCAAATTCGAAGGGGGGCAAGCTTGGGTGACAGTAAGGCAGTCCAAGATGGACCAGCATCAGAGAGGCACAGTGATTATAACTGGGCGGTGTGCTTCACCAGAGCTGTGCTCTGTCACTGCATTGGAGCAGTATATACCGCTCAGGGGAGAGAGCGATGGCCCCTTGTTTCACCATAGTGGGGGTTCCCCCCTAACTAAATACCAATTTTGGGCAGTGACCGGTAAGGCACTGGCGAAGTTGGGGTTAGGAGGGGTTAAATTCGCTACACATTCATTCCGAATTGGTGCCGCATCCACCGCGGCTGCTATGGGTTACACCCCTTGGGCTATACAGAGGTTGGGGCATTGGCGTTCAGCCACCTACCAGTCATATGTTTGCCCATTGGCCTTTCATTGAGACCTGGGGTGATGGGCAGGTAGTTGCTATGTTGCTTGTTGGCATGTATTTTTTGGGTTGTGACTCTTTTCTGTTTTTCAGGTGCTGTGGCTCATAGGGAGAGGCATCGAATCCTCATCTGCGGGCACAGTATGATTTTTTGGGCTGCTCACCAGGCCAGGAGATCGCTGGTTGGCACCCAGCTGGATCTCAGTGAGTGGGCGACTGTGGAGTGGCTGGGTCGCCACGGCCTGCGTTGGCGGGGATCATGCCACTGTTGTTCTGTGAGAGGAGTGCGCCTCCTCCACACATTTTAGTCATCCACCTTGGGGGCAATGACCTTGGGTTTATGAAGGGGAAGGCCCTTTCATTGCAGGCGTGGGATGATATGCGGGCCATTAAGCGGAGATGGCCAGGAATTCTGTTGGTGTGGTCAGCAATTCTGCTACGCAGAGTCTGGCGGTATGCTTTGTCCCCTGCTGGGATAGAGAGCACCAGGCTCAAGGTCAATAGGGCCTTGCAGAAAGTCATGGAGGGGGGTTTAGGGATGTTTCTCCCCCATCCGGCCATACGAGTCGAGGATACCGCCTTGTATAGACCAGATGGGGTGCATTTATCCGAAATGGGTAACTGGGCCTTTTTGGAAGAGATTCGGCTGGGGTTGCGGTCGGCTCTGGGCCTTCCGGTGGGTGCTAATGCCTAAACAGAGGCTTGGCATTGGCGGTGGCAGGATGAGGTATGGGCTACAGTGTTTGTTCAGGGGAGCACCTATGCTTCTGCACCAGCAGGTGCAGGTGGTCTGTATGAACTGCAGATGGGCTGTACGGCTCAATGTGGGGAGTGCAGATCACAGCAAAGCCTCACCAAGGCAGATCTTTCCAGAGGGATTGATGCTGGCCTAGGGGGAGGTGGAGTTTGGGCCTGGCTGCTCAGCACCAGCCAGAATGTTGGGCTCATGCTGGGGGCAGGGTGGCTCATCCTCCAAGGACAAGGCGGGGTCCTGAGGTTGTCCCCAGGGCTTGTCCTGTTAGGCCTATACCCCTTGCTGTTCTAGTTGATTAAGTTATCTTTAATAAAGCAGCCTGGTTTATCCAACATACTGTGTCAGCCTCTTTATTCCGACTGGGAGGGCAAGAGGTCAATGCAGCCTGCCTGATGACATCAACATGACACGATAAAAAACATTACCTTGACGCAGTCTTAATTTTAAAATCTGCCTGCAAACGGAGCCATTTGAGTCAGCCAATTACTCCATGTCATCCTGGTAACTGTATCAGTTCTGAATTCCCCAGATACTTGGTTGCTGTTAGTTCATGTGGAGGATCTGTGCAAGCCGTGAAAGAGAATTCTAAAATACACATATTTATCTGCTCCAGAAATAACTTGAAGAAATTGAAGATTCACATGACAGTGGAAGGAACCTCTGAATTATTTCTTGATTCTTCTATATGTCTGTTAAGAGAGGAAGTCAAAGAAGTCAGAAATGCCACCAGGATGCTAGGAAAGGTATTAAATAAAACAGACACACTTGTAACAAAAAAGAGGTGTAATGGTGGGCCCTTTGAGGAAGGCATGCCTCTAAATAAAACAAAATCAAGCAGTTGTGAGCTGTGTAATGCTGCTTATTGTGGCACAATTGTCCATTTACTTCAGCAACCTGGTCTGCCTTATTCTGAAATTCCAGAAGCTCATGAAGATAAAAAATTCCCTAGTTAAAAAACAACAACGAAACATAGTGATATTTCATAATTATCATTGTTATCTATAATAGTTGGATTCCTGGAGATTATCTTCCCAAAGCTAAAAAAATGATAAGAGCAAAGAAATTTTTGCCTGAATGATGACAGACTAGGAGCAGAATGTTTCCACATTGCACTGACAATACTATGGAGGTGAACACATGAAGCAATATAAGTTTTGCCAATGCAAATTGGACAGCAGTCAGATATTCATTCCTTTAGTGGCTTCTCTGCATGAACTTGGTCAGATCCCATGATCCATAGAAGCAAGGACTGAGGATCTTTTGTTGCAGTCCTTTCTGACCCTGGGAACGTGTGTTCCAGGAGGCCTGGCAACTATGTGAATTAACACCCTTGCTTTATCAGATTTTTTGCTGACACTGTTCTATAGCTTTGAGCAGACCCTTCTTACTAAGGATTGGAAGCCCAAAGCTGCAATGGAAAGAGGGCCATCCCTGGGTTTTTGCTTTCTCTCTGTTATTTCTGAGAATTCCCTTCTTCTCCCTCTCCTATCAATGGAGCTGCACGGACAAAACAGTCAGGAACTGTTATTTCATCCCCTTCCTCCTTCCCAATACGGTCTCCTAATCAGCATGGCTATGAACCCATGCAGGTTCTGTAATCCCAAGAATAAACTTTCCAAGGTTAGTAAAGGCTGCTGAGGAGAAGAGGAACACAAGAATGATCCATAGTTCAGGTCATTTTGTTGACAGATTGCAAAAGCCAAACCACAATCTCAAAAGCTGGGGGGCTGTATATTAATGGTACATTTTACACACTACAATACAAAGTAAACATACATTAACAAAATGAAATCTTACTGCATATTAGCAACAATATATAACATATCCAGGGCTTTTTTGGTAGAAAAAGCCCAGCAGGAACTCATTTGCATATTAGGCCACACCCCCTGACACCAAGCCAGCCGGAACTGCATTCTTGTGTGTTCCTGCTCAAAATAAGGCCTGAACATATTTCATCAAAATTCAGTGAGAGAAACAACGTATGAAGAGTTCATATGTAGAAAGGAAAAAAAGAACCAAATTCAGTATTTCCATTTGTATTGATTTTTTTTGTTTAACTTTGTTCCAGTATTCAATGAAGGAGGACCAAACATTAGAAAATTTACATGCTTAAAAACTAATATAACTGAAACAACTTGCACAAGATAGTAACAAGGTATGCCAAAATGTCATGTTGAAGCTGCTTACAGTTGGAAACCTGTTCAAGCTGTTGTTGACCATTTGGAAATTAATAGTTCCAAGAAGATGATCCTTGACCATGCAGAAAATATCATGTCTCAGGAAGATGTTGCAAATGACCTGTTGATCCACACTGAAATGAATAGAAAAATTTCCCCACTAAAGATGAGACCCTAGACTTGTTCCAAAAGAGCAATAATAAGAACAAGCTCAGAGAAAATCTGTCACTACAAGATCAATACGACTGCAGGTACCTGACAGTACACTTTAGAGCCATCCCTGATTTCTGTTTCTTCCCTGATATCTGAGAAGATCTAATGATGTGCTCTGCCATCGACACCTGACTGCTAAGTAGACTCTCAGAGGTACCATATACATTGTTATGGGTGAGGTAATGGCTTGTTGTTGATATGTTGTACTTTTGTGTTTGATAAGCTGATTTGATATGTAAAATGTATTTAGCATAGTTTGTGTGAAGTTTAAGCTTCACACCAGGAGATCCCCCACTTTAAGCCTCCAATATATTTATACACATATTAGTCCCATACAGTCCACTCTGCTGTTCCTCTCTCATAACCGTAACCCCTGCCCAATCCCCTGTGCAGTGCATCTTTCCCAGCATCTTTCAAAGTGCAAGAGTCCTTCACAGGGTCCAAGCACAGCAGTCCCCAGAGCTTGCTAGTCACTTCCCTCATCTTGCAGTCATACCTAATTCTTACCTGCCTGAATGCTCCAAGCCTCTGCATTCAGTGTTGTGATGAAGGGAGGGAAGAACTGAGCAGCTCTATCCACAGTTCGTATTTGTCCAACTGAAATCCTAAAAAAACCTTTGTGAACACTGTGATTAGCTCTTTAAAGAGGAAGATCAGAATGAAGGATGTTTTCTCCTAATGAAATGCTGGTTAAAGCAAACCACCTTCTATTTTAAAACAAGAAGTAGAGGAAACATTTGGAAAGTCTGTGACTCCCCCAACCTTTGATGTCCTTTTGTTTGCAGCGCATTGTTGCCACATTTTCCTGTCATATTCTGCCTTGTGACATTTAACATAATTGTGATTCACCATGTGGAAGGTTGTAGTATACTGAGAAATTGCTTGCTGAAGAGTTATTCCTATTTTGGATTAAGCATTGATAAAGCACCAGCGAAACAAGATTGGATACTGATACAACTCGTAAACTGAGCTTGTATTTTCCGGATTAAGTCTTGGACTGTGAAAATGACACTCATAAGAACATAACATAAGAGAAGCCATGTTGGATCAGGCCAATGGCCCATCCAGTCCAACACTCTGTGTCACAAAGTGGCCAAAAAAACTCCTTGGAGACATATATCTTCATGCCTAAGTTGTAATGGAGGATACCCACTAAAAATGAGATTGGTTTCCTTTGTAAAAGACTTGCCCTTGTATGATTCACGTCACTCATTCTTCATAGACGTATTCCATTTTATTACAAAGATATTGATGTGTGTGAATGGTAAATTATATACTTTGAGAAATTTCATAATAATACTGAGCATTTTTTGTAAGATGTGCCTATCTTGGTCGCAGTAGAGTGATACTTATGTCAATTATGTTTGCAGGCAATAATCAAAATTTAACTAGGAGGGTTGCCAAATTTGGCTGAATGGCTTATCAAATCAGGGAGGATACAGAGGTCTATATAGGGTTTTAAGCTTATCCTTGATTTTAACATTAATTTTAGATCTTCTGAGTTTAAAATTTTTAATTAATATTTTATGTATATTTTAGACTAGCTTGATACCCATGCATTGGTATGGTATGTAAGTACTATTTGTAAATTTCTTTGCTGCATCTCTAAGTTGCTTACTTCCTGAAGCATTGGTGTATCTTATATAATGTCTGCCAGGAGTATTCTTCAGGGCTGTGAGAGGTATGTGGGGGAGCTGACCTGAGGGAGCAGTGGTGTGGTGGACACTTTGGGCATGTTAATTTGAGAGGTTCACTTCAAAATGGGTTCTCAAAAGGTTGTGCACCATTTTTAAAATTTTATTATATTTATATCCCGCTCTCCCCTGATGGGCGCAGGGTGGCTAACAACAGTTAAAATAACATGGAATTAATTTTTTACAATAAAATCACAATAAAATCCTTAAAACATTTCAAACATATACAGTTCTAATCCCTAGATGGCATTATCATTAGTTCTTGATTAGCGCTATTTACCATGATGTTATTGGATGTTGTTTAGCGCATTACATTTCTGTTTGGGTTGGGTTAGAATATCAGTGCTGTGGGGTAGTGAAGTACTGGTCACCTCCAATAGATGTCAAAAGCCTGTTTAAACAGTTCTGTTTTATCATTTCCCCCTGATCATTTGAAAGCTGAGTTTTCTTACTGGCTTTTATGTAAAATCCCTAGTGAATTTTTAGAGGAAGACTGGGAGGTGCATTTTACCTCAGGGTACATTCAATGACTCCCAATAGGAAATGTATACTGTTTAGAATGTTATTGGTGAGGACCCATCAGGCCACATATGCAAATGACCTCAGTGTTCCAACACTTTTGGGGGTGGGGATGAGGAATATAATGTTGTCAGCTGTTTCCTGTAACTGTAACTTAGACCAGCCAGGTTCCACAGGAAGATTGGCAAGTCTAGTGAGCTTTAGAATGTTGGGAGTGATGTCCAATCAGGCAGGTTATGCAAATAACCATTTGCTCTAACTGTCTCTGTGAGTGGAGGAAGAGGAGCAGCCTCTGAGACATAGTGTATCCTTGTGGGGAAACATATTTTACCCCTTCTTACCCACTTAGGGGGTGAATGTCTTAAAATCCTTTCTTAGCGGCTGTCTACATCATGAAAGGAATATGCTCTCCAAATTTCAAGTTTCTAGGTCCAGGGCTTTTGGCTATGGCTTGATTTGCAGGTCAGGATACTTGTGTGTGTGCGTGTGTGTATTTGTATAATTACATTGCTTTTTATTGGTTATGAACTGAACTTTTATGAATTGTTTGCTGGTCTATGACCATTATAAATAAATTAATTCAAATGTGATCTTGAGATTTTGTTGTGCATGGAAGCTTGCAACCTTTCCCCCCTTCAACCTCCAAGTGGAGCCTGAAGATCTACTGGTATCACATCTGCAGACAACACATCTGTCTCCCCCTGGAGAAAATTACTGCTTTGGAGGGTGGACTCCTCTATGGCATTATATTCAGCTGAGGCCTCACCTCTCCCCAAGCTCTGGCTTCTGTAGACTCCCCAAGCTCTGGCTTCTGTAGACTCCACCACAAAATCTCCAGGTATTTACCACCAACCAGGAGCTGGCAACCCTAGTCAGAACTGGCCCCAGTGAGTTCTCCCTCAAAGGCCAAATTAGGCCTGGGAAGGGCCTCCTTCCCCTGCCTTTTACTGACAGAACTAAACTTTGTTGCCTAGCAATAACCACTGCCTAGAAACTTCCTCAGTGGCCAAATCCTCATCTGTCCTGGGGCTGAATGGTGGGGTTGATCTTTGAGCAACACATGGCTCAGCCAAAGGGAGGGTAGGTTAGTTGTCCCCAATATGGCTAGGCTTTTATATTTATAGGATAAGGATAGTCCAGTGCTTCCAAAGGCACGGAAATTTAGATTTTTGGGATGATATTTTTAAAAACAATAGCACCCCACCTTACAGTATACGACAAATTGCTTTTGAAGCTGATGGAAATTTACACTTTTGTGATTTGTTATAGTATTTATTTTATTTGTGAAACAATTGATAACCATTATATTTTGCTAAAGAAAAAATAAAAAAAACTGAAGGGAAATTTCAAAAACCTGTTCTTACATTACATCCATCTTTCATTCTTCTTCTATTGTGGTACTAAAGATGATATACAAAGGGTGCCCTCCATCCAGTAAGCAGCCCCAGACCTGCTAAGCTCTGCAAGATGGCTGTATCATGTGGCCTCAAACTACTCCCTATGTCCTTGGCATGCCAGGTCAATTACTCAAGCAGCAGTGCAAAAATTCCACTAGGCACATACAAGCATACTTAAGTAAGTCCTTGCTGTCTTGTTGGAGTAGAACTACATATTTCTTTTAACTTTTGATCGGATTTAATTCAGGGCTCTTTTTCTAGCAGGAGCTCCTTTGCATATTAGGCCATGCCCTCTGGTGTAGCTCCCTACTGTAAGATCCAAAATGATTGGCTACATCAGGGGGTGTGGTCTAATATGCAGAGGAGCTCCTGCTAGAAAAAGAGCCCTGGGATTGATGATTTAAGGGAGGGGTTATAGGATATTAGATGGGCAATCTGGCTGTCCATCATCAGAAGCCATGTTGAAATCTTGATTTACACACAACTGTACAATGGTAGGTTGTTGACAAAAGTTTGCCCAGACTAAGCTTGAACAATAATACGCTAGCAAAACAAACCAGGTCTAGTTGCTCCTTAAATTCTGAAAACATTTATTCCAGTATAAGCTGTCATGAGACAGAGCTCACTTCTTCAGATACAACAGAAAGAAACACATTTACCTCATTTTTACAGAAAATTACAGTAGGGGGAAGGAGAGGATTTGAGCAGCAAGAAGCCTAGCACATAAAAAAATCAGGTGAGTTTTCTATGTTGTGACTTGAACTGCTTGAATAGTTTAATGGATGATAGGAGAGGTCAGAGTAGCCTCTCCCACATACAATGAAGATAATAAAAGTACAATTACATAAAGTAAATAATGAATAATTTAAGGAAGAGGCAATAAGAAGCATGAGAAAAATTGACTACTTTCAGTAAATGATTATAGTATGACAAACATGTTAAAAACAGTCTATTCAAATTATTGAAAGGATAAATGGAAATTGGAAAAGTACAGATCTGAATGTGGGCTGATTTGTATTTGGGGACTAAAATGGCATTTTGATTAATCTGAATTCAGGTTTTGCATAATCAAACCCACTGACATATTGAGCTTACTCATATTGCTGATCAGACACTTCTTCTCTTTCATAACTTAAAGGCTGCTGTGAACTTCCCATCATGAAACAATATTTTTGGTGAAAAATATAAAGCTTGATCGATCTTTCAGTTGGTTAGTTGGTTGACAGCATGGGCTTTAAATACATTTTCCAGAATCACAAGTCTGCAGGACGCAATGTATCCTGCAAAATCCAACCCTGCCAGTGAATGTAATGACAGCAGGGATCCCAATTTACTGAACATCGCTACAGGATTTTCAGCATCCAAAGCATTTTGGAAACCTTTTCTCAGTTCTCTTGACAATGGCTCTACCAGGTAGATAGCAGAGAGATCATAGCTTGTCCAAGCTTCCTGAGTAAACAATGACTGACTAGGAATCTATGCCTCTCATGGCTAAACCCAGTGTTTCTATTCACTGTCCCACAATTCATACACATTGCACTAAATTCTTCTTTAAGGCAGTTTGTGCATCAGGATGTCTGAAAATAAAATAAAGTTAATTTAATTTGCTGAGCTGAGTAATGTAAGAAATAATGCTTGACAGTTCTAGCAGCTAGCGAAAACAGCAGCAGAGTGACAGCAAGAGATCAAAGAAAGGTGAAGGAAAGGTACCACAACTGTCAGTAATTAAATGAAATTTTGGTGGTATACTATTTTTCTCTTCAGCATAAATTTCTGAAAAGCCAGCACATAATATAAATATATTTATGTGAACAGCTGTGAAAATGCCCCGTGAATTACTGCAAAGAACTCTTTCCCAGTTAATACATTTTTCTCCCAATTTCATTCTCCCTTGTAAATCTCAAGATGTTTATTCCATCAGTCTTTACTTTCAGTTCAAGTACCCTATAACATGGAGTACCTAATATTCTTTCAAGCTTGCTGTGATCATTTGGCTTTTGAGTTTTAAAGGCAAAAGTGTCAAAACGGCAAGGAGGGAAGTACTGTACTTTGGAGTAGAAATACAACACAGTGGATGACTTTCTGGTGGAACAAATCTAGGTTAAGAATGTCAGTAAAATTTCCTCATAATGGTTTTCATTCAGGAAAACTTACAAGGACTTTATCAGTACAAGTGGGAATCCACAAGGACTTGTGGGGGGATCTCATTTTCCCCTCTCCCACTGTTTCTTCTTTCCCTGCCTGACAGCCCCCAAGTCTCTCTCTTCCTTCTGTTCTTGTAACCCAACAGCCAAATTGCCTCTCTCTGCCCCTTTGGGTGTTTTTACATTCAGTTTGATCCAGAGTTTTAGAGTCTTCAAATCGCCTGCCACTGTTCTGCTTTAATTATTTTCCTCTTACATTTAAGCGTTTATTTTATTTTATTTACATTTATTTCCTTTTACATTTCAATTTTGGGGGTGGGGGTTGGGGTGTCTCTGATCAGAGAGCAGTCAGAATACCAGTGCTTAGTTAAATGTATACAATTGCTTGAAAATTGTGTCAACACTACAAAAACAATACAAATTTAAATTACTAGATGAGGCAAGCAATGATATGTAAAAATTTCAAGTGCTGTCAGTTCTCATTCAAATTACTGCACCTTGTGGCGGCTTTTGGAGGAGTCTTTTAAAACGCATGAAAACTTCTACAATACAAGTTTGAAACACCTGTAGAGAAAAACGTTGAAGCAGCAGCTCCAAAACTCATCTCACCAAAATAAATGTAGATGCTTCGAGCAGCAATGATGCAAAACAGTTGTGAGAACTTAGGTAATGTAAAAGGTGAGTTTCCCATGCGGTGATAGAGAGTCGCAAACTGCCAGTGTAAAAACACCTTTTGTCTTCAGCTCCCCTTCTCAGCAACCTCTATCTAAGAAAAGTATGGCACAGTTATGTGGTGCTGGTTACTGGGCAAGGCCAAAAGACCTGTGGGGGGAGGGGCACTCAGGGCTGGCCCTAGACTGCCTGGCACTCTAGGCAAGGCTAACTTCTGGTGCCCCCTCCCCCTCTGCATTGATAATGTCACTGAGTCACATGTGGAGTGCCCAATTCAGTGCCCCCAGAAGGTCTAGTTTGCCTAGTGAGAGCGAAGCCTTTTCCTGCTTTATATTAACAGAAGGGTCTATTTGCGATGCCGGTTGAAGCTGGTAAGCACAAGGCTGGCATCTGAGCACTGGGGGCGGAGGAGGGAATGGAGCAAAGTGTGGTGCCATGTTGCAGCACCGGAGAAAAATTGGAGTGGGTCAGCCTGGGGGTGCGTGTGCAGTAAGTCTGCCTGTGGCGCCACACACTTTCAGGCCAGCCCTGTATTGAGGACTACCCAGGAACTAACATCTCAGCCATTTACCAACTTACCTTTTAAATACCTCCTCTTTTCAGTTATGCATATTATTTACTTCATTTATACCCCACCTTGCTCCACAGTCCAGACCAAAGCACCTCACATTATTCTCCTCTCCTGCTTTTTATCCTCACAACAACCCTCTGAGGCAAGTTAGGCTGAAAACACATGACTGACAGTACATCACTTAATGAGCTTCCATTATGGTGATTTGAACCTGGACTCCACTCTGAAGATCCAACCACAACACCACAATGACTTTCATTAGGTGGCTGCTGTTGAAGAATTTCCCACCAACCTGGAAAAGTAAAGGCCTCTGGGTGAGTACTCCCTCAGCCTTGCTGTCTTCCCACCCATGCAAGTGAAAGCATTAATTCCCACACACACCCCTCAAGGGGAGGTGAGTTCTGCCCTGGAATTTCCTAACCTGGAGTTGGCAACCCTGCAGCCTTTACATGGGGGGGGGGGGACCAAGCACCTGGAGATTGGCAACAGTGCTTCCCTGGGAGGAAAGAGCTGATAGCATCAAGCAGCTGACAGGTGGACCTGCTCTGCTGGTGGCTGTAAGAGACAGGGAAACATTGCAAGCCTCCCTTTTGCTCCCTCTGTTTATTTGCTGGAGTTGAAGTGGCTCCTCCCTGTTGTGAAAGAACATTCCATTTTTGTCAGTTGAAGAGATGTAGGAAGCTAGGAAGGTAGACAGACAGAATGAAATAAAAAGACTGAAAGACAGAGATACAGAGAAAGAATGAGGGAAAGAACAGAACGGGGAGGTAGAAAAAAGAGGGGGGTGAAAGGAGTGAGAAAGAAAAATGAGAAGAAGGAAGATAAACAAGACCCTGAGGAGATCAGTAAGCCCCCAGGAGAACCTTTCAGCAGAGAACTGTGCCCCTCAGAGATCAGTGACTGTCTGGTGATGTTCTTGTCTGACAGGGCTGGCAGTGAGTGGGGGAGAGCAGAATCAGCCAATGGCAAGGCAGAGGTGGATTGCAAGCCAATCCTACAAGAACATGGGGAAGGCTGCAGTTGGCAGGTGACAGAAAGACAGAGACAGTGTGTCAGCCAATAGTTGGTGCAGTACAATCCTGGTAACTGCAACAAATCAGGATACTGGGATTTGCCACCATGGCTTTGGTTTTATGACCAAAGAATGGTTTTAATATTGTTTGATAGGTTTTATAGGGATTCTGTTTTATGTGAGATTGTTACACTTTATGATGCCATTTTTTGGTTTGTAAGCCACCCTGAGCCTGCTTGTGAGGAGGGCGGGATAGAAGTAGAAAGTAAATAAAATAAATAAATAAAGTCATATGGATTTTAATGTATGTGATTTCTAAATTACACCAGCCAAAAAAAAAAATCACTGTATGCATAAAAGAAAGTAATCATGCAAAATAGAAATATTTGTTTGGACATATCTGAACAGTGTCACAATTGGATCCCTACTTGTAATCAGCAGGCAAAACCAAACTGGCAGTTACTAGCGTGCCTAGTAAACACTAATGTAGACTTTAAGGGCCTGGTTAGAAACCAAGGATCTCCAGATTTTACTTTTTATGAATCTAAAATCACTACTGCTGCTGCTAGACCTATTGGCTGCGTTCGATATGGTCAATCATCGGCTGCTGACCCGCCGTCTTGCCGACCCGGGAATACGGGGGCTAGCCTTACAGTGGCTCTCCTCCTTCCTTGAAGGTCGGGGACAAAGGGTGGCAATTGGAGGGGAGCTGTCTCAGAGACACCTACTTCATTGTGGGGTGCCTCAGGGGGCAGTTCTCTCCCCGATGTTGTTTAACATCTATATGTGCCCCCTTGCCCAGATTGCCCGGAGGTATGGGCTTGGTTGTCATCAGTACGCTGATGACACCCAGCTCTATCTATTGATGGACGGCCAGACTGGCGATGTCCCTATAAATCTGGACCAGGCGCTACAAGCCGTGGCTGGCTGGCTCAAGCTGAGTGGGCTGAAGCTGAATCCAGCGAAGACTGAGGTCCTTTGCGTAGGTCGCGGCGGGCCAGGAGGGGAGATCTCCCTACCCGCCTTTGATGGTGCGCCACTGATACCAGTGCACAGGGTCAAGAGCTTGGGAGTACTACTGGAGTCTTCCTTGTCAATGGAAGCCCAGATAGCTGCCACTGCTAAATCCGCCTTTTTCCACCTTAGGAGGGCGAGGCAGTTGGCTCCCTTCTTGGAACGCAGTGACCTGGCAACTGTGATCCATGCAACGGTCACCTCGAGGCTAGACTACTGTAATGCCCTCTACATAGAGTTGCCCTTATACCGAACGTGGAAACTGCAGTTAGTGCAGAATGCGGCGGCCAGGCTGTTAGTGGGACTATCTCGGTGGGAACACATGCAGCCTGGGCTGCAGGAGCTGCACTGGCTGCCGGTTGTGTATCGTGTTGGCTATAAGGTGCTGGTTATTACCTTTAAAGCCCTATATGGCCGAGGACCTGCCTACCTTAGGGACCGCCTCTCCCCATATGTTCCCCAGAGAGCACTGAGATCTAGTTCCCAAAACCTTTTAAAAATCCCTGGACCAAGAGAAGCTAGATTAAAAACAATGAGGGAACAAGCCTTCTAAGCAATGGGCCCGCGATGGTGGAATCAACTTCCAGAGGTGGTGCGAGCCCTGCGGGACCTGAATCAGTTTCGCAGGGCTTGCAAAACCACCCTCTTTCAGCTTGCTTTCAAGATAAAACCCGGCTAAATTGACTTCTAACCATCTTATTTATGACTGTGAATTGTAGCACCTTAATTATTAACACATAACAGCTGTTTTATTTAATTTTAACCTAATTTATAACTGTAATTTAATTGTATTTTAATTTGTCTTATTGTATCGATTGTATTTTATTGGAATCATGGTTGTTCCATGTCTGTGAGCCGCCCTGAGCCTGCCTTTGGCGGGGGAGGGCGGGATACAAGAATAATTTTATTATTATTATTATTATTATTATTATTATTATTATTATTATTATTATTATTATTATTATTATTATTATTATATGCTACACTAGCACTCAAAGTCATGGTCGCTGACATGGTTGCTGAACCTGTTCATATAAAGAATGAGCTAAGAATAGAATAGTTCAAATCAAATCATTTAGAAGAGCAAAAGGTCTGAAAAGAATCAAAATGCTTGAATTTGATCTCTCTTACTGTTGAAAAATTGCCATTTGATCCTGGTTTGACCATATTTTTCAATGCTTCAGATATCCGCCTCAGTTTCTTGCACTGTAAGAGTCATGATGTCATACCAGCATCTCATGATGCTTGGTATAACATTCCCTAGATAAGTTTTATTGACTGAGGGAAATAATAATGAATAAAGGGGAATGGAGAATTAAGGTGTGGTGTTAAACACCTGTTGAAGTATATATTTGTTCTTCTAATGCTGATACTTAGATCGTTTGGAATAGGGATGGGGACAAACTGCAATTTTTGTGGTTCAATTAGCAATTTGTGGTTGAACCACAAACTGAACCTCTAACCCATAAGATCCAGGAAGCTGGTTCACAAACCACCCTGGTTCATATTGGTTTATGTCATTTAAAGTTAAAACCCCTGCTTTCTGCTCTCCATGGCTTTTTGTGAGGAGCAGAAAGCAGGGGTTTCCAAACAGCTGAGTGGCAGGCAGGGCTGCTTTGCGCCATTTAAATCCCGCTTTCTGGTTCCTGTGGCTTTTTATTGAGAGTAGAAAGCAAGGGGTTAAACTTTTCCCAGCCATTTAAATCCCTACTTTCTGATCCCTGTGAAAAGCTGCAGGGAGTAGAAAACAAGCTTTATATGGCTTGGAGCCATTTAAATGGGTCTTCGCCACTTAAACCAAACAGCTGAGCTATAGGGACCTCCCTAACACTCAGCTGCTTTTTGTGAAGATCAGAAAGCAAGGTAAGATTGATTGTGAATGATGACATCTTTCTCCAGTATTATGTATACTGGATGTCACATATTGTATATACTGGATGTGATTAGCTGATTGAATGCATTTGAAAGCAGCAGCAGCAGAAAAAATGAAATTGATAGACAATTAACAGACAAAACTGCAGAAATAGTTGTGGAAAAACCCAAAAGCAATAACAGCAAGTAAACCAGAGGCACCATTATCAGCATGTCATAGACCATGTCTACTAACAGTTGGTTAAAAGGGAGTAGAGTACATACCATAGAATAAATTGCAAGTTCCCTGAACATTTTCATAAGGAAGGAAGACAATTGACAGCTGTGCCATTTCAGCTAGATACCTGAATTTCATAATATTGGCTCTACCAATATTTATTTACCTTTTTTCTCTGTGAAAATCTAAATCCAACACACTTTTGCTACAGCACTTTTTAAGACTTGTAAGGCTTTTTAAGGACTGATCTACTGTATAATCCAATTACAGTAGAATGCATGTCCATCAATGGATGAATCTGTCATCAAGAGATAATATGAATTGAAAATACTGATATATGATACTTTGAGAAGGAAATTCTGCAATATTAGTGCATTTTCATAGGCAACATACTTTGAGCAAGAGGAATAAAATGTCATCTCTATAACAGTACAAATGACTCATAGGAATGAAAGAATACACACTGTAATGGAAAAAAATATAATAGCAACAGAGAGAGAGAATGGTTTGAAGAACAAGGATTTACCAAGCAACAGGAAGGTTACATTATGATTTGAAGTAATATTAAACTCTAGGAAATGAGAGGCAACACTTTAATGGAAAGGTAGAGGGCATTAACACAGTAAAAAGAGATATTTTAGCTGAAGAAATACACATAAGAAGATATTGGTATTTGGGCCATTAAAGATCAGCAGTTCTTTATAGGTGCAATAAAATATGAGTGATTTGCATTAAGTATTCTACTAAAACAGATCATAAATCTTTCTCTCTTTGCTGACATGTAAAGGTGTTAGATGTGGATGAGAGAAGTGTCAAAAACTCCCCAGGTAAGTAAGCTCTGTTGAGTATAATGCACTGTTGGCATTTAGACAGTGAAGCAGTGCAGCAGCAATATAGGAGACAGTGTTATTTGCTTTGGTTCTTCTTTTAAAAAATCCCAGGAGGTAGCATTACTTGCTTTGGTTCTTCTAAACACTATCTATGGGATATGGTTTCAGTACTATGAACCAAATTATTTATGAAATGTATGAAAAATCTCATTGTTTTCATACATTTAATAGATACATTATAGATAATGTAAATCAGAACTGGAATGTTCTCTGGAAAGGAAGTTCTTTTATACGTCTATGTTTAAACATGTGTCTATGCATGAATGAAATCAAGGCATCATAATAAGGAAAGAAGGAAAACTGGATTGTGTTTCCATTTCTTGTATGTACAAAACTGTACTTATACGTTGATTTCAAAAGTAAGTTCAAGTTGATCCCATCACCTTGAACAAGCTATATGCATGTCCTAAATATGTTTGGAAACACTGCTTAAAGATATACATGTAAAGAGCATGTGATGTAATGCTCAAAGTGTTGAAATAGGATCTGGTAGCCCTGGACTGAAATTTGCACTTGGCTGTGAAAACTCACCTTGAGCCAATCACATAGTCTTCTATCCTAACTTTCTTCACAGGATTGTTGCGAGGGAAAAACCATTACATAGACCTGAGGTTCTGGGAGGAATGGCAGGATAAAATAGATAGTGATAGAATATCATGGCTCAAAATACCATTTCCCCCTCCCCTTCCTTCCTGGTGATGTGTTCTGGAAAACTTGAAAGTTTGCACAATATTTTGTGATATTTTGGTAGGTTATCATGAAAAGTATTACATGGCTTTTGTTTTGGATTATTTTTTGGACATACCTTCAATCACCATATAAACAGATTAAACTCATTTGGGGTTAATTTGGAGTTTTAAAATGTGGATTTTGATGAACCAGTACCTTTCAGAAACCCAATTCAGTTCAGGGTGCCTTACATACACAGTCCCATGTGCCCCCAAAACAATTTGCCACCTTGATGGATGGGCTTCTCTCTGGCAAAATTGATTAAAGTGTCTTTGACAAGTACATCCTTTGGGCTCAAAGTAGGGTTTTCAATCTTACTTCCCTGTTTTGATTTGATTTCAGAATTTGTGTGCTCTAACCTAATCATCAAGATTTGTTTTTAAGAACCACAATAAATCATTCCTACCACCAATCCATCAATGCAATGAATGTGAAGTGAGGACATGGATTATTCTCCAATTCTTTTTAAACCTTTGGGGTTTCCTATAAACCCTTCAGGGGATCGTTTTGTAATTTGGATTGAATGCTAGAAAATGTAAAAGGAAAACACTTTCACCTTGTAGATTGCTTTTGAGTACTATAAAACATATATTTTTTTTACACAGCACCATTTCATTAATACCAGTGGCCATGAGTAACTGTATGTTAGAACCACAGGACCACAGCGGATTCAGATAAGGTGACATTCAGAAAAATCTAAGTGAGGAACTAGTTTAAATGATCTATATGTTTCTGAAGAGTTTAGCCTCTCTGTGTTTCTTTTTCTAGTATACCTTGAAAATCCACTATTCTAAAAGACACACTTGATTCAAGTTGTGGTAGGTATTTTCTAGACAGTTCTATCAAAAATTGCAGGATGTGGCTGTTCTAACTTTGTCTTTTCTGTGCAATTTGGCAACAGCTAATGCCAAAGTGAGACTAGAATAATGGACTAATAGCTGAAACATATCTTTTAATGGAGCCTCAAAAATCATAAGGAAAAGTATGAGAATGCATTTAGGTGTTATCTCTAATATACCAAAAGGCCCATGCACATATGTATCTATATATAATGATAATGTTCTCAAAAAGACCTTCTAAAGTTGAAAAACTATAATTCATCCCATCCAATTCTACTAACCTCTCTTACAATAGAAATAAGTTGCTCTATATGTCCTTCACCATTTTATTGAATCAGGTCTGTGGAGCATGGTTCACTTTGAATTCATGCTTAATGAAGCATAAGCTGTATTAATAGCAGCTGTTAAACGTAGAGAACTTAATAGGAATTGGGATTCAACATATCAAGTAAAACAGTGGTTCAGTGAACTATGACAAATGTCCAGTTTGTGACATACTTCACAGGTTTCAATACAAGACCCTTATTCATTTGCCCCTGGATTTCAACCTGAATGGTAAATAGTGTTTGTACAAGGTATTCCTTTCCGAACAGAGAGAGAGGACTTCTAAATATGAGTAAACATAGTATTAGTGCATTAACAAGGTTGAAAGATTCTACATTAAATAGTATGATAGTACAAAAGACAGTACAGCAAATGTTCCGCCAGATTTTTGGTTAAGAACAGCAATGGTTTCCTTCCACTCTCCCTGGAACCTTGTTTCTTGCCTTCCTCCCATGATGGCAGTGGCAGAATCTGAGGTTTTTAGCGCCATCTGGAAATGTTAATCCTTGTATTTTTTACTGTTTTAATTGTTGATTCATTTACGAATATGTTTTTATTGCTGTACTCTGCCCTGCACCCTGTTTTACAGGAGAAGGCAGTCTAGACGCCTAATATAGGAATAAATAAATAAAGGACACATTAACTTTCACCTGCTTGAGGAGACAGTACTTCAGGTAGTTGAGGGAATGCACAGCAATCTTAAAAGAGGCTCAGGAGACGGAAGCTTATTCTCTGGCTACTTGTAATATTATACGTGCAGAACAAATCAGAGGCTTCTATTTCACAGACTCCAGGCTACTTTAACACACATTCTGTAGCATGGATTATCCTCTAAAGCTATCTTTCTAAGTGGCAATTGATATTTCTTACTATTTTCCAATGCTGAAGTTGCACAGATGAATTATTTAATAGCAAACCTTATATATACAATGAATCAGAAGAGCTAAATAGCCATCAATACAACATTGTTCATTTGGTCAGCCCAGATAATGGCCAAAATACTGGAATAAATTATCAGAATAGTGATTAGATGAAAGTGGAATGAGTTTTTGCATATGCACATACACAAATGTTACCGAGTGAGGTGAATTAGTGGAGTTTTACCCAACAACTCAAGTGAAACCTTAACTGTCACTAAAAAGAACTTAATACCAGTTACCTCTGTTTACCGTGTTATTTATACTTCTGTGCTAAGTGACCAAGAAACTCACAATGACATGGGTTTGAGCCATTCTGTTCTGTAAAGTGGTAACCTGAATGGTAATCCCCAAAACTGTTCTTCTTAGTGACTTTATTCAAAGCTGCAGAAGATCTTTGTGGGGTAATCCATTTATTAAAAATGTCTCATTTCATATCAGAACTTGTTACCAAAAGTGTAAACAAACCAACACTTTGTATTTAGGAATAAAACTTGTATTTAAGCTATCCAGAAAGGCATGGATGTTGTGGGTCTATAAAGCATAATAAAGCATTGCAATTAGACACCTCAGCTCATGTTCTGTTTGCTGGGAGCTCATTTTGCATTGAGCAGTTCAGCTGTTCATGAGTCTGTTCAACAGGTTGCTTTTTGCATATCCAGACAGTCCAGTCCAATGCACTCCATGCATTTATACTCAGCTGGATGGGAGCTGTAGTTCACTGTGAAGGTTGTGGTATCCCTAATTGCTATAGGCTGAGTACAGGAAATAACTGTGTACCTGAACAAAGTTTGAGTCCATTGGCACCTTTATGACCAACAAAGTTTAATTCTTCTGAAGAAGTGTGCATGCATGTGAAATTTTATGCCCAAAATTAAACTTTGTTGGTCTTAAAGGTGCCACTGTACTCAAACATTCTCTTGCTTCAGATCAACATGGCTACCCACCTGAATCCAATGGTGTAGTTATGTTTCAGTGACATTCAGTAAAATATGAATAATTAGGAATTTTGCAAATTGTAAATACAGGCGATAGTATTCTAGTAAGTAGAAGTATGAAAGACATGACTCACAACTGATATCATATTTCACAGACAAGCATTATTGCCTTCTGAAATCTTGCTAAATATAATATTATGTAAATTCTACTTCTTGTTGTACAAAGATGAGACCTCTATTTTAAGAAGCCACAATTTTCATTCTATACTTGTCTTATTTACCTTCAGAATGCACTGTGATAAAACCATTTTGAATTAACTTTCCATAAAACTCCAAATACAGACTGCAAAGATTATCTCTAGGCCACAGATGTTCATGGTCAAAGTTCAAGCTGCAGCTGTTAAGAACTGACATTTTGCAACATGGCCTTTTATTTGCTCCTGCCACTATGACCATGTTATCCTCATTGGGCTCAATTCAGAGACAAGCACTGTGCAGAAAAGTTATTTTAGAGGATAAGAATAGTTCCATAAGACAAGTTCCCCACAGCACCTTCCCAGAATTCTTGCATTTTGTTCAATTTGAAAAGCAGTGTGTATGATATGATAAATGATATGATAATTATGATGAAGCAGCTCCCTAAAAATAATTCCAGAAGGGTACTGTCTTGGTCTGTTACCCCCAAAACATAGGTGACATGTTGAATTCAATCCTTTCATAAATGGAGGATATCTACAGAAAGGAGTTTTACTTCTTTTCCAGTATAGTCCCTTGTTGAATCACTCAAAAAAGGTCTTGGGAATTAGGGAATTCTCAGCAACATCGCATGGTATCAGCAGTCTCCTACGCTTGCACATCCATGAATTGCATGTAATATTTAACAATGTAGTCACAACAGGCTGGTTTTTTATGACTTTGTTTTTGCCCAGTATTGCTTTTGCCAAGTATAGGTGCAGTCATATACACAATAAGCTGCTTTCTGTGACCTTGTTTTTCCCCAATACTGTTTCTGCCAAGTTTTGGATGCTAAACACAGCACCAGATATTCAGGAATGGCTAGAGAAAGTTAAAGACATTTATATTATTAGAAAGCTTACTATATTACGGAAAGGTAATTCTTCTTTGTCATTTGATTGTTTATGGACTTCTGTTATTAATGATACTGAATTATGTTTGTAAACTAGTGGATTATAAAGGTGTTAAGTTTGTAAACTGTGGTTTTTCTTAGTATTTAATATATATGAAAAATGTTTATTGAAAACAATGGAGATGGGTACTCAGAAGGCTGAGTATAACAAACTAAAATATAACAAAATATTTATTATACAGTGTAACAATTAACAGTGAAAAACAAGATAGATACATAAGCATACAAGATAGATACATAACCCAACCTGAACTTGCATGTTAACTGAACATGAATCACGTAACTGAATATCTAATTAAAAAGCCACTAGACCAGACATGTTTAGGCTCTGAGACCCTTTTTCAGTGTCCTAAAACCAAATAGCACACACTTAAAACCATTACAACAATTAAGGGCCAAGCAGGTTTGCAGTATTTCCTGAAAACAATGGAAATTTTATCATTAATCCATTTTTAAAAAAAGAATAAAGGGAGTAATAGTGACTTACAATGTGAGGGAAGTTCTACATAAAAATCAGGTTTGTATATATTTCTGAGTCAACCCACAAAGAAGGCAATGTTTACCAGTTATTCTGTAGAAAAGAAGGCATGACCCTTTAAAATTACATGACCCTTTAAAATTATAAGTTATGTTCTAATTCTTTTTTTAAAAAAAATAAGGAATATTTTACATAAATAAAAACCTGTCTCTGGCCAAGTATCCATCATCTCTCTGTGTGCTAAGGTGAACCAAGAGTGAGGAATTGCTAGCTGTTATATATAAGTAATGGGGAAGGAGAGATGGAGCAATACCTATGGAATGTGTGCCACCTGGTTAAGTCATCTGAAAAAGGAAGGCAATACAAAAGAGATCAAATAAAAAACATTAAATACATCATGCAGACATGACTGGCCTGATAAAAGTTACATGAAAGTTACAGCATACAGGCCCAATCAATTTATTCATTAAGACCCAATCTGACTTTCTGTCATGCCCTGTCTTCCTCTCTGGCCCCTCCCCTCCAGTGGCCATCGCTCCACACCATGGGACCCCCATGGCATGGAGCGATGGCCACTGGAGGGTAGGGGCCAGAGAGGAAGGCAGGGCATGACAGGAAGACAGATTGGGCCTTAATGAATGGGTTCCTTCTGGGCTGTGGCTAGAGGTCTCAGACTTAGTGGGGAGCCTGGGTTGACTTCAGCCTCATACCTCCCAGAGCTGTTGTGCACTGACTGGTCCTCCCTCTCTCTTGATGTGGCCCCAGTCTTCAGCTCTGCCTCCACCTTCTTCCTCATCGACCTCAACATTGCTGCTTCCCCTTTTAACCCTCCCACCCTCCCCAGTTTCCTCCCCCTCATTTCCCTTCTAACTTGCCCCCTCTTTTGAGCCCAGATGCCTAGACAGGGATTCCAGGCCAGCCTCATCCAGTTGCTGGCCCACCCCCACCTGGATGTCCTTCTTCCTTCTTTCTATGGCCTGATTTTGGGGCCAGGGAGGGATTCCTGCCCTTGTGCCATTCCTTGGTGGTAGTGCAGCTGCCGTGCTGCAAGCTGCCTGAATCTGCAGCCTCGCCTGGTGGTCCTGGGGGTGGGTCCATGGCATCTCTTTCTAGAGCCAGCCAGTAAGGTGCTCTCCTCCCAGGGTCTTGTTGGGGCTGGGCGATGCTGGGTTGAGGGGGGGAGGTGGATTAGTCCTGGCCAGGAGTGGGCGGGACACTTCCAACATAGTTTTGAAACAGAAACTGCATTGGATGCCCCAATGAACAATGTTTGCCAAGGGAAAAACAGAGGAAGAACAACTATTTTGTTGCTTCTGGACTTCTGAGCAATTTTTCATATAATTGAGTTGATATCTTTCTGATTTGGCCCCTTAAATAAGGATTGAACCATCACATTCCAGTCATTCTTGTATTATTTGATTGCACCATTGTAAATGGTGCTCCTGGGTGGTCGCTGTTCAGAACTTTGGGACTTTGGCTGTGGTTCCATATTATTCAATACTCATCTGAAATCACTAGGACAGATTATCCAGAGACTTGGAGTAAAATGTTCATCATTACATTGATGACATTCAACTTTATTTCTGTTTTCCAGCAAAATCAGATGAGGCAACAGGTGCTTGCATATAGTAATAAATAAAGGGACAATAAATAAAGCAAGACTAAGGTTTTGTTAGGAATATTGCTGATCAGGAAATAGTTTATTCTGGCAGGGCTGGGCTTCCTTTTCACAAAGCAGTTTTGCAGATTTGGGGTGGCATTAGATACAAACTCCCTCTCATGGGTTGCTGCCTTGTTGTGGCGAGAGGGCTTGTACGGTTCGATGAGGCTGTGGGTTATGCCATGTAGGCCCACCCAAGATGGACAGGCCACAGCTTGGAACCCAGACTAAATGTGATCCACTGGAGAAGGAAATGGCAAACCACTCCAGTATCCTTGCCAAGAAAAACCCCATTCACAGTAACAAAAGGCTAAAAGGTGCTGGAAGATGAGCCCTTCAGGTCAGAAGGTGCCCAATATGCTACTGCGGAAGAGCGTTCAAGTAACCACAGAAAGAATGAAGCGGCTCGGCCAAAACCGAAAGGACGCTCAGCTGTGGATGTGTCTGATGGTGAAAGAACAGTCCGATGCTGCAAAGAACAATATTGCATCAGAACGTGGAATGTAAGATCTATGGATCAATGTAAGCTAGATGTGGTCAAACAAGAGATGGCAAGAATGAACATCGACATCTTGGGAATCAGTGAACTAAAATGGACGGGAATGGGTGAATTTAACTCAGAGGATCACTACATCTATTATTGTGGTCAAGAGTCCCGTAGAAGAAATGGTGTGGTCTTTATAGTTAACAAGAGAGTGAACAAGAGAGTGAAGAGAGTAATGGGATACAATCTCAAAAATGACAGAATGATCTTGGTCCGCATCCAAGGCAAACCATTCAGTATCACAGTAATCCAAGTCTATGCCCCAACTACTGATGCAGAAGAGGTTGAAGTGGACCAGTTCTATGAAGATCTACAACACCTTCTAGAATAAACACCAAAAAAAGATGTCCTCCTCATCATAGGGGACTGGAATACCAAAGTAGGAAGTCAAAAGGTAACCAGAACAACTGACAAGTTTGGCCTTGGAGAACAAAATGAAGCTGGGCAAAAGCTAATAGAGTTTTGCCAAGAGAACAAGCATGTCATAGCAAACACCCTCTTCCAACAACATAAAAGGTGACTCTACACGTGGACATCACCTGATGGGCAACACAGAAATCAGATTGATTATATACTTTGCAGTCAAAGATGGAGAAGCTCCTTACAGTCAGCAAAAACAAGACCTGGAGCTGACTGCGGCTCAGATCATGAGCCACTCATCGCAAAATTCAGGCTTAAACTGAAGAAAACTGGGGAAGTCATTAGGACATTCAGGTTTGACCTTGATCACATCCCTTATGAATATACAGTGGGTGTGAAGAATAGGTTTAAGGAATTAGAGTTGATAGACAGAGTGCCTGAAGAACTATGGACGGAGGTTCGTGACATTGTACAGGAGGCAGCAATCAGCACCATCCCAAAGAAAAAGAAATGCAAGAAAGCAAAGTGGCTGTCTGATGAGGCTTTACAAATAGCTGAGGAAAGAAGGAAAGCAAAAGACAAAGGTGAAAAGGAAAGATTCACCCAACTGAATGCAGATTTCCAGAGAACAGCAAGGAGAGATAAGGAGGCCTTCCTGAAGGAACAATGCAAAGCAATAGAGGAAAATATAGAATGGAAAGGACAAGAGATCTCTTCAAGAAAATTGGAGAAATCAAGGGAACGTTTTGTGCAAAGATGGCCATAATAAAGGACAAAAATGGTAGGGACCTAACAGAAGCAGATGAGATCAGGAAGAGGTGGCAAGAATACACAGAAGAATTATACAAGAAGGATCTCAGTGTCCCGGACAACCATGACAGTGAAATTGATGACCTTGAGCCAGACATCCTGGAGTGTGAAGTCAAATGGACTTTAGAAAGCATTACTAACAACAAAGCGAGTGGAGGTGATGGTATCCCAGTTGAGCTATTAAAAGTCCTAAAAGATGATGCTGTTAAAGAGATGCACACATTATGTCAACAAATTTGGAAAACACAACAGTGGCCACAGGAATGGAAAAGATCAGTTTATATTCCAATTCCAAAGAAGGGTAAGGAATGTTCAAACTATCGCACCATTGCACTCATTTCACATGCCAGCAAGGTCATTTTAAAGATCTTACAAGCTAGGCTTCAGTAGTATGTAGATTGGGAACTACCAGAAGTTCAAGCTGGGTTTTGGAGAGGTAGAGGAACTAGAGATCAGATTGCCAACATTCGATGGATTATGGAGAAAGCACGGGAGTATCAGAAAAACGTCTATTTCTGCTTCATTGACTATGCTAAAGCCTTTGATTGTGTGGATCACAACAAACTGTGGCAAGTCCTTAAAGAGATGGGAGTACCAGACCGCCTCACATGTCTCCTGAGAAACCTGTATAAGGGTCGAGAAGCAACTGTCAGAATGAGATATGGAACAACTGATTGGTTTAGAATAGGAAAAGTTCGACAAAGATCTATATTGTCACTATGCTTATTTAATTTATATGCAGAGTACATCATGCGGAATGCTGGCCTGGATGAAGCACAAGCCAGAATTAAGATTGCCGGGAAAAACATCGACAACCTCAGATATGCAGATGACATTACTCTAATGGCAGAAAGTGAGAAGGGCCTAAAGAATCTCTTGTTGAGAGTGAAAGAGATGAACACAAAAGTAGGCTTGCAACTCAACATAAAAAAAACACTAAGATCATGGCATCTGGCCCCATCACATCTTGGCAAATAGAAGGGGAAGACATGGAAGTAGTGACAGACTTCACATTTCTGGGATCCAAGATCACTGCAGATGGTGACTGTAGCCATGAAATTAAAAGATGTTTGCTCCTTGGGAAAACAGCTATGGTGAACCTGGGCGGTATAATAAAAGTAGAGACATCACCCTGCCAACAAAAGTCTGTATAGTCAAAGCGATGGTATTCCCAGTAGTAATGTATGGCTGTGAGAGTTGGACCATAAGGAAGGCTGAGCACAGAAGAATAGATGCTTTTGAAATGTGGTACTGGAGAAGACTCTTGAGAGTCCCTTGGACTGCAAGAAGATCAAATCAGTCAGTCTTAAGGGAAATCAACCCAGACTTTTCCCTGGAAGGTCAGATGCTGAAGCTGAAGCTCAAATACTTTGGCCACCAAATGAGAAGGGAGCACTCCCTGGAGAAGATCCTGATGCTAGGAAAGACAGAAGGCAAAAAAGAAGGGGACGGCAAAAGGTGAGATGGCTGGACAGAGTTACTGATGTAACAAACACAAATTTTAGCAGACTTCGGAGGATGGTGGAAGACAGGAGGGCCTGGTGTGAATTTGTCCATGGGGTCGCAAAGAGTCGGACTCGACTGTGCAACTGAACAACAAAGATCAAAACTTCCAGATGCAGACTTAGGTCTCTTCTGTAGTATATAGCTTTTCCCCTAAGCATCATGTGCTAGTTGCCTCTTTGTCTAGAGAAGCAGAATATGGTGTTCCTATCCATATTCTGATAATATGTAGATTGCATTACTACAATGTACTTTACCGTGGGACTACCTTTGAAAAAAGTTCAAAATCTTCAACCAGTGTCAAATGTACCAGCAATGCTACTGGGACTGGCAAGTTTTAAATGAGCAGTCTGCTTACAGGCCCAATTCAAAGTTATAGGTATGACCATTAAAGGCTTATTTGGCCTGGAACCAGCATAACTTGCCCACAAATTTGAAACACTCAGAGATGAGGTAGTTGCTCACTTTTTCTGGAGCAACATCCCATAAGCTAACTCCCTCCCCTAAACTGTTCACCTGGTACCTGATCTTTCCAGGTGCATCAGGCCAAAAATTTTATAATTTCATGGACTTTTTCTGTTGCTGTGATCTGACTCTCATTGTTGTGAATATATACTGCATACCAGGGGAATTCTAGCAGGAGCTCATTTGCATAATAGACCACACACCCTGATGTAGCCAATCCTTCAAGAGCTTACAAAAAAGAGCTTTGTAAGCTCTTGGAGGGTTGGCTACATCAGGGATGTGTGCCCTAATATGCAAAGGCGCTCCTGCTAGAATTCCACCCCTGTTGCATACTGATTTAATGCATTTCACTGGCAACCATGTGCCACAACCTCTATGGCTGAGCATAGCTGGCCCTGAAATTAGGTTCTGGGGCTAGAGCATGTAAACATTAACAGTGCAGTCCTAAGCTCAGAAACTCTTTGAAATCGATTGGAATCAGTGGGCTTAGAAAGGTTTAGCTATGTTAGGATTAGACTGTAAGTCTTGGAGAAATGACTTGCAAATTCTGTCTAGCCCAGAACTTGGGGGGTGGGGGGGAATACTGTCCCATTAGAGACAATTTATGTAGTCAATGGGCATTTTCGCACTCACCTTCAGCCGGCGCGACCCCCCTCTTCACCGCGCAGGATCTGCGCGGATTTTGCACGTAAAGCCGCGGAGCAGCCAAAAGAGCCGGAAACTCCCGGCGCAAAAGCCGCGCAAACGGAAACTGCTTTTTGGTGGTTTACGTTTGCGCCACAAAAGCGCCGGGAGTTTCCGGCTCTTCCGGCTGCTCCACGGCTTTACGTGCGAAATCCGCGCAGATCCTGCGCGGTGAAGAGGGGGGTCGCGCTGGCTGAAGGTGAGTGCGAAAACGCCCATTGTGTTCAGCTAGTCTGGGAGCTACAATACTGGGGCTGAAAGCAAGGACTGCCAGTCAGAGAATAAAAGGAAGGAAAAGTTTATACTTTAAAGAACTTAGTAGGGAATAACCAAAGACAAACAGGGTGAGGTTTTAATAGAAATCCATGGCAGATTTGAAAATTAGATTTGAACAACCAAAGACAAACAGGGTGAGATTTTAATAGAAATTCAAGGCAGATTTGAAAATCATTGAAGGGGTTTTTATAAATAGTATTTTTATATGCACTCATATGTACACACACACCCCTTTCTTACCTTCACTCTTATCTTTTTTTTTAGAAGATCAAAATAATTATGAAGGGTAATTTTTGTTCAGTTGATGACAGTGCTGTTCGGAGAAACAAAGATAACTGAACATCACCTTTTATGTGAAACCCTAAAATCATATTTATTGGCTAAGTCACAGAAAGTGCCATAGTGATCACAAAAAGTTGTCTGTTTTTGTACATGTACAGGACACTTTTTTCTTTTTCAAAATACAGGTTGGTTTCCCATAAGAATCTGACAAATTACATGAGAAAAACCAGAACCCTTTACAATCTGAAATTCAGTATTTATTGTTTGGAGTGACAGAGGATTACATCACAAAGAGGAGGGGGGGGGTGTAAGGAAATAACCAACTTATCTTTACGTAACAAATTTAACTTTGAATGCATTTTTATTATGCAATAACTGTACATTTTGTTACAGAAAACATTTTAAAAAATAACAATAAACAGATCTATTCTATAGTCATATTGAAAAAAACATTTTCCTTTCAGATTCCCCTTCTGAATTGCATATACTCATTTGAATTCCTCATTCTGCATATATTATATAGATTCACTCTTTTTTGTTAAAAAAAATGTCATTTAGCGCTTCCAACAAGATGCTTCCAGATGTAGTTTGATTGCCCCTCATGTACAGCAATATATTTCAATGTAATGAATGAGAGACATTGTGGAATAGAATGATTTTCAGATGCACAAAAGGACTTAAGATGGCCATACAATCTAAAATTTCTTTGTCACATTTTGTTTTGTCTCTAACAGTGACCAGGACTATTCAGGACTACATTTCCACAAAGTATGAAACCTTCAGAAACTAAAAAAGTAAGTCCAAAGGGTAGAATTATTGCTAATCAACATGAAGTAATGGCTGCTATAGATGCAAATCTTACAAATTAAAACTTTAATGGGAAAATAAGACTGCAGACAGCATTTTTCAGCCTACCAACTAGCACTTTTACTGTCTAGTTAGTGTGAAATATGGTGAAATGAAATTTAATGGAGAACATGGTATTCCATGGTCCAGACTTGTGCAAAATCCCTGCTGTTGAATGGTCAACAGAAATGTCTGCAATGTTCTGTAATGTCTGTAATCCTGGGTATATGCACATGAAAGCTTATAGCCAGAATTAAACTTGGTTGGTCATCTGCAACATTATATAGTTACTTCAGATCAGAACAATTAACAATGCACCTTGGCTTTTGGTTCTACTATCACTCACCTAAGTTGCCATTTTCACACCTTCAGGATATTTCTACAGCTATTCATTCCTTCTCTACCCAATACCCTTTTTGTATCATTCCCTGGTATATTTCCTTGGCTGAATTCACCATGTCTGCTGACAATATGGAGCCTGAGAAAGAGAACCATAATGGCAGCACCCAACACTTCTGTTTAGGCAGGTTGTACATTATTGAAGTATCATCTTGTAATCTTTAACTCACAACTCAGAATACATGCCTTTCCCCTCCTTTTTAACATTTCCTTTACCTTTTTCTTTTTGTCACATTCTCAGCATTAGACTTATCAGTATAACTGGACTGTGTATTTTTTAAATGATAGTAAATCCCAAAGAAGAACACTAATGAAAACTCAAGAAGATGTAGTATCAAAGATTTCACTTTAAGTTTCTACAAAACAACTGGCAAATCACAAATATAAGACTACTACTAAATGTTATGACCTAGTTCTTGGAACAGAACATAGATAGTCCAGTGCAAAGGTCTTGATGCAAAATGAACCCCAAGTCTCAGGCATGCAATGCTGCCTATTCAAGGAGCAGGATACTCTCTCTGTGAAGTCTCTTTCCTGCTATGCCATCTCCATTCTAGGTATTTCCCAGATAGTTGAAGTAAGACTAGCCTTCTGCAGGCCTGTAGACAGCCTGTGTATGTGGAAGCAAGCATGGAGCCCTTACTAAGAACCTAGGAAGGTACTGCAGCCCTTACTTGAGGTGATACACACCAAGAGGTATCCAGAGGCTAAGACTGTAATGGTTGTATCAGGTCACTTAGGACTTTTCAGTCTCGAAAACATGGTTTTTCAATCGGGGGGGGGGGGGGGCAGCCTACTCTTTTCAACTTTGTATATTCAAAACCTATCTACTAACAATACAATGCTTTAGAAAAGTTTTTGTTGCAATAAATTTAAGATTTGGTATCAATGGTTAAGATTCAGTGCAACATAACACTACAAGCAATATACAACAAACTATAAGTGTATAGGTTAATTCTAAGTTTTCAAGTCAATATTACAAATTTGTGCTTATGGGAACATATTAGGAATACAGAATCAGTCCACTGTATGAAGATCAAGTTAAATCTTGTGGCTTTTGTATAAATGTCTTTATTTATCAAGAATGGGAATAATTTAATTTGACGAAAATGATGGCCATTGCCTTAAGTTGTGATGAAACTTTATGCATGGTAAGTATTGTCCAACCTTGTATTGCAAGTATTTTGTTAAATTTCCATTTTGCCACAATTTTAAATTCTGCTGCTATCCAAAGATATAGCATTGGGAATCTACAACTTCTGGAAAAGACTGCAAGTCCTCTTTGGACTACAACTGGAGTAGGGCTTGGGCTCAACTATACTTCCAGGCCCCTTTGAAAAATGGCTGGAGCATCTCTACTCCTTGTACATTGTCTAACTTTATGACATACTGTGAAACATCACAAGTTATTTCATAGGATGGGCTGACCACACCTAATAAGTCAAATACATGTTTTAAGTTACTCTGTTTGATGTAATGCAATTGATGAGGGGAAAGTAATAATTATGAGACGCAAACTGAACTGCACAGAAAGTTTAAAATGAACTGACTACACTAAACTTGACTAAGCAGTAACAAAAAGGATGTGTGTGTAAAAATGTTAAATCACAAAGAGATATCATTAATCGTTGACACCATAAGAGAATGTTATTAGGATGACATAGTCTTTTGAAAGTTTAGATGAATTCAAAAAACATCTTCATGATAAAATTCTAATAGTTGGATAATATTCCATTTGAGGCAGTGAAAGCTGAATCCTGAGAAAGACTGAAATAAGTCCTACAAATTATATTAATATATTCCTATGAACTAATTTCTTATGGAAACAGCTACAGACTAACAGTTAAATCTTCAGTATGTATACTTAGAAGCAAGTCCTAGTGAATTCAACAGGGCTTGCATTCTAGTATTTGTCCTAAGGATTGCATCCTAAATACCTGTACCATTTGCATGCATACAGGTACACATGAAATATCTAACCCTTAGTTGATGTACCCCTTCTTGACGGATAAACCCACCTCTCACCACTCATTAAACCATATTGATTGATAGTAAAAAAAGAAAAGAAAAGAAAAGAAAAGAAAAGAAAAGAAAAGAAAAGAAAAGAAAAGAAAAGAAAAGACGCAGGGTAGGTGATCTGTGCTAAATGACTGCTGTACTTCATCCAAACAGCTGTGCCTGATTACTGGAAATACTGTTGGAGGTTATATTCACTGAATTCTTGGAAAACAAACTTCAAAAGTTTGTACTGCTCACTTTCAATGCAGTTACAGCCCTGAGTTCTTTTCTGATACAAGCTAGAGAAAAACTATTTTCTGGCCATCCTTCTTTCCTCTCCCCCCAAACTCATTTATTTTGTGGCATCATCTGCAGCAACCACACAGGTGACCATCCACCATCCATCCAATTAGCCAAACTGAAAGCAGATTACATTATAAAGCACCTCTGCTGCTCCCTGTCTCTCCCTCTCTTCCCTTCCCTGGTACCCCAAACAGTTTGGGCAGTATCCAAGGTGTTGAGATACATCTTGAGAAATGCAGTCTTCAATGATTATCTTGGCAACATGCCTCATACATTGCTGAAATATTGGTTGAGGCTGTAAAGCTGGAAAAAGAGAGGAGGCAGGAAGATCCAGGAACTCTCTGCCTACCCTTTGGTAGTTCATTCAGCTGACCACTGCCTCAGTAAAGCAGGCATATGATGGGTTTGATATGGGAGCAGGCTGAACTAGGACTAGGACTTATGATTTGAGAATTATCAGCAATAATAATAATAATCACCCCCATGAGAGTTCACTAATGCTAGTGATAATTTGCTGTGCCCTTTCTGATTTAAGGCTGGCAATTTTCACTCATCTTTAGTGATAACTAGAAATGGCATAGTCCTGTTTCCTTCAGACTGTGCTCCACTATCTGGTTGATCCTTGAGTTCAGTTCCTATCATCTTCCATTGTAATTTAGTATACCCTCATAAGGGCCACCAAAAGGGGATGGACTACAACAAGTTTTAGTGGGGGGCAGTCATCACAAAACTCCAGAGAGCTGGGCAAGATGCTTTCGATGATAGTAACTGCATAATGTTGAAATCAAGCATCTTGTATGTGGTGTTCTAAAAGTGAGAACATGGAGGATGGGCATTTGTTCTTAGGATAGGGAATAGCTACTAAAAGTCAACCATACTTTTAGAGGGAATATCCCTAGCTTAGTATAGTGTACAAGGTTGTTGTGCAAAAAGATCTCACATCCAAACCCTGATATTATTAGTGAAAGAATCTCATGTTCAATGGATCTTGGCCAGATATATTAGAAACAGAGTAGACAGCACTGGGATATAGAGACAAAGATCTGATTTATCATAAGGCAGCTCCATATTCTACCTCTGGTTTATGATATATGGCGTTGCCTAGTAGACCAGGGACCCAAACAACATAATATTGCATGGCACATTTGAGGTTTTCTTTGTGGACGTCATCATTAAGACCTTTTAGCAATCTTTTTTTCCTATTCTTTTTTCCCTATTTATTCTGCAGAAAATCCAATTAAAGTGGACAAAAGAACATCACTGAGGTTTAAGTCAATAATCTTTAATGGGATTTGAATGTCACTTGCACAACACAAACCCAACAAATCAGTTTGATTCATAGCGAAATATAATTTCAAGTGCATTCATCTACTTTCTTACACCCACCTCCTTAAAAGCAATTCTTTATCAACACAAGGGATGCCCTTTGCTCTGAATTTTCAGAACAGCTGGCATATGAATATGACCTTTTATTTTGTTTTGTTTTCCCTGACAATCTTTTCAGGAAATTATGTGTGCCACATATTCTCAGACACATTTATACCAACACACTATTAGTTTTCCTGAAGCTCTTTAAGAAAGGAATTGCTTTCATTAAGTGTATATCAAGAACATAGTTCAAGGTAAACATCTTTTTTACTGCAATGCTTCAGGCAAATCCACAATAAAAATAATGTTGCACATGTTAACATGTTTTAATGCAGCATCCATTGCTATGAAAGAAAGACCTTCAAATGCCACATATCTTGGAAGAGGGCAGGAGAAATCTCTGCATCTCATCTTTGAGAGATTTAGAATTTCACTATAATTTGTACTTTGATAGGTACATTCCTTCAGCTGATTTTTCTGTAGTATCCCCCTCTACTTTAAATATTTTCTGAATATTTTTAAAGCAGCAGGTTAGATCCTGCATATCCATACCACCTGGACAGACACTTGTGACTAGCAGAAGGAACTTTCCATTAAAGCAAGATGCTTACATCAAGAAGATTCAACCCATCAGAGAAAAGTGCCTTACAAAATCAAAGATAAGGGCTTGATTCAGAGATTACTGGAAAATATAGCTACTGGATTCCTCTGACCAGTAATTTTCTTTTATTAATATAGGGCCCAACAGTTTCTTTTGCTACTATGTTAGTGGTGTTTTTCCATTACATTGCACAAACTACTGCCCTTCTGCCTTCCTTGTCCAATTACAATATCATCAGTCATCATTCTCATATTCTAATAGTGAAGTCCACCAAATTTGAGGAAACCTGAATCCAATGATTGGAATGGTCAACATGCAAACATCTACAAACCTGAAAAATGCGCCACATTTGCAGAAAAATCTGAAATATTTCAAAATACATTGGGGAGGGTAATTTCAACAAATATATTTTTTCAATGGCTGTTGCTAGGCAACCACAGCATTCCAGGCTGAGTTTCAGTGAGTAAAAGGCAAGTGGAGAGTGCAGGATCCTTCCCAGGGTTATTTTGGCCTTTGAGGGACAACTTATCAGGGTCTGTCCAGCTCCAGACTGGGAAACTCCTAGAAAATCTGGGGTGAAGTATGAGGAGAGCAGAGTTTGGGGATGGGCCTCATATGGATATAATGACAGAGTCCCCCCCCCCTCCAGCAGCCATTTTCTCCAGGGAGACAGATCTCTGTTGTTGGGAGGTCCCCTCCAACTCTATGATTCTATGAGTTGTAATTCTGGAAGATCACCTAGAGTTTGGAAATCCTAGCCTGGCAGCAACCACTTGATACCTATCTGGCATGACTCAACTAGGTCTGGCTGCTTACTATTCTTCAACAGCAGCCACCCAAACAAAGCCAGTGTGGTTTAATGGTTAAAGCTTTTGAATAAGGTCTCAGAGACTCAGGTTCAAATCACCAGTTTTCTGTGGCAGCTCACATACTTTCATCCAGTCACATGCTTTCAGCCTAAGCTATCTCACAGGGCTGTTGTTAGGGTTACCATTCCCCAGGTCCCAGCAGGGGATTTTCCCATTTGGAAGGGGTTCTGCCAGGGGGAAACCCCATCCCAAACAGCAATGTCATGGCGATGCTCTGGTTTCTGGGCAAAACTCTATGGTTTGATGGTGATTTTATCATAGAGTTTTGCCTCAAAACCACAGCATCACCACATAACATCTCTGCCCTGATGACACAACTTTAATGTGATGTCATCATATCTCAGAGCCCTGCCCCAAACCTTGAAGGCTCCCTCGCACTCCCTGCCAGTCTGGCAACTCTAGTTGTTGTGTAGCTAAAAAAGAGAAGAGGAGAATTATGTAAGCTGCTTTGGTCCCCAGTGTGGAAAAAGATGGGGTATAAATAAATAAAAACTAAATATGACTGAAAATATGACTGAAAATGGGATGCAGCTAAAAGGTAGTTTGGTGAGTGCCTGAAAAAGAGACAATGAGGCAGGGGGAATGGGAGAGAATATGGGGTTGCCAGGAGGAGGGACTACAAGAACAAAGAGAGCCATGTACAGTGGTCAGTGTTAGCCTACTATCTGGGAAGTCTATATTCAAGACCCCCAATCAAAGGAAAATGTGGAAGAAAAAATAAGGAAAAATTGCTGGGTAAACCTGGGGTGGAACACACACTCAGCCTAATTTTGATATTTCTCTTCTAAATAGTCCACATGCTTTCCTATTGAGAAAGACTGGAGGGTATGAGTACAGTGAAAAAGAGGAGGGGAACCCATTTACACCCATAACAGGCCCAACAAAACTCTCTCTCTCTCTCTCTCTCTGTAGCAAGGCAAAAAGCTCATTCCTTCACTAAAACGTTGCTAGTCTTAAAAGCTAGTCTCAGCCATTTATTAGAAGGAAGAGAGGTTTGTCTCAGTAGCTCTGCAGGGTGATTAATTGAGCTTGGCAAATTTAATCACCCAGCAGAGCTATAGAGCCAAGCTCCCTCATTGGCAGAGGCTGCTCCTCCCTCCTCCTGCCTTTGGGAAAAAGGAGTGGGGAGAGGGAAAGGCTGCTTTGTTGCTCTGGCCTGTCTGGGGAGAAACACAAAATGGTGACTGAAAATAGCAGGCAAGGGAAAATGAAGCAGATGGCAGACAGTTGTTGGAGGGCCTGATTGGAGCCCTCTGCGGGCGGTATGTTTGACACCCCTGTATTAGAGTCTTTGCACAAGTGCAAGTGTACTACGAAGTACACTCAATTTCCTATGTACCAGAACTGTCCTAAACCCTGGGCAAGACAAAGCCATCTTTGGAATGGAATGGCCAGAATGAACTAAGTAGAAGAGATGTCAAGAAGCTGCCTTAACTTGCCAGTGGAGGAAGAAATTACAAAAGTGGTCTAAGGTTTCTATCAAAATGCAAATCTACCACTGGTTAAAATTGTTACATTGAAACTGCAGTATTGTCACTGTGGTAACTTAAAAGAACTGATTCCTGAAAAGTTCTGTTTGCCAAATGCCTAAGGCTCATAAAACAAATTTTCTTCTGCTGTGTTACAGACAGAGGGGGGAAATATGTAGTTACATTTCATATGACACATTTCAAATGATTGCAACACCTTTATTCCTGTCCAAGGAATATTTGCCAACTGTTGCCAATACAGAAGAATCTGAGCAGAGAAGTGGAACAAAACAGGACTCAGAACACTGGAGGGGAAGGAAAACCAACTCACAAAGGTAGAGCAAGCATTAATCACAAAAATGGGGATGTTAATCATGTGGCAGACATCAAGATTTACTACACACTATTTCTTTCCCTCCAGCTAGACTGCTGAAAATTGGCTACATGAAAATTAAATTGTGCTATGAGCATTATATTGTCATTTTCAATAAACAGACGAGTCCTGCACATATATAATTAATCTAATCAGGAAGTACATATTGTGGAATGAGGGAACTTTCCAGTAGCCTGCAGATTACAGAGGTTGTATTTCTACGCTGAATAAAGAAGCAAATGTCATACAGTACAGTAGCTGCTTTACAGACACCATCACCTGCTTAATCAGATGAAACAAAAGGATTTCATTTTCGTTAAAGACCACAAGTCAGTGAACTTCTGCAGGGATAATGCTTGTAATTGCTGATTACAGCACTTTCTGATAACAAGCTTCGACACCACATCATTTGTGGCAGAGTGGTATGGAAGGGGAGGTGAAATCCATTTGGCACTTGAATACATATAAGATGGAGTATATGCTATCATATTGTATGTCTGTGTCATGCTGCTTTCTGTTCTGTTGAACCATTCAGAATCAATATTGACACTTGCTGGCTAATGCAGATCTTAGGAACCATGTTGTCAACAATTACGCCTTTTTGAACCTAGTGGCACAATATTCCCATGCTTTCCCTCCAGAACTTGGACCAAATGGAAACTGCAGGTCTTGAAAATCATAGCTGAGATCCTTAAGTATCCATAAATCCACATTAGCTCAGTCTGGAACCCAAATGCCAGTATACAGCCTCACCTACAAAAGATTAAATTGCCCAAAGCCAGTTTGTTCTGATGAGTGTTGCAAGATACCCTTCAGTGGTTGCCTCCCACTAAGGATGCCACTGTGTCATGCATACATACACTCATGCATATACATGCAGTCCTGGAAGAGGGAGCAAAGCATGTAGTTCACAATCTCTTACGTTCAGTCTAATGGCCTGTACACTGTGTCACCTTCACATTTTCATACAACTCTATTCTAAGCACTCAAATGAACTCTTTCTACACATTTGCCACCAACACTCTTGCTGAAAATCTTACTCCTTTCCATTCAAACTTCTGATCTTTCTACTGCTCTTAAATCTGTGATTGTTAAGTGATTATTCAAGCTTGTTGTTACCGTCTATCAACATGATTGCATCATTAAGCTGATTTCCTTGCTTTTATGTATCTTGCAACCCCGCCCCCCCCGCGCTAGAAGATCTAAATCTGAATGTATTATGAATTCACAAAACTACCCTTTTTGTGTGTATTGGGAGATGTTGCACACTCACAATATAAAAAGCCAAAAGGATGTTTTGTGTAGGAAAAAAAATACATTGTAGACATGCTAAACATGTGTCTGAAACCACCCTAAGAACTGAGATTTTGTAGTTGTTTCAAGGAAGTCAAAATCATAAATACATATCACTTTTTAAAAAAATGTCACCTTTAAAAAATGTTGTGGATTTTCCCTTGTGTGGCACAGATGATCCTAATACATACAACATGAGCTGCCCTGAGCCTGCTTCGGCAGAGAAGGCAGGATACAAACAGAACCAAATAAATAAATAAATAAGCAGTGGAACCTTTTCTAGATTAAAAAAAAAAACTTCTGTGAAGATGGTGCATGGATTGGAAGAGGGCTGAGACATTAAGAAGCAAGGTGAACTGAGTGAGCTCTGTGACACTGACAGTTTGACAAGGTCAGCTCTATAACTATAAACACAAATGTCAATGGAAAACAAAAGAAAAGGTAGATTAGCAACAGATCCACCATCTTAAAAAGACAGTTGATTCAGGACAGACAAAATGAAATAATTCTTTACTCAATGTGTAATCAGATTGTGGAATTCACTGCCAGTGGATGTAGGGAGCATCCCAGAAATGGTTTGGAAACCCCCTTGGAGAGGCTTTGACATCATTCATGTAGAAACTGGACATATTTACAACTCACTTTACTTTTGTGCCCTTTGTAATGAACCCAATCTGGTTCTAGTACCTAAATACAAATTATTAACATCCATTCTAATCCACAGTGCAAGCAAGCAAGTTTACAATGAATTTTTGTAGCCCTTGGATAAGCCTTGCCTGTTAAAACTGCATCAGATACCTTAGCAGCTTCATTCAACCTCCTCATTAGAATATTGTCCTGTATGGTCTCCAGGAGACATTCACTATTTCATTACAAGTACAACATGAGCATCCAGAATGTTAATTGCCTTAACTATTTAATCTAGTGTCTTTCCATCCTATCAGACTCTGATTACTACCTCTGAATGTAAACAAATCAACAGCCTGTCTGTGAAATTGTTAATTGTCTTTCTGATTGTTTTGCTGCACTGTAAGATTGTATCCATGCAGTTTGAATTTGAGAGTTCAGGTTTCTTTTTCTAGAACTTCTTTGCCTCAGTGTTCAGCTGTTCAAACATAGCTTTTTTAGGTGTATGACTAAGATTTTTGTGTCCGTTTAAAAGTGTAAACTGTGAATGTGCCAAATAAATAACTGTAAATACATGTACCATATAGATATGCTCACCAGACAGTCAGGATTGGCTTCCTGTTATACAGAAGTGTAAGAGGTTTGCTGCTATGAACTAGGAACTAGGCCGAAGCAGAGCAGCCCTGGGAAAAAAGACAGCTCTTTCTTGCTTGGGGCTCTATACTTCTAGTTGTGCACTACAGCACAAAACTGGAAAGGAAAGGTATCAATACACAGAGCGATCAACCTGGGGCTGACTGAATGAAGACCAGTCAAGGTGAAACTCAATAACAAACTAATTAAAGACATACAAATGACATTTTCTGCAGTTATCAAACAGGTAATTCTAGAGTCATGCTGTTGCTCATTTGGTATTATAAAGAAACCTGCATTTGTCATAGATCTGCTCAAATATGATGAACATGGAAGCTGGTACAATGTTTCAGTTGACATTCTATTCATAATTACAGTATTTTAATAGAATGTTTACTCAGGTTGGTAAAATAAATAAAGCCTTAACTTAAAATATAGATTCTTCTTGGAGCCTAGTTTGATTTAGACATATGGACATATTTTAATATATACATTATTTATATTAGTTCATGTTAATGGCTTATCAGGAAGGGGGGAGAAGCTGCTTTACCTAGACCTTGTGCTATAATTGGGCTTGTGAATGTCACCCACTGGTAGGTAACTAAGGTCACAGCAGTCTCTACACCCATCATTCTCAAAGCATCTTTAACCCATCTTAGTTTCAAATATGGCATGCCTAAATGGGAATCCAAGAATAACCATGGCTTTGATCTTTTGATCAGGCAGGAGAAAGGGCTTTGCCACTTTCCTTCCCATGACTGAGCATCTTATACCCTTTACACAGAACTGAAATCTCTATTTCTCAAAGGAAAGGAAAGGAAAGGAAAGGAAAGGAAAGGAAAGGAAAGGAAAGGAAAGGAAAGGAAAGGAAAGGAAAGGAAAGGAAAGGAAAGGAAAGGAAAGGAAAGGAAAGGAAAGGAAAGGAAAGGAAAGGAGGTTTCTTTTTTCCAAATCAGAAAATGCTATAATCTCTGGTTTGGTGATTATACATGGAGGCTTTCTTGGACCAGGGTGACAAATTGGCACTTCTTTAATCTCAGATAATGTGATAAAATGCATACAAATCTTTAGGGGGGAAATATTATGAAAGTATAAACGAAAAGCTGTAAAGCAGCATTCTTTACTGCTATGTCAGCCATCTTGGCTGCTATATATTTAAAATATGCACAGCATCAAATACTGTGCTAAACAGCCACAAATAATATTAAGGAGAAAAGAAATAACACAATAAACCATGCAGACTTGTCAACCTGTTCTGCACATTTAGAACACAAAGGTTAGAAAAACAAAAAGCTACCCTACTTTATAAAATATATTTGTTTTCAAACACTACTTACTGTTGTTTTAAAGTTCTGCATAATCATTTCTTGTTCTTGTATTTTCCAAACACAGGTTTTTGTTGAAGTAAAATGGCAGACCAATTTGAGATTCAAAGAATAGCTAGTGAAATAATGTTGTCCCATTCACTTGAGCCATGGCCTGCTTGGCTTTTAATGCTGGTATTGTATAGATTAACCAGGCAACAATTGGAATAATTAATTCAGTTCTTTTAACAGTCAAAAAGGAAATGTTTTCCCCATGCCTATATATTTTATTTTGATTTTTTGAACAGTACTAATCTAAGCCCCAACCAAACCAAGCTACAGCATAAGTGTTGCCATATGATACTGCAACAAGGTAATGATTTGCAATTCAGGTTACACCAGTTACATTTTCTGTGCACATCAAAAGCACTGGTCTTAGCCAAAGCCACATTCCAGCTGAAACTACATTTCACATCAGATAACATCCTTAAAGGGCACTGAAAGCCATTATATGCAAAGGTTTCATTTTATGGGATTTTGCATGGCATTACTCTACCTTCAATAGGTGGACTGGATAAGGATTTCTGACTGCAAGATTTTAACAACATGAGGCAGTGAAATGGATTATCTATACCAGTTATATGGACATGTGTGCACACACACACACTCCAATTGAAAGTATGAAGAATCTTCTGCATAACCACAAAGCAGAAGCTTTTGAAAGACAGCAAAATAATGTTGCTCTCTGTAATGAGCAGCACTGACACCTTTCTCCACCTCTGAAGAGAAGGTACTTTACCCAAACACAGAGTAAAATAAAACACAAGCCATTTTTTTTAATTGTTTGTCCAGAAATGAATCTTAATGTAAGCTGAACTGTCTCCTCTATGGACTGAACAACAGGACTTCTGCATATTTGTATTTAGAAGGTCACAGGGGCTTCCATGGAAGGGGTGAAACAGTAAGGAACAGATGGCTTCAGACTGGTGCTGTTATTAGTGGTGACACACTAATGGTTTTACCCTGTGCTTTACCAGGTGCCATTATCCATACACTAGGAAGGAACAACTATTTGGAGCAGTTTGATACAACTACATCAAACTTAGGCAAGGCAATTCCATCACCTGTAGTCAACAGATGTTAAATCCTGTCAATTATAGATCCAAGGTGGGGTTCACTCAGTAGGATTGACTCAGAAATACACGGTGTTTACAAAAGGAGCAATCAATAGAACTAAGGGTTTCTAGTAAGGTAGTGTTGAATCATCCCACTCTAGCTGATCTTGCCTGGTGGTATTCTGTTTGTTTTGTTTGTTTCCAATGGCATCTTCTTCTTCCTCCTCCTCTTCCTCCTCTTCTTCACTTTCATCTGACTCAGTACTGGTTGTATCATCTTCTTCATCTTCTACGTCCTCCTCACTTTCTTCATCTGCATGACAAGGCTCTTCATATTTCTATATTGTGCAGAAACACACAGGAGGAATAGTCCACTTAGGAAAAAAAAGTATTCTTATCTGTTCTGAAATGCATCACTATTTTGCCAGATGTCTAGCAATTGCTGTAATACAGACTGCTAAACCAAAATTTCACTTCTGACAGCTGATACGCATTCAGGGCTCTGTTCAAACCATGGAGGTCATTGTACCAGCCTTACAGCAGGAGGTGGAGCTGCTTATGGGCAGGGGGACTTCAAAGAGATGCTTATCAGCATTATACCACCTTCCCATTTAGCCTCCCACTTGGAGAAGCATGATATTAGGCAATCACAGTTATGGACCAAGTAAGAGGCTTTGGGATCACCCTCTAAAGGGGATCTGATTTTACTCAATTCATGCTGTTCACTGGATGTGGTGTTATAAATAAGCCTAGCTTTATGATTGATTAGGCCATAACTAGGGTGACAGGCTTTGAGGGGAATCCTGCATTAGGCTAAAATGCTGGGCTGATCATCTTTCAAGTGCCCCTTTCAGTCTTATACAATTATACGATCTTCACTCTTTCAAATAATTAACTTTAAAAGTAACTATTGAGAATCCCAAACCTTAAAAAGGTTGTTGGCTATGTTTTGCTGCTTACCTCCATAGGATTGACAGTGATGGTCAAAGCTGAATCATCCCAATCCATTTCGTTTTCTTTACTGCCTTCATTTTCCTTTGAACTAAGTTGGTAAGCTGACCGAATTCTATAGGCCCCCAAAGCAACAATGAAGACTAGGATGCTGACACAGATTACTATGACAATTGTAGCCACACTTGGCAGTACTAGAATGAAATAAAAATGGGGTAAAAATATCTGTTCTATATTCTATCCATACAGATATACATCCTATTTATTTTATATGAACACATGGAGAAGCACATATAGAAAATGTAAAACATTTGTATGCTGCCTTTTCACCCAACAGGGTCCCCAGGGTTGCAAACAATCCAAACAATCTTTAAAATACATAATAAAATCTATAAAATATTTAAAATAATTCAACAAAGCATATAAATACACACCAGGACACAAAAACAGAGAGGAAAGCTAATGAAAGTTAATGAGGGAACACCATACAAAGCAAAAAAAAAAAAAGTCTTTACTAGAAGAGGGAAACAGATGACTCTCCCTGTGGAGAGTTTTAGCTCCTGACCAAGAAGGCCATTTCTGGGGTTGCCACACTTCTAAATATGTAAAATGTGAGCTGATTCACAATTTTTGTACATTGCACAGGATTATTTAGGTGGTTTGCAGATGAAATTTCTGTGGCAACTTGCAACCTTTCAACTCTGCCGTGGTAGCTGAGAGCATTAGTTACAGGCATACCTAGATCTAAACTAAGTTTAACTCTAAAGATTACAGATAATATTTTAAGCCCAGAAAGGTGTCAAGGTAGAGATCTCTGCCTCTTGAAAGGCCCCTACTGACCTCGTTAGATCACGACCCACTGTTCAATCACCATAGAACATGGCAATCGCTGTATGTTTTATTAGCTAGGTTTCAAGAACTCTGACTTGCCAAACAGAAAGGTGGACGTTTTGCCATAGTTATTTATTTAGGACTAGCCTGTAAGCCAGTCAGAATTCTGAGACCCAACAATCAAGGGTAACAGATGAAAGAGTTTGGCATCTGTGTGAGTTCAGCAACTAAGCACTAGACTCAGTTCTCACTAGACCAGTACACTAGACTCAGTTATCTCTATTGAATAACTGCATAGTGTCAAATAAATACCATATCTTAAACTAAAAGGCAGTAAAAGACAGACAGCAATGGAAGTAGAAAGCCTGAAAGGAAATAAGAGCTATCCAATGTATTGCAGAGTGTTGCATGTATGCCTGCCAGACAGAAATTGCAAGTGTGTACTCGGCGCGATGAGTTCCAGAGAATTATTCCATCTCCTTTAAGGATGCTGAGAGAAGCAGACAGGTATGTAGACATTCACAGATATGCTAGAGGAGATTCAGAAATATGCTAGAGGCATCCCAGTGCCATGTTGACAGTTCCACTGTTGTAAGGGAGGAACAGAGGCTGTCAGTCTAGGAGGAGGAAAAGATCTCTTAGAAGACACCCATTCCTCAAACAAATGGATATTCTCTCATGCTGAAGGGATAAAAGGGCAGAGCTTTTTTCTCAGGGAATGCAGCAGAAAGGAGTTCCAGAACTTCTTTATGGAAATAAAATTCTCAAAAAATGTTTACAAGTTCGTGAGGGGCACCTGTGTGTTTCTCCTTCATTTCCCTCTTGAGAGTTCCGGCACCTCTTTTTCCAGAAAAAAAAGCCCTGTAAAGGGGACAAAAGGAGGCATAATAGGAGCGCCAATCCTTAGCAATGTATAAAGGTGGGTCTGTGACCAGTGTTTTGACTGCATATTGATCTTTGTATCTGGTGCAAAAGTTGACATTATGAACTGCCTAAATAGGCTGGGAGACGGTGCAGGAGCGGAGTCAGTGCTCATGGTGCTTGGTAACATCAGTCACAGTAGGAAGTGCAGTTGTGCAGTCCTGGGGGGGGAAATTAGGTTGCTGGGTGGAAAATTAAAAACCTTTAAGGCAACCTTCTTAGCAATACTGCCTGTTTTACATACAGGGCCAGCTAGACAGAGGGAGGAGGGTAGCTAATATATGGATGAGATAGTTCAGGGAGAAAGTGTTTAGATTTCTTAAGCAGTGCAGAAGGCTTTGGGACAACCCAAGTCTGTACAAAGTAGACAGACTTGACTTGAAAGGAAATGGACTCACACTGCTGGAGGGTTGCAGAGTAGTTTTTACATCAAATTGTGTGGGATGGCCAACAAAGTGCTAGGCTAGATGAGCCATAGGTAGTGCTGTCATCCTTCTCTTGAAACCCTTTTTGTGCAAGGAACAACTTCTCACAACATGGTTATATTCTCTCTCCTAAGAGGATGGACAAATTGATAAAGATTGGTCCTATCCATGGTTCTTTCCCATGACAATGACATGGAAATGCCATTCATTTGCTCCTGCCATGCTTATAAAAGCTCACACCCATTTTGGTGGCTACCACCAGAAAATGAAAACTGAACTAGATGATCTTTCAGTCCGTGTTAATACAGTTTACCTGAGCTATGAATACTGTTTATGCTCTCCTCTGGGTGATGTATTGACTGGAGAAACTGTGGCTGTATTACCATATGGTTTACATATTCCATAATATTAGAGTTGGAATTGTGCAGAATATTAACCTAGAAGAGGAAAAAAGAGAATGAATGTTACTAGTTAATCAAAATTCAAGTGCCATGCCTCTCTCTGGTTAACATTACAGTTTAAAAGTTGTCATAAATAGAAGTTTTGGCAATTTGCTTCTTTATTTTTTTCAGCTCTTCTGTGATTTTAGCCTGTCCACAAACATGTAATAGTTGACAATAAATGAATATATAAACTATAGAATTAGTTCAATATCATAGTACAGAGCTCTAGCACTAGATGTTAATACACATATAAAGGTAAAGATAGTTCCCTGTGCAAGCACCAGTCGTTTACAACTCTGAGGTGACATCGCATCACAACGTTTTCATGGCAGACTTTTTACGGGGTGGTTTGCCATTGCCTTCCCCAGTCATCTACACTCTCCCCCCCCAGCAAGCTGAGTACTCATTTTACCGACCTCGGAAGGATGGAAGGCTGAATGAACCTCGAGCTGGCTACCTGAACCTAGCTTCCACCAGGATTGAATTTAGGTCATGAGCAGAGAGCTCAGACTGCAGTACTGCAACTTTACTACTCTGCACCATGGGGCTGCCTATACACAAACATACATCTCCTAAAATGAGGAAGAAAATGCTTATTCAGAAGATAGCAGAGTTTTACTGGTCTAAATGTCAGCTTGTTTTACTTTGGTCTATTGCTATAATAAGAATTTGGTAGACTTTGACCAAGACTAGAACTCAGTATGTATTAAGTGGAATATTTACACCAAATAAACACTGGATCTGATCCCAGCAAACATTCACTCCTTATTTCGGCATGCAGCAAGTGAAAGGTGGGATATAAATCCAACTACTACTTTTTCTTCTTCTTCGTTTGCAGATGATGCTAAGTTGTTCAGGGTAGTAAGAACCAGGGAGGATTGTGAGGCACTCCAGAGGGATCTGTCAAGGCTGGGTGAGTGGGTGTCATCATGACAAATGAGATTCAACATAGGCAAAGTAGGTCCGGCCCCCTCCCAGCCGAGCCAGCTTGCAGGCTATAGGCTGGGGGCCGTCTTTGCATCCCCGGAAGCAGGGAGGGGCAGCAACATCACCCGACATACGGGTGTTTTTGCAAGGCGCGGAGTCGGGGCTATATAAGCCCCGGCTCCCGCCTTACTACGCAGTTTTGTTTCGGCTCTCTGCCCGCCCGCCCTTCCCGTTGGCAGTACAGGTTCATGCCGGTCGCCTTTTGGGGCCAGGTAGGAATTTTTTCACTCCCGCACAATTGGCCTACGTGGGGGTGTTTTTCGCCTACCTTGTACTGCCTAGTAGGTTAGGTTTTGTGAGTATTAGTTCGGTCGCAGGCTGGATGAGGTTTGGCCACTGGGTTTCCCAGGGGAGCACCTATGGCCTAGCACCGTTGGTGCGGTGGTCTGCAGGAACCGTAGATGGGCTAAACGGCTCAGTACGGTGATGCAGATCACAGGGAGCCTCACCTGGGTGGATCTTTCCATGGGGATCGATGCCAGCCCGGTTGGTGATGGCTGGAGGCCTGGCCGCTCAGTTACAACCCGATTACGGCGGGTTTGTGCTGGGGGCAGGGTGGCTCGCCCTTTGGACAAGGCGGGGTCCAGGTGTTGACCCCAGGGCTTGTCTGGTCTGGTTTCCCCCCCCTGCCAGTTATATTTGTTAATTCTAATAAAGCGGCCCGGTTTAAAACCCAACAATGCGTCTGCCTCTTCATTCCGACTGGGGGGGCAAATGCACATTGGATCAAAAAATCCCAACTATAAATATATATATTGATGGGGTCCAAACTGGCAGTAACTGACCAGGAGAGAGATCTTGGAGTCACGGTAGATCTCACTGAAAATGCTTGATTTACAATATAGTTATTTATTATATTTTTATCATGCCATTCCTCTAAAGAGCTCAGGGCAGCATGCATGGCTCTTCCCTCCATTTTAGCTGCACAACAACCCTGTGAGATATATTAAGCTGAGGGAGAAGAAAGGGCCAAGGTCACCAAAAAGTTTCATGGCCACTGGGATTTGAACTCCGTCCCCGCCCCCCTAGTCTTAGTTCAGCGCTCTAACCACTATACATCATTGATCTGCTCAATTACTCTTCCTGGGAGTTAGCCCCACTGAATCTAATGAAACTTACTTCCGTGCAGACCTGTTTAGATTGCTCCCAAAACCTGTTTTTACAGATATCTGTCCTTTTAACTTCCCCCTTTTTAGATAGCTGCTGGGTGTGGCAGACCTTGTCAGAGACATTATCCAGTATTTGAGTGAAACTGGGAAGGGATGAAAGCGGGCAGATGGAGAGGATGGAAAGCAACTAGAAGACAGGACTGAAATTGCAAGTGTCCTCTTATAATTGGTCCATTTTGCCAAGCTTTGTTTTTTTCATCTCTCTAGGTAATTTTATTCAGTCTTTCCATGTGCTCACATTCTCTCCTTGATTCAAAAAGGTGTAGTGGGATTTTCTGTCACTATCTTTGGAGATCTTATTTATGGGCTTCAGAACAATAGTACATGTGCCGTTCACATCTCATTTATCTCTGATATCCATGATGAGAACTCTCCTGTTCTGCTTTAACAGCACTTGCGTTTCAGAGTGATTGCTTCTCCAACTTCCTTCTCTTTCACCATCCAACCTGTTGTCTGAAGTAGGTGATTACCCATAATTCCCCAATTCCTGCTCACGTAGGGTCACACACTTTACATTTGAGGAAAATATTACTGATCCCTATTCATTTAAGGAAGGAAAAAGGCCTGTAGCCAGGAATTTTTTGGTGGGTGGGTCTCTTGGCCCCCTGGGACACCCTAATTAAATTAGTTCAAATTACATTAAATTACTGTAGCTAATCAAATTAAATTAATTATCAGAGGTGAAAGATTTATGCAATCTGAAAAGAAACCAGAGAGTCAATTTGATGGTATATTTATCCAACTTCAGTCCAAAAAGCAATCTGTATTTTATGTTCCATCATATTAATTTCACATGCTAATAAAGGATTATCAAAGATTTCAGGTTTTCACGGCTGGTAACAAAGGATTGATTGATTAAATTACAAGAGGCTTGGGGGTTGGGTAGCATTGCTATCTGGTCACATTGCACCATGCCAGCAGCAAGATCCTCCCCCACTGCCCTGGTGCAATGGAGGGGAGGAGTATCTCCTTACCCAGGTAGGTGGTCACCAGCTTTTCCTCTTTCAATGTGCACTCTCTTTTCTCTGAGGGGCAGGCCACTGTGGGTATTTCAAACATGGGCAGCTGTTGTCCTGGTGGCCAGTGTTGACATGGAGACCTAGGTTAGGTCAGGCAGTGGGCTAGACTATCCTCACAGGAGGATCTCATCTGGCTTGGTGGAGGGGAAGGGATGGGAACCCACCCACCCCAGGTAGGGCTCCTCATGAAGAAGGAAGGAGGGTTGGGAAATTGTTTTGAGTCATTTGTGGCATGGCTTAAGATTCAAACTCGAAGAATGGTGAGGATTGAGGTATGGGTGCTCCTGAGGTGGAGATACAATAGGGGGTGCTGCAGATTCAATAAGGGGTGCAACCCTGTGACCCACACCCCCTGCTGGCTACTGCCCTGCACATAATGTCTTTCTGTAACAGCTTGTCCATATATGAACTTGTGTGACAGCTGTTCCACCTCAAAGAACTCTGCTTGCTGATTCTTCTGAAGGCTTCTTCCAGGAAGAGGATACTAGAAATTTATCATTAAAGGTGTTCCTCAATTTATTTATTTATTTAGATTTATAGTCTACCCTTTCCAAAATGGGCTCTGAGCAGGTAACAACAGTCAATAATACAAGGTTAATATCAGATACATTGAATAAAACAATATACAATCTAAAAACAATATAACACTCTAAAAACAAATTCCAATTCTGCAGTTGGTGGTATCAGTAAATAGAAAAAAGCCCACAGGAAAAAAAGCTCACAGAGAAAAAACCATGATCATAAATAGTCATAGGGAAAAAGTCCACATGGAAAAAGCCCACACAGAAAAATGCCACATGGAAATAAACCCACATGGAAAAATACCATGTAAAGCACCATAGATATTTATAATTGTGGAAAACCATTCACCTCCATTTATGAGAACCATTCACCTCTATTTACCAGGCCTCATTTTGGGCAGGAGTTCACAGGAATGGAGCTCCAGAACCTCTACATTTTGTGTTCTTTCTTTCTTACCCCTGTCCCCCTAATACTTGCTCCTTTGTTCAAACCCCCTTGTGAGAATTTTATCAAGTGAGAATTTTGCTGAACTCTAAGGATTTGAGAAACTTTCTGATATTTCCCCTCATAAAAAATCGGGAAATAGCCAAAACATAAAGAAGATAGATGAAAATCTTCTTCATGCCACTGTGGCAACATAGGAAAAAGTAATTTAAAAAGCATGATGGTAGCAAGGTTTTATTATGACAATTATAATTCAAGAAGCATTTTAAGGTAGATACTGATATAATTTAGTACAATTTCCAGTGATGTCAGGGGTGTGTGGCATATGCAAATGAGTTGTGCTAACAAGCTCCGCCACCTCATTTTCTATGAAATAACCCCTGGGTATTGCCTATATTTTATGTTGTGATTTTAGGATGAAAATATTTCATTTGGTTGTTGTAGATTTTCCGGGCTGTGTGTCCGTGGTCTTGGCATTGTGAGACCTGACGTTTCACCAGCAACCGTGACTGGCATCCTCAGAGGTGTAACCAAGAAAACTGGAGTTCTCTCTGGGTCAAATTAAGAAGTAGTTGGTAGGCAGGTAATTTTTATCTACACAGGCAGGTGGACTATGAATGAGTCATTATCTTGTGGGAGCTTCCTGGGCTGTGGCATGCTAATGGAGGAGGTTACCTGAAAGGGTTCTTTTGTATATGGATTGGCTATAGAAATTCTAATGTTATCTGTAGTTCTACTGTATGCTGTAGGTAGGGTGACCAGACTGTCCCGGTCTCCCGGGACTTTCCCGGTTCTGGCCACCAATTCCCAGCTCCCGGGCTGCCTATACCGGGACCATTAGAAAGTCCGGTATAGCCAGCAGGGAGCCGGCGGGCTGCGCGCGCGGGCCGGGAAGGCGGGGAGTGAGGCAGCCAGCGTCCCTGTGCGTGCGCACGGCGGTGTGCGCACGCGCAGGGACGCTGGCTGCCTCACTCCCCGCCTTCCCCGCCCGCGCGCGGGGTCCGGCGGCGGTGGTGGAGGCCGTGGAAAGGCCGCTGCTGGTCCCTGGAGGGCCTCCAGAGGCCAGCGGAGGCCGTGGAGAGGCCGGCGCTGGTCCCTGGAGGCCTCCAGAGGCCAGCGGAGGCCGTGGAGAGGCCAGCGCTGGTCCCTGGAGGCCTCCAGAGACCAGCGGAGGCAGCGTGGAGAGGCTGGCGCTGGTCCCTGGAGGCCTCCAGAGACCAGCGCCGGCCTCTCCGCCACCTTCCCGGCCTCCGCAGCCACCGCCAGCCCCGCCAGCAGCCCAGAGGAGAGGCCGCCACCGCCCTGGATCAAGGTAAGCCGAAAGCAGGGGGGGGGCGGCTGGCGGGGGGGCGGCTGGCGGGGGGGGGGCGGCTGGCCTTCCTTCTTTCCTTCCCTCCCTCCTTCCTTCCTCCCTCCTTCCTTCCTTCCCTCCCTCCCTCCTTCCTTCCTTCCTTCCTTCCTTCCTTCCTTCCTTCCTTCCTTCCTTCCTTCCTTCCTTCCCTCCCTCCCTCCTTCCTTCCTTCCTTCCTTCCCTCCCTCCCTCCTCCCTTCCTTCCCTACTTCCTTCCCTCCCTCCTTCCTTCCTTCCTTCCCTCCCTCCCTCCCCTCCCTCCCTCCTTCCTTCCCTCCCTCCTTCCTTCCTTCCTTACCTCCCTCCGCGCAGCGCGGCGGCCTCTGCTCCGCTCGCCGTGGCTGCTTTTCCGAGATGGGCTCAGCCTGAGCCCATCTCGGAGAAGCAGCACAGCGAGCAGAGAAGCCCCGAATCTGGGTCCTTCTAGGACCCTGAGCAGCAACGCTGGAGGAGCAGGAGCAGGCCCCGCCCCACTACTCCCTGCAGGGGCAGAGAGGCGGCCTGCGTGGGCCTGCTTCACTTCTCCGCCCAGGCCCCAGCCTGCTTCGCCTTGTCCTTGGGGATGGACAGCTGCAAGCACATCATTGGAAACTTCATGGTGGGTAAGTGGGAGTCATGGGGAGGAGGAGAGGGGTGGATGTTCATCCCTCCGTCCTCCTGTCTTTTTGCTTTGTTTCCATGTCACCCACCCACCCTCTCTCACTCTCTCTCTCTCATAATATTCCTGACCTTTCTCTCCATTTCTTCCGTCCACTATCTTTGCTTTCTTTGTTTCTTTGTCTACCCTCCCTCCCTCCTTCCTTCCTTCCTTCCTTCCTTCCTTCCTTCCTTCCTTCCTTCCTTCCTTCCTTCCTTCCTTCCTTCCTTCCTTCCTTCCTTCCTTCCCTCCCTTCCTTCCCTCCCTCCTCCCTTCCCTCCCTCCTTCCTTCCTCCCTTCCCTTCCCCTCCCTCCCTCCCTTTCTTCCTTCCTTCCCTCCTTCCTTCCTTCCTTCCCTCCTTCCTTCCCTTCTTCCCTCCCTCCCTCCTCCCTCCCTCCCTCCTCCCTTCCTTCCCTCCCTCCTTCCTTCCTTCCTTCCTCCCTTCCCCTCCCTTCCTTTCTTCCTTCCTTCCTTCCCTCCTTCCTTCCTTCCTTCCTTCCCTCCCTCCCTCCCCCCTTCCTGACTGAATGGGCCACTGGCCTGATCCAACAGGGCTTCTCTTATGTTTTTATGTGACAGAGTGTTGGACTGGATGGGCCATTGGCCTGATCCAACAGGGCTTCTCTTATGTTCTTATGTGACACAGAGTGTTGGACTGGATGGGCCATTGGCCTGATCCAACATGGCTTCTCTTATGTGACGCAGAGTGTTGGGCTGGAGGGGCCATTGGCCTGATCCAACAGGGCTTCTCTTATGTGACACAGAGTGTTGGACTGGATGGGCCACTGGCCTGATCCAACAGGGCTTCTCTTATGTTCTTATGTGACGCAGAGTGTTGGACTGGATGGGTCACTGGCCTGATCCAACAGGGCTTCTCTTATGTGACAATACTGACTTTGGTGGACCCAAGCACTGATTCAGTGTAAGGGAGCTTTGTGTTTGTGACTGGAGTGGACAATACTGACTTTGGTGGACCCAACCACTGATTCAGTGTAAGGGAGCTTTGTGTTTGTGTCTTCTGGTGCAATTTTGTTCTCAGATCCTGTATTTACTTCATCAGTATATGGGATAAGGCACTTTCTCAACTGTGCTGCATAATGCAGCCTATTTATTTTGTCCTGTTTGCTCTGTTGGCTCTATCTGCGCCACCTTCATCACTTTCGGGGTGTGGATCCCCCAGTGGGGTGGTCTTGCGACTCCCTCCGCCGGCTGTTTCTGATAGCCCTGCACCCCCTCTTTCATTTGATATGTGTCCCGTGCCTGTCACTAATAACACAGGTTGAGATGCAGGACAGGAACCCGGAAGTGACCGACAGGCTGCTTCAGCGGGCCGCTGCGCCGGCCCCCTGGGCCCCACAACGATGGGACCGATGCCACAGGGACGGGCTCGAAACACTCTATAACCCCTCAAAAGAACAGCAGTCTAGCTCGCTTCCCCCGAGCCCTGCCGCCATAAGCCTCAAGGGGGCTCATTTTGCGGCATCTCCCGGCGGGAGGGTGGCATCCGCACGGGACACATATCAAATGAAAGAGGGGGCGCAGGGCTATCAGAAACAGCCGGCGGAGGGAGTCGGGAGACCACCCCACTGGGGGATCCACACCCCGAAAGTGATGAAGGTGGCGCAGATAGAGGCAGGATCGCTGTCCCCTCTTCTCTTTGATCTTTGTTTGGAGCCACTCGCTAGGGCGGTTCGATTGAATGACAACATCCATGGCATGTGTCATCAATCACAGACATTCAAGATTTTGTTATATGCCGATGACGCTATGCTTACCATTATGCAGCTGGAAATATCGATACTGGCGATTATTCAACTGGTAACTTACTTTGGGGCAGGCTGTCCGGTTATAAAATTAACTGGCAAAAATCAGAAATTTTACAGATTGGGGGTGAAGAGGCACTGATGGGAGACATTGGGCAGTTCTCAGTTCAAGAGGCTTTTATTATGTATTTGGGTATTCTTGTTCCTAAACAGCCTAAGATGCTGATTGAGTTAAACTTAAATAAAGTAATAGGGAAAATATAGTCGGAGCTAGAGCGATGGTCCGCTGTCCCCTTGTCGCTTTGGGGTAAAATAAACGTTCTGAAGATGATCATCTACCCCCGTTTCTTTTACGTGTTGTGTGGTATCCATCAATACATACCGCAGAAATGGTTTCGAAAAATCAACTCAATATTAATGAAATTCTTGTGGGAGGGGAAACCCCCCTGGCTGTCGTGGGCACGTCTACAGTTACCATTTGACCGAGGTGGATTCGGCCTGCCAAATTTATGCCTATACCATTGGGCATACTTGTTGGCTGGTATTCAGTGATGGGCTTCACTTCATCAACTTGCAGGGTCACCCCTGATGAACTTGGAAACTGCTGTTCTCACTCCTTTGTCAACATGGAGTGTGCTTGGGTCAACATACCATCAGGGAGAGCCGGTTCTTCCATCAATTCGGGCGTCAAGACAAACATGGCAATATTTGGGTGATACCTACGGATTTGACAACTACATCCATAGTCGGATGAACCTTTGGGGCAACCCCGAAGTGAAGATAAAGGGACAGCCGGTGATTTGGAAGCTATGGGCACAGAGGGGTCTCTTAACTCTCAATCAGCTTAAAGATAGCAATGAGGATGCATTTCTTTCTTTTGAGGATCTACAAAGCAGCTTTGGGTTACCAGCTAACCAGTGGCTGCAATTCCAGCAACTGAAGCATTCACTGTCCACTTCTTTTGGCACAGACGCCTTGGCAGTTCCGGATGCCCTGCCTCTCCTGCAGACTCTAGAACATGCAATAGAACAAAATAAGCCAGTCCGTGTTTTATATTCATGTCTGAAAAAAGACTCGCAATACTCTATGGAAGATTTGTGATGTCAATGGAGTGAGGAAATCAACTGCCCTATTTACCCTTTTCAATGGGCGGCTATTTGTAGTGATCTCCGGCATTGTTTGAAAGATCTTCGTCTGATTTTAATACAACAAAAGCTTTTGTTCAGGATTTATTGGACTCCTCTCCGCCTCTATAAGCATGGTTTGGCTGAATCCTTGGCTTGTTGGCAGTGTCTGCACCCAGTGGCGGGTCTGGTTCACATGCTGTGGAATTGCCCGACATTACAAAATTTCTGGGATGGGATCGTTCGATGGATGCAACAGGTACTCAATATTGACCAGTCTATCTCTGCTATGCAGATATTATTGAACTACTTCCCGTTGACCTGGCCACTGACTCATATGCAGCGAAGATGGGCTGCACGTGCTATAATGATTGCGAAGTGGCTTATCCTGCTGCAGTGGTGTGAAGACTTCACTGGCACGATTATAATTTGGCTCGAGGTAATGTATGCCTTAGCTGTGCAAGAAAGGGCAGCATATCGCCGGCAATGTCAACAACAACAATTCGAAGAGATTTGGTCGGCTTTTTAAGAAGCATCAAATACTCAATACTCTGTACCTTGAAGTTTGGGTTTTGCCTGCCCGGGGCGTGTGGGCTGGGGAACTGGCATGCCAGCATCTAATTAAGTCGTTCAGGTTACAGGCAGTTTAGATCAGGAGAATTCATGGTGGCAGTGCACAGAGTGTGGGATGAGTGCCATTGTCCATTTGATGGAATGACTGTCTGCGATGTGCTTATGAAAATTTAATAAAGTATAAATAACAAAAAAAGGAAGCTGAGTGGCAGGATGGCACATTGGCATGTGTTTTCCTCCAAGCTGGGCTACCCTTGCAAGGAAAGCCTGGCTTGGAGGAGAATGTGCTCCACCCAGCTGCTCTTGCCTTCAAGATGAAAGCAGCCGGGTGGGGGGGGGTCACTGTAGATTCTCTGATCTGGGCTTCCCTCACAAGGGAGGCCCCACTCAGAGGAGAACACCTCTGCAGTGCACTCTCAGAGGCACTCCACACCTCTGAGGCACTCCACACCGCTGCTCAGGCCCTGCTCAACCAGAGCTCACCCAGTCCTACTTTCACACTGCCGCGGCTGCACTCCGTGAGGGTGAGGGCATGGTGGTGGGGCAGGAGTGTGGGTAAAAGATAACTGGGTCCACAGAGCTATTTTATTGGGGTCCCTGAAGCAGGGAGGCCACAGAATAACAAAATGCCCACCGCTTCAGTTGAATGCCTGGTGGAACAGCTCTGTCTTACAGGCCCTGTGGAACTGCAACAATCCCTGCAGGGCCCTAAAATCCAATAGGAGCTTGTTCCACTAGGTAGGGGCCAGAACAGATAATGCCCTGGCCTGGGTTGAGGCTAAGTGGACTTCTTTTGGACCAGGGATTACTAGAAGATGTTGATCCATGGAGTGTAAGGCTCTCCAGGGGGTATATGGGAAGAGGCAGTCTCACAGATATGCTGGTCCCAGGTCGTTCAGGGCTTTGAAGGTCAGAACCAAAACCTTGAACTGAATCTGGTACTCAATTGGTAACCAGTAAAGCTGGCAGAGCACTGGTTGCATGTGCATCTGAATAGGTGCTGCAGCAAGCAGGGGTGCTACAGCATTCTGCACCAAACAAAAAAGGGTTCTTTTCTTATGTTCAGAGTAAGAAAAAGAGCAAGGACATGGTAGGCCCATTGCAAGGGCAAGAAAGTGAAATTGTAACAGGTAATGAAGAGAGGGTGGAACTGCTCAATTCCTACTTTTCTTCATTCTTCTCTTCTGAGGGAAACGGTGCTCAACATGGCAAAAACAGAACATATAAGAAGAATATGAAGTTCCAACCTAGGATCAGCATAGGGGTAGTACATAAACACCTAGTTTCTTTAAATGAAACTAAGTCCTCAGGGCCAGATGAATTGCATCCAAGGGTTCTAAAAGAGCTTGTGGATGTAATTTCTGAGCATCTAGCTATTATTTTTGAGAATTCATGGAGAACAAGAGAGGTGCCGAGAGATTGGAGGCAGGTGAATGTTGTCCCCATCATCAAGAAGGGGAAAAAAGACGATCTGGGTAACTACTGACCCACCAGCTTGATGTCTATACCTGGAAAAGTTTTAGAACAAATCATCAAACAGTCGGTCCTGGAACATTTAGAAAGAATGGGTATGGTTACTAAGAGCCAGTATGGTTTTCTCAAGAACAAGTCATGTCAGATTAACCTGATCTCTTTTTTTACTTTACTGGATCAGGGGAATGCTGTAGACATTGTTTATCTTGATTTCAGTAAGGCTTTTGATAAAGTTCCACATACCATCCTTGTTGACAAGTTGGTAAAATGTGGTTTGGATCCTGTTACCGTTAGGTGGATCTGTAACTGTTTGACAGATCACACCCAAAGAGTGCTTGTGAATGGTTCCTCATCCTCTTGGAGAGAAGTGACAAGTACAGTGCCTCAAGGATCTATCCTGGGACCTGTTTTGTTTAACATCTTTATCAATGATTTGGATGAAGAAATAGAGGGAATGCTTATTAAATTTGCAGATGATACTAAATTGGGAGGGGTTACAAACACAGAAGAAGACAGAAACAGGATACAGGATGACCTTGACAGGCTGGAAAACTGGGCTAAAACCAATAAAATGAATTTTAACAGGGATAAATGTGAAGTTCTGCATTTAGGTAGGAAAAATCCAATGCATGGTTATAGAATGGGGAGACTTGTCTTAGCAGTAGTACGTGCGAAAAGAATCTAGGGGTCTTAGTGGATCATACGCTGAACAAGACTCAACAGTGTGATGTGGTAGCTAAAAAGGCAAATGCAATTTTGGGCTGTATCAACAGAAGTATAGTGTCCAGATCACGTGATGTGATGGTATTGCTTTACTCTGCTCTGGTAAGACCTCACCTGGAGTATTGTGTTCAATTTTGGGCACCACATTTTAAGAAGGATATAGACAAGCTGGAACGGGTCCAGAGAAGGGCGACGAAGATGGTGAGGGGTCTGGAGACCAAGTCCTATGAGAAAAGGTTGAAGGAGCTGGGGATGTTTAGCCTGGAGAGGAGGCGGCTGAGAGGTGATATGATCTTGAAGGGCTGTCATCTAGAGGATGGTGTTGAATTGTTTTCTGTGGCCCTGGAAGGTAGGACCAGAACCAATGGGTTGAAATTAAATCAAAAGAGTTTCTGGCTCAACATTAGGAAGAACTTCCTGACCGTTAGAGTGATTCCTCAGTGGAACAGGCTTACTCAGGAGGTGGTGGGTTCTCCTTCCTTGGAGGTTTTTAAACAGAGGCTAGATGGCCATCTGACAGCAATGAAGATCCTGTGAAGTTAGGGGGAGGTGTTTGTGAGTTTCCTGCATTGTGCAGGGGATTGGACTAGATGACCCTAGAGGTCCCTTCCAACTCTATGATTCTATGAAATGGAGTTTCCAGATCAGATTCAAGGGCAAGCCCACATAGAGCAAATTTGCTGTAATCTAGTCTGGAAGTGACCATTGCATGGATCACTGTGGTCAGATCCTGGATGGAAAGGTAGGGAGCCAGTTGTTTTGCCTGCCATAGATAGTAGAAGGCAGACCTGGCTACTGTGGTGACCTGGGCCTCTACAGACAATGAGACATGCAGGATCACCCCAAGTCTCTGAACCCTTGGTGCTAGTGACAGAAGTGCCCCACCAATGGTTGGGAGCCTTATTCTCATGCCTATTCCACCCTGGCCAGACACAGGACCTCCGTCTTTGACGGATTTAGTTTCAGTCAGGTCTGTTGCAACCACCCAGTCATGGCCTTGAGCACAAAGCCAAGATTTTCTGAGGCAGAGTCTTGGTGGCCATCCATCAACAGATAGAGCTAGGTGTCACTGGCATACTGATGGCAACCCAACTCATACCTCCATACTAACTGGGCAAGGGGGCGCATATAGATGGAATGGGTACAGGACAGATGCTTCATCCAGGAAGAAAGAAAAGAAGTTACAATTTCAAATATGGGAGGACATAAGAGCATAAGATAAGGCATGCTGGATCAGGCCAATGGCCCATCTAGTCTGACACTATGTGTCACACAGTGGGCAAAACCTAGATGCCATCAGGAGGTCCACCAGCAGTGCCAGAACTTCTACCGTTGTCCCTCGAGCACCAAAAATACAGAGCATCACTGCCCCAGGCATAGTGTTCCTTCCAGGGGTCATTTTGTAGAAAAAGAGGTGCTGGAGCTCATTAGCACAATTAAATTGCACAACTAATTTGCATATTCCACATACCCTTGACATCACTGGAAGGTATACTAAATTATAGCAGCTCAGCATCTACCCTAAAATGCTTCTTGAATTCTAATTGTCATAATAAAACCTTACTCCCATCATACTTTTAAAATTACTTTCTCCCATGTTACCTTATGGCTAATAGACACAGATGGACCTCTGCTTCATATGTTCATCCAATTCCCTCTTAAAGATGTTTATGCTTGTAGCTGCCACCACTTCCTGCAGCAGCAAATTTCATGCGTTAATTACTCTTTGGGTGAAGTACTTCCTTTTATCCATTCTAACCCAACTGCTTAGTAATTTCATTGAGTACTCATGAGTTCTTGTATTGTGAGAAAGGGAGAAAAGTACTACTTTCTCTACCTTCTCTACCCCATGCATAATTTTGTAAACCTCATACATCTCTAAAACAAATGCTTTGGAACAAGGCATGGACCCTTTCTGGATCTTGCCTCAGGCTGGGAGTATTTTGTTTCCAATTAAACAAGTTGGCGGTAGTAATGTCACTCTTCAGTCGTCATTTCTCCAAGCTAAAGATCCCTAACCTGTTTAGCCTGTCTTCACAGAGAAATTGTTGCATCATCTTAATATTTTAGTTGCCCTATTCTTCACTTTTCCCAATGCTAGAATATCTTTTTCTAGGTGCAGTGACCAGAACTGTACACAGTATTCCAAATGAGGCCACACCATTGATTTATACAGGGACATTATGATACTGTTGATTTGTTTTCAGTCCCCTTCATAATAATTCCCAGCATAGCATTTGCCCCCCCCCTTTTTTTTGGCACCAAGTCAACATTTTCAGCAAGTTTTCTACCACAGCTCCTGGTCAGTTTGATGTAGTGGTTAAGTGTACAGACTCTAATTTGGGAGAACACGATTTGATTCTCCACTCCTCCACATGCAACTGCTGGAGTGATCTTGGGTCAGTCATAACTCTTCCAGAATTGTTCTCTCAAGACCAGTTTCTGTCAGAGCTCTCTCAGTCCCACCTACCTCACAGGGTGTCTGTTGTGTGGAGGGGAAGGTAAAGGAGATTGTAAGCAACTTTGAGTGAGGGTGGTGTATAAATCCAATCTCTTCTTCTTCTTCTGGTCAGTTATTACCAGTAACATATATCAGATCCCACTAACATATATTTATAGTTAGTATTTTTGGCACTATAATACCTTTTTTTGCATGATGACATAGCAAACCTAATTTGCAGATTTCAGGGTCAAAATAGCAAGGAATTCATCCCTGGCTCTTATATCATGCAACTGGAGCATAAGCACTAAAGGAAAGTAGCGCAGAAAAGCTGTATTCAGAATTGTGTGTGAGATTTGCCTTTTGACACATTAGGGAACTAGCATTTCTCTGGATACAGTAAATGTTAAATTGGTTTGACAAGTGATCAGAAATGGTCAGTTTCATGCCTTATGGCCAGAATGCAAAAGGAAGGGTTTAACTGCTGCACTTGTTTGCTGTCAGGCTAGAAAATTTCAGTCCCTCACACTGACCATGGCATACTTTTATCAGCATGAAATTGACTTTACAAAGGGGGGGAAATAGTAGCTGTTACTAGCAGTGAGCAAGGTGTTCAGAGAAGCAATGTTTGCAGGAATAAGAAGACAGAAGCTTTTTGCTCAGCAAAGTTTGATGGCTCATGACTAGAATTACCTGCAACATTTATATGTCATGCAGAGGAAATGGCCAAGCTCTGCCTCATTACCTAGTAATACAATCCACAAATGTGTCTAGCACTTATTCTTCTTTACTCGGCAAGTATGAGGAAGCTACTGATCATCAAAATGAAAGAAAGAACCCTTTTATATTGGAAGACATGGGGCAAAAATTAGCCTGGTTTTAATGTTAACTATAGGTCCTTTCACACATCTCACCACATCATAGTTTGGCACTCTAGGAATGAGGCTTGTGCTTGTGTGCTCAGCCCTTCCTTGTACACTCCAATGCACTTTTGTTCCTTCTTTTTTTAGCCCAAACAATAGTTTGCATTGTGATGGACAGGTCCAGCTCTGCCTTTCCTAGAGGCAGCCAACTGGAGCTGTTGGAATGTTGGAAGAGCCTGTCAGTTAAAAACAGAAAGTTAGAGATGAGGAGAACAGTCAGTCAATCATGGAAAAAAGGAGGATTCTGAGTCTATGAAGGAAACAGCCTGAGTTAGAGCTGACTTCTGAGAACTCATACTTCATAATTTGTGACTGTTTGGGTCATCTGGTATCATCCATTAAAATATTAGGAAAAATGCATTGCTGTGTTTGAGTCATTCTATGTTGTTGAAGATGTAAATAAAATATAATTCTTTGTATTCTCTGCTTAATCCTATTGACTGGATGGCTAGTGTTTCAGAGAAAATACACCCACCCCTATACACCAACCTTCATATCTGTGGGGCGTGCATTTACTTAATTATATCATGGTGGTGGAGAGTAAGAAGTATCAGGGTCGCTGTTTCTGGTAGCCTTGAGTGGTAGCTGGGCGAGGGATGAATAATAAAAGGGAAATGGTCTCTCTCTCTGGAGACATCTCTGGGAAAGAGAGGAAAAGGAACCCCAGGTTTGGAAAGGGGTTGGAGCTCTTTACCTATTCAAGAGAGATGAAATGGGTGGCAAATTGTTACTCCTCTCACCTGTTTGTATACCTAAGCCTGCATGAAGAGAGATTAATGGTGGGAGACAGAATGGTTGAGGTTGTTGGGAGTAACTGATATAGTTAATCCAGTATCCTGTCTCACCATAGCAGAGTGTGTCTTGACGACACACAACAGAAACTCTTTGTTCTTAGTGTGTTGGCAGAGTTACAAAGTTACACAGAGGCACCTCAGTTTCAAGACTAATAATAGTCATTTTATTTAGGAACTACATTCTAGATAGTAAAGCTTTGAGATGGAATCTAATCTAACTATCTTGGATGGTTGAGGATGCTGAAGGGTATCCTGCTGCCATCATCCCAAAGATGCTCTTTCTTTGTGTGTGGGAGTGTGGGAGAGAGAGAGAGAATGGAAGGAAGGAAAGCAATTTCCCTGTGTTGTCAATCTATAAGAACATAAGAGAAGCCATGTTAGATCAGGCCAATGGCCCATCCAGTCCAACATTCTGTGTCACACAGCGGCCAAATATATATATATATATATATATATATATATATATATATATATATATATATATATATATATATATATATATATACACACACACACACACACACACATACACACTGTGGCTAATAGCCACTGATGGACCTCTGCTCCATATTTTTATCTCATCCCCTCTTGAAGGTGGCCATGCTTGTGGCCGCCACCACCTCCTGTGGCAGTGAATTCCACATGTTAATCACCCTTTGGGTGAAGAAGTACTTCCTTTTATCCGTTTTAACCTGTCTGCTCAGCAATTTCATCGAATGCCCACGAGTTCTCGTATTGTGAGAAAGGGAGAAAAGTACTTCTTTCTCTACTTTCTCCATCCCATGCATTATCTTGTAAACCTCTATCATGTCACCCCTCAGTCGACATTTCTCCAAGCTAAAGAGCCCTAAGCGTTTCAACCTTTCTTCATAAGGAAGGTGTTCCAGCCCTTTAATCATTCTAGTTGCCCTTTTCTGAACTTTCTCCAATGCTATAATATCCTTTTTGAGGTGCGGCGACCAGAACTGCACACAGTACTCCAAATGAGACCGCACCATCGATTTATACAGGGGCATTATGATACTGGCTGATTTGTTTTCAATTCCCTTCTATACATCAAAGGGACAGAGGCAGTAGAATACACAGGAAGGAAACCCACAGTTTTGCCTGTCTATTGTAACCCCCTCCTTCCAGAGTCTGAGGCTAAGAAACAGCACCAAGCCCTTCTCTTCCAACAGGGGTGGCAGCCATTACTACCAACAATCTATAGTTTGTAATTGTCTTTCTGGTTTGCAAGACAGACATATATTATTGGTTCGGATGAAATAGCAAGCTATGGTTTGCACAAAAGGAGGGGAAGGGGAGCACAAAGGCAAAAGGCACACCATGGATAGTATTTTGAGTGAATGCACTACATCCATACACCCATGGCTCAGAATATCTGATGTATTGATTAATATACTTAACACTGTCCAGGAAAAAAGTGGACAGGAGGAATGCACAAGCCCATGAGAGGTCTTTACTGGACTATTATGTGTAACTTAAAAAAATAGCAGAGATTGCCCCCAGATGTGGAAAGAATAGGTGACATGCTTTTTACACATGACTTACCTCTAAATTAAATTCATTGCTTGTATAACGCCCATTCAACTCTGAGCACTTGATTCTAAACTTCCTATCAAAGATGGAAGATGCATGCCAGTTACGATAGCGAACCTGTTGCAATACCTGCTCATAGTTTTTCATCGTGTCCACACCTGAAACAGTAACACAGAATCACAAATAAAGAGAGGGTTAGAGTGGAAAGGCCATAGCTATGAAAGGTAAATGATTATGGTCTGGAGTCAAAGTAGGTTTCATAACATTAATTTAACAAAATGATATGAAGAGCTTGCAATTCACAACACATTAAATTGGGGACAACTGTCTCATTTTAGAATTTTTGTAATAATAGGAGTTATCAAAAGCATTGATTCAATAATAATGTTTGTACAAGTGGCACTTAAACCAATTTTTGTATTGCCTACATCTGGCAATGACATAATAACAAGCCATATTCTGCACATTAACTTTTTGACCTCTTATGATGTGATGCCAACATTTTTATTTTGGAAAAGATAAATCCCTCAATAAGGACATTTATGAGGAAAAATTACTATTAGAGAATAATAATATATCTTTAGGCCTATGTACATTCATAGGAATAGAAGAACAACCATCCACAAAATTATGCTGATTTAAATAGTCACATATTCAGGGGCAGTTGCTTATATTTAAAATGTCATTTCTTTTGTTATCTTGTTGCACTAACTCATGTTCAGAGTGGCTAGATTTTTTTAGTTAACAAGTTTTTAAAGCAAGGCCTGGTTTCATGAACAGAATGACAAAAAGTCCACTTGTCTGCCCTGTATGTCAGTCACAGGTAGAATGTTTACACTCTGAAATGGCTCAGCTTCACAGCAAATATTAAATCCTTGAGATTATAAATGAGATTATAAATACACATCCAATGGATTTGGAACTCCATCATATCCAGCTCCTTTCTGTGCTCTATGATGATCATTACTCCTCTTTCCTTACCAAAATGCAAAAGCTTCAAAGTTCAGTGTGGTCCTTTAATTCTAAGCTTATGAACATACATAAAAAGAAAGATCAAGAATTAAGATGAATATACCATATATTGAATACCCTGCTGTAGAGTTTGTAGCATCTAAGTGTTTCCCTTCAAGTTCCTTCCGATCCAATTCCAAACATTCCTGCTTGGGGTCCAGTTCTGCCCCAACTACCAAAATGTCACAAAAATCCAAATTGTGGTGCATTTCCTCTAACATAACTGGCTTGTGGACTATGGAAAGAGAAAAGAAAGATAACCCAAAGGTGAAAAACAATTTATATTATGTGATGTACTGTAAAGGTACCGATTTTCTAAAGGAACAGTTGTTGAACATTTTTTATGTATGTGTTGCCTACAACACAAGACAGATAAGAGTATAAAATATTGAGGCAACTGTAATTTGTATCACAACACAATAAAGGCCCTCAAAACTATTTTGGAAATACAGCACATACATTTAACCTTGTAAGCCAATTCACAGAAGGGTAATTTTGTTGTTCCATTGTGTATGTGCATTGACACCAACTGAGCTGGACAGTACATGTCAGTGCAAATAATTCAGTTATTTTATGGCCCATAAAGAATCAGAATAGATCCTACACTGTTGGCCTATCAACTGCATGACCATGAATAGCAACCCAAAGTACTCTTTGATTGTAAAACCTGAAGTTTAAATTCACTTATTCATCACAGAGGGTAACAACTATCTTGTCACAGAAGAAAGAGTATGCAGATTTTCTATTTAATTCAATGGTCCACTGGCCATCAAGTGGCTGGAAAATTGACTTTAACTGTCTGTTTCATGACATATTTTGTAAAAATGGGAATCTGTGTTGCAGAAACTTCATTCTATAGTTAATGAGGGCTGATGCATGCCTCTACATGAGGTTAATGACATCTTCTACCATGGTGGCTTTCCACTTTGCCCCCCCAGTCGGAATGAAGAAGCAGACACAAGTGTTGGGTTTAAAACCGGGCCGCTTTATTAAAACATTAAATAACTGTAACTGGCAGGAGGGGTGAAAACCTGACCAGACAAGCCCTGGGGTCAACCCCGGACCCCGCCTTGTCCAAAGGGCGAGCCACCCTGTCCCCAGCACAAGCCCGCCAAATTCGGGTTGTAGCTGAGCGGCCAGGCCTCGAGCCACCACCATCCGAGCCGGCATCAATCCCCGTGGAAAGATCCACCCAGGTGAGGCTCCCTGTGATCTGCAATCCCCGCACTGAGCCGTGTAGCCCATCTACGGTTCATACAGACCACCGCACCAACGGTGCTAGGCCATAGGTGCTCCCCTGGAAAACCCTGTGGCCAACCTCCTCTAGCCTGCGACCAAAACAACTACCGCTAACAAATCCTAACCTACAAGGCAGTACAAGGTAGGCGAAAAACACTCCCACTGAAGCCAATTGTGTGGAAGCGAAAAAATTCCTACCTGGCCCCCAAAAAGGCGACCAGCAAACGCCTGTACTGCCAAAGGGAGGGTGGGTGGGCAGAGAGCCAAACAAAACTGCGTAGATTGGAGGGTGGGAACCGAGGCTTATAAAGCCCCGATTCCCCGCCCCAGCAAAACACCCATATATCGGGTGATGCTGCTCCTCCCTCCTTCCGGGAGGGGCAAAGACGGCCCCCAGCCTCAATTACTGCAGGCAGGTTCGGCTGGGTAAGGGCCGGACCAAGTGTGCATAATGCTTAAACCTGGGCATCCCCAGGTTTGTACAAAAATCTAAAATCTTACCCAAAATAGAGAGGGGGTAATCTCTCCCCCAAAACAAAACTCTCTGCACTCAAAAGAACCCCCACTGCTAACTGTCCTGAGGCAGCAATGCTGAGGGTGGGAGTGGTGGTGTGGGTCAGGGAAAATGGCTGCTTTGGAGGATGAAGTCTGTGGAGTTATACCCCTCCGATGTGTAAGAATCAGCCAGGTATCAGTCAAACAAACTTCTCTGATGAAACTATAAAGTTTATTAACACTGAAAAAAGCAAGAGCCAATCTATGTGTGAGCAACCTTGCTAGGAATGTGAGGCTAATGGTTACAATAAGGTAGATATAGACCATTTGCGCAAGTAAATCCTAGCACCTTTCCCTCCCACCTTCAAGACATTCAAACTTATTCCAACCAAATATCATAACAGTGAGTGTGTTCTCTGTCCAGTCCAAGGTCAAGACAATTAGGAAGGTATCCAGTCAGGGCCTAGAGTCGGTTGCCTCAGTAACATGATAACTGAGTGAGCGTGGGTTACACAGGTTATACAGATTCTGTTAGCTGCAAAGCAAAAGTAAAACGTTCCCATCCCATTCCAAATAGCATCCCCCTATAACAGACATCAGAAATACAATAAGTTTCAAGAACAGGATGGCAGATACTCCTGACATAATGTCTCTCCACTCCTCAGGTTCCATCCCTAATCTCTAGGAATTTCCTAACCTGGAGCTGGCAGCTGTATCTTCTTCTCATCCAACAGTCCCCCAGACCGTACTCTGAAGCACTAACCACTACACCACACTGGCTTTTATAGGGTGACTGCTATTGAACACTAGAAGCAGCCTGGCCTAGATGAGTCATGCAAGTCAGGTGGTATCAAGTCAATCAGTGGTAGCTGCCAGGGCTAGAGTTGCCAAACTCCAGGTGAGACCTGGCGATCTCTCAGAATTACAACTGAATTCTAGATGACAGAGATCTGTCCATCTGAAGAAAATGGCTTATTTGGAAGGTAACTCTAAGGGATTATATCTAGCTGAGGCCTCTTCCCTCTCCAAATCTTGCCCTCCTCAGTCTCCATTCCAAAATCTCCAAAAACTTCCCAATCTGAAACTGGCAACCATAGTCAAGCCTGTCACTAATGAGAGGAACAATCAAACAGCCAGAGAGAATCTGTGCTTAAAGATACAAGAGCTCATTTTATTGTTTTCAGCTTTTAAAAACTCCCCAATGTTTTGTGTGTTGGGTTTTGGGTTTAAAATAATAATAATAATAATTCACATTTTCCTGCAAACCTGGAGCCTTTTTCAGGTTTGTAGAAAGATCTATCTTGCCTATCACAGGTCCAATAACCAGATCCAAAGATTGGCCATTTTTGCTATTAGAATATAAAATTGTCCAGGAAACCATAAAAGCATACCCAGCTTTACTCTAACTGATCACAGAAAAGTACACGGATTAATTTTCAGATTCAAATATGGCCCATATTTAAGGTTTCCAAGCCCAATTCAAGAAATATCTGGGGGCTATGAAGATGGAGCCAAGAGACTTTGGGGGTGGAGCCTGGAGCAAGGTTGTGACAAGCATAATTGAACTCCAAAGGGAGTTCTGGTCATCATGTTCAAAGGGAGCACACACCTTTTAAATACCTTCCCTCCATTGGAAATAATGAAGGATAGGGACACGTTCTTTTGGGGCTCACAGAATTGGACCCCCTATTCCAATCATTTTGAAACTTGGAGGGTATTTTGGAGAGAGGCACTAGATGATATGCTGAAAATGTGGTGCCTCTAACTCAAAAAACAGCCCCCCCCAGAGCCCCAGATACCCACAAATCAATTCTCTATTATACCCTGTGGGAATTGGTCTCAATAGGGAATAATGGAGTGTCCCCTCTCCACTTTCTGATGACACTGAAGTGGAGGGAGGGCCTCCAAACCAGAGGATCATCTGCCCCCACCTGGGGATTGGCAACCCTACCCATATTTGCACTAAGGCCTTCAAATACATTTATATTCCTTTGCTGATGCTTGCAAAGTCCTGTTGATACACAGATGTGTGTGATATAGGTAAATACATATACTCCAAACCAGATAAAATATAAGAGGTCAATGATTAGAAAAGATCAAACTATCTCTCTTTAGAAGAGAACTACTGATTCAGTATCTGAAATAATTATGTTAATCTCATAAGAAAGTAGTAGCTTTTCACTGAAATAATACTACTAGCCTTGATTGGTCTACAAGACAGGCAATCCCTCCCTTTTCAGTGTGAAGTAAGAGGGGGGAAGGTCTCTTTTCAGGCAAATCATAAATGTACATGAGAGGAGAATGAAACCTTGTGCAAGGCATATAGCAAGGAAATTTTCAGTGGGGTGCACTGAAAGAACAGCTGGGGTGTGATGTCACTTCTGATGTCACAAAATTAAAACAATTAAAACATGAAAAATACAATAAATACACTCCAGTAGCACTCAACCTCTTGGAGCCTCTTGGAGTAGCTGCTACACTGAGGCAGCTCCCATGCTTGGGGGCCAGGTTAGCAAAGGTGAAGGTGTGAACTCTTCTCCACTACACATTCTGGCCAGTGGAGCTAAGTCAGTGAGCAAGAGAAAGGAGCCAATGGCCTTGATGAATGGGCCTGTAACTGGTCAGCCCTGAACATTGAAATGGTTCTCTCAGCTACAGTAACCACCAGGTGGCTGCCCCACGGACTGACTTGGCTGGGCAGTGGTAGCCTCACTGTGCTTGTGCCAGACCAGTCACATTCAAATGCTGATGCTTGCAGTAATTTCTGGTAGGTATGGTAGATTTACCATACCTACCAGAAATTACTGCAAGCATCAGCTGTAATTTTTCTTGAAAGCTCGTAGAAGCGAAAGCAAAACGCTGGATAAAGTACTGCCATGTTGTGTTCTACTGTCTGTGCCGTGCTGTACAGAGGAAGAATTTTATGGAACGTAGGTCTCCTCGAAAAACTGCCTTATTGGATTACAGTTCTCCAGAGCGTGGATCTCCTGTAATGTATGGCGCTCGCAACCATTTCGTTATATCGCACCATCGAAGGAGCGTTAGTCCGCGAAAGCCGCGGAGGCAACTGTGACAGCCAGGTGCCTCCGCGAGGGCACGGAACATCAGCCAATCACAGCGAGTGGCGGGAAATATGGCTGGCCAGCATTGGACTGGCCAGCAGGAAGAATAGTTCCGGAGTTGTATATATGCGGGACCCGGCCCGCGTGTTCTCTCTCTTACCTCGTGTTTTGTACCATGCAATAAACTATGTTGCCCTACTCGCGTCTCTCAGACTGGTACATTACAGTGGCGACGAAGGTGGGATCTTAGCCCTTCGGACAAGCGGGATACGAAGGAGACTCACGGGCAACTCATCGTCCCATCGCTTCATCGCTGAATCGCTACTTCGCAACGACCGCCGCCATGGCCAGGCCCAGCGGGAACACCGGTTACATGGAAGCTTTGGACCACACGAACCCCGGGGGATGGGAGTCCTATTCGGAAAGAGTCGATTGCTACCTGAGGGCGAATCGAGTAACCGAGGACAGCATGAAGCGGGACGTTCTCCTGAGCGTCTGCGGGGCCGCCACTTTTGAGATCGCAAAGGGTCTCTCGGCACCCGCTCGCCTCACGGAGAAAACGTACGCGGAGGTCGTCCGCCTCCTCACGGGCCACTTCCTGCCGCAGCCGTCACGGGTGGCCCGCAGGTTCCTCTTCCACAAGAGGGACCAGGCCCAGGGACAATCAGCCGCGGACTACCTGGCCGCCCTGCGCCAGATCGCCGGAAGCTGCAACTTTCCGAATTTGGAAGAGACCCTGGCCGATCGGTTCACCTGGGGCCTCCGAGACGAGAGGCTCCAGCAAAAGCTCTTCGCAAAGGAAGAGCTCACCCTTCAGGGCGCCTTCAGCGAGGCCGTGGCCTTCGAGCGCACCACCCGGACGTTCCCCAGGGCCAAGTCGGAAGCCGTCCACCACGAGGAGCTGGACCCCCACCACCAGGACGAGGGAGAAGCACTCCAGCTGCACCGCTCTTCAAGACCCGCCTCCCGAGCCCCACAGCGGCCCCGAACGAACGAAAGATCGAACCAACGCAACAACGAAAGAGCGAAATGCGCCAGTTGCGGCGACCCCCACGACCGTCGGGACTGCCAGTACAGGACCTGGGACTGCAGGAGCTGCGGGAAGACCGGTCACATAGCGCGGGCTTGCCGAGCCAAGCCCCACCGCCCGCGGCCAACCACGCACCACGAGGCTGCCGAGTCCCACTCCACGGCCTCCACCACGCTACAGGTACTGAACCTGCCCCTAGCCACCCCCAACAAGATTAAGGTGTCGGTCCGCATAGAGGGGGCCCCCTGCCTCATGGAGGTGGACTCGGGCTCCTCCATCTCCATAATTGCGGAGGAGACCCTGAGGAAGTTACACCCCGGCTACAGAGGACAGCTGCGGCCGGCCGATTTTGTACTGCGGGACTTTCAGAAAAACCCGGTTCAAATCGCGGGGTGGGCAAGGGTACACGTAGAGCGAGGGTCCTTCAAGGGCCCGCTTGATATTCTGGTAGTCAAGCGACCGCTGGCCACCCTGTTGGGCCTCACATGGTTCGATCCCTTGGGAATCAGAGTAGAGGTGTCACAAACGGCCACAGTCAGCGGGTTCGGGGAGGTGTGCAGGGAGTTCCCCGAGGTTTTTGACGGGTCGCTGGGTAGCTACAAGGGCCCGGCCATCTCCCTACCGCTGGACGCAACGGTCAGACCGATCCGGCTGAAGGCGAGGAGGGTCCCCTTCGCCCTAAAACCCAAAATCAAGGCTGAGTTGGACCGCCTGGTTGCACAAGGGGTCCTAGAGCCGGTCGATTACGCCATGTGGGAAACCCCCATAGTGACTCCAGTCAAACCGAATGGGGACGTGCGGATATGTGCCGACTATAAGTGCACAATCAACAAGGTGCTCCAGGATAACCCCTACCCAGTGCCGGTAGTCAGCCATGTCCTGGCCGCTCTTGCGGGGTCCAAGATTTTTGGGAAGCTGGACTTGGCACAAGCCTACCAGCAGCTTCCAGTGGACACCAAAACAGCTGAGGCACAGACGATTGTGACCCATAGGGGGGCATTTAGGGTGAACAGGCTACAGTTTGGGGTCAGCGTGGCACCTGGGATCTTCCAGAGTATAATGGACGCTCTCCTCAAAGGGATCCCAGGAGTCCAGCCATTTTTCGACGACGTTTTAATCGGCGCCCCTGACCCTGAGGAGTTCAGCAACCGTCTCAGGGAGGTGCTCCGTCGTTTTCAAACCGCTGGACTAAAGGTGAAGAGGGAGAAGTGTTTGCTGGGGGTGCCCCGGGTGGAGTTCCTAGGATTCGCCGTGGACGCAGAGGGAATCCACCCGACCGAGGAGAAAACCAGGGCCATCGTCCAAGCCCCGGCCCCCACGTGTAAAGCGGAGCTACAGAGCTTCTTGGGGGTGCTCAACTTTTACCACACTTTCATACCCCACAAAGTGGCCATTGCGGAACCCCTACACCGGTTACTGGACAAAAAAGCTCCTTGGGTGTGGGGGAAGAAGCAGGCCGCCGCGTTCCAGGCGGTGAAGGACGTCCTGGTCTCCAACGCGGTGCTCCACCACTTCGACGAGCGCCTTCCGGTCATCCTGGCATGCGATGCATCGCCGTACGGGGTGGGAGCTGTCCTGGGGCACCAACTATCGGACGGCCGGGAGGTACTGGTCGCCTACTACTCCCGCACCCTAACGTCGGCGGAGCGTAATTACGCTCAAATTGACAAGGAAGCCCTGGCGATTGTAGCGGGGGTTCACAAATTTAACGATTATTTGTACGGGCGCAAGTTCACTATAGCGACCGACCACAAGCCGCTGTTGGGTCTGCTGGCCCCAGACCGCCAAACCCCCCAAATCTTGTCCCAAAGGGTGCTGAGATGGAACCAATTCCTAAATTCATACACCTACACATTGGTACACAGGGCGGGCAAGGCGATGGGCCACGCTGATGCACTCAGCCGCTTACCGCTCCCAGACACGGGACCCGACCCGGCCCCCGCACACCAGGTGATGTCAGTAGAGTTGCTCCCGGACCAGCCCATCCACGCTGCCGAAGTGGCAAAGGCCACAGGGAAAGACAAAACCCTAGCAAGGGTGCTCGACTGGGTGGTGAGGGGGTGGCCAGAAAGGGACATGGGGGGAGAGTTCAAGCCGTACAAAATGAGGCGGGAGGAACTTGCGGCCCACAAGGGGTGCCTGCTATGGGGGAGCCGGGTGGTGGTCCCCCCCCTTCAGAAAAGGGTCCTGGAATCGCTACATGAAACACACCCGGGCATAGTGAGGATGAAGGCCCTAGCCAGGAGCTATGTGTGGTGGCCGGGAATGGACGGGGAAATAGAGGACTGGGTCCGGAGGTGCAGAGCGTGCCAGGAATCGCGGCCGGACCCACCCAGCGCCCCGGCCACACGGTGGGAAACCACAAGGAAACCATGGTCCAGGCTCCACATAGACTTCGCGGGGCCGTTCCAGGGGCAGATATTCCTAATAATTGTGGACGCCTACACAAAATGGCTAGAGGTCCTCCCTGTGGCGTCCACCTCCTCAGCAGCCGCCATCCGAGCCCTGCGCCGGGTCCTGTGCACCCACGGCATCCCGGACACCCTGGTCTCTGACAACGGGGCCGCCTTCACCTCGGGAGAGTTCCAGGCTTTTCTCCAGAGGTACCTCATAAGGCACATCAGGTCGGCCCCCTTTCACCCAGCCACCAATGGCCAGGCGGAGCGGATGGTCCGCACCACCAAAGAGGCCCTGGGCAGGATCGTGCAGGGCGATTGGGACCATAGGCTAGCCGCCTTCCTCTTTGACAACAGGGTCATCCCAAACCCTGTCACGGGGGTCAGTCCTGCAGAACTCCTCATGGGGCGCAAGCTCACCACAAGGCTGGACAGGCTACACCCCGACTGAGCCTCTGACACAAGAGGGTCCCCAGAGGTCCGCGAGGCAGCTAGGGGGTTCTTTGCCGGGGACCCAGTGTTCGCCCGCAACTACGCGTCGGGACCCGAGTGGTTGGCAGGGCGGGTGCTACGGGTCGTGGGTTCCCGCCACTATGAAGTATCCACGGAGGGTGGCCAGATCCTACGCCGGCACATCGACCAGATGCGCCGCCGGACCCTACCCGAGGAACCCACGGAAGCAAGGGAAGCGGCCAGACCCGAGGAGCCACCTACAACCCTGCCGACATCCACAACTCTGCCTCCCCCAGCAGAGGCAACCCAAAACCCCGAACTCAGCCCGCAGCCCCTGGATGTTCCGGCTCCCGAGGAGACTCCGGGGGCCGAGGCTACCAGGACTCCGCAAGCCACCCCACGGCGGTCAACGCGAGAGCGCCGGCCTCCCGCCTACCTCCAGGATTATGTTACTAACTAAAGGGGGAGGGGTGTAATGTATGGCACTCGCAACCATTTCGTTATATCGCACCATCGAAGGAGCGTTAGTCCGCGAAAGCCGCGGAGGCAACTGTGACAGCCAGGTGCCTCCGCGAGGGCACGGAACATCAGCCAATCACAGCGAGTGGCGGGAAATATGGCTGGCCAGCATTGGACTGGCCAGCAGGAAGAATAGTTCCGGAGTTGTATATATGCGGGACCCGGCCCGCGTGTTCTCTCTTACCTCGTGTTTTGTACCATGCAATAAACTATGCTGCCCTACTCGCGTCTCTCAGACTGGTACATTACATCTCCATACAGGATTTTGTCTTTGGAATTTTTGCCAATGCCCAGCTGAGTAATATTGGAGTAATATTGCCTTTGAAGTGACTTTGAGTGTGGGTTTTTGTTCCTTATGCACTTTCTTTGTATTATAGAAAATTTGTGATGAATTTGTATTTTTAGAATTGTCAATGAAACACAAAATTTGCTTATAGTTGTGAGGCTGGTTTTCGCGGAGGGTTTATCCCTGTTTTCCTGCTCCATTATCCACATAGCTCTTTGTCGGTTGCTCAATCCCCAGTTGAGGGCAGGAGTTCCATTGGTTTGGAGGCCCTCCCCCCACTTCAGGGTTAGCAGATAGCGGGGGGGGGGGTGAATATCTGCAGGGTACTCCATTATATTCTACAGAGACCAGTCCCTATAGGGTATAATGAAGAATTGATCCATAGGTATTTGGGGCTCTGAGGGGCTCTATGAGCTTCAAATAAGGTGGCATTCCTCCATTATTTCCAGTGAAGGGAAGACATTTAAAACTACTGCAGTCCCTTTAAATGTAATGGCCGGAACTCCCTTCAGGGTTCAGTCATGCTTGTTACAATTTTGCTCCACCCTCAAAGTCTCTTGGCTTCACCCCAAAATCTTGAGATATTTCCTGAGTTGGACCTGGCAACCCTCTGTGAGCACCAATACCATGAAATAGACATTGAAACTAATTGTCAGCCAATTATGGGACTTCAGAATAGGAGTGACATGGTACTGATGGCTAGCCACTATTGTCTTGCAGGACAGCCTTCGTAAAGGTTTACTATCCCACATAGTCTCTTCATATATCTCCAAAAGCCCTACTTTCTATCTGTGTTTGTGCATCTTCCTTTTTTACAGATTTATTATAATCTACTACAGTTATCCTCTAAACCAGTCAACTGAATAACTATGAGACAACAATAATGCATAGACAATCTTTTGTCGATAGATGAATGATTATATCAACTGAAAGACTGTAAACTGTTACATGAACACTTTAATTTGTATGGATCTATGTGATTATATATGCTTTCATTAATACTCTTTGTAAACCAGAAGGTTATTATTTGACCAACTAGAAAAACAGATAAGATTTGTTTGCCATTAATGCAACGGGTCTCCTGTGACTATTATTATCCACTGTACTTTGTATCTTCTAATTAACTTTTTGAACCTGCCCAGCAACTGTTCTTTGTTGAAGGATGGAATATTAATGCATCAGTGAATAGACTAAGTTTACAATATATTCCAAGTCTACAAAATATATTGCATATATATAGTAAATCTGAAAAAGGGAAAGAACATTTGCTTGCACAACCAATTGCATTTCAGTGTACTTATCTCTAGCCTTCTTTTGTAGAAGCATCTTTTATTGGATTATAGAAGACTACATAACTCCAATCACACCTGCAGCAATCTTAGCTGGGTTTGCTCCTCTATATTAAACATACAATAGAGAAGCTTCTCAGCAGGGTATCATTCTTTACTTTGCTCCCTGTGGCTGAGTAACTGCTGTCACAGAAGCTGTAACTAATCTTAAAACAAAACCTACAAACCTCTATCCGTAGATTCTTTAAAGTCAGGAGGATGTTCCATTTTGGTGACTGTGCTGACAATTCTGATATCTGGTAAGAGATTCACACCTCTCTCATTTTCAAATTGTGTAGCCGGTCTTGCAAAATGATCCATTCCACTTATTGTAATCTTGGGCTCCTTGGCCTGAAACACCATTACATAGGCATCTATATCTGGGATACTAATGCAGATATCTTCACCAAAACATCTGAAAAATATATTATTTATTAACTTCATGGAAGAGGCTTTAGCACAGATTCTTCCCGTTTGTGGAAATACAAACTCTAAAGAACAACAGTTTGTCCAGTGGATAAATTTCTCCCCTAGGATATTTCCCTTGTTGTGCCTGCTCATTGATGAGTTATGGAACTGTTCTGAGGCCCATGTGAACATGAGGAGCACAATTATATGACTAGCCAAGCATATCATTGACAGGCATGGATCTTTGGCAAGGTCACTGCATATATAACATTCAAACCGTTAAGCAACATATAACAAACAGTCAATAATTAAAAGGTGATTAGATGGTTTCTAATTGTTATACATTTTACATTAGGTACTCAAACTGATATTTAATGAGCTTGATACAGCTATCTTGTTAAAAGTCCATCAAGAACCTAATCATCCCTTTACACTGAATGCACCAGGATCCCATTTGATGCACACCCAGAAGTCAGTGGGCATGCAGGAATAAGGAAATGATGGCATAGCTGAAATTATTTCTTTGTGAAACTAAATGCAATTCTTAAAAACATTAGCCAATTAAGTAAATTCCCAACTCTGATATTTATTTCTATTTCATTATTAAAAGTCAAAGTAACATGCAATTTACCAAAATATAGCTAGATTATTCAACCTTAATGGATTTAACTTACTGGACTTTGGATGAGACTTTTAGACGGCGAATGCCTGAAGTAGGAAACTGTCTTGAGTTGATATAGGAGACCTTTTCGAGAGCTTGATTTATATTCTCAATGTCATCTCCTTCCATAACAAGTACTGACTGAGAAGGATTGAAGTGATACTGGTGGGGGGGGATTATAAAATTAGTATTTGGGGATGATATACAGAATGCTTAGAATAACAGATTTCTAAAGAATGCTTTTTAAAGACCAGTTAAATTCCTATTAAAGTTAAAAAAAACTATAATTTTATTAGCTAATATTTGTTCTGTACATTAAGCCTTTTAAGAACAAGCACCCACCAGGCACTAATCTACCACACGTTTTGTAGTTATTGTAGCTATAATTAACAGAAAAAGAAAATTAGAAGTCAGTATAGCTACTGTGAATCAAGATGATTTTCCCTACTGTTCATATTTAACTATTGAGTTTTAGCTGTAACTGCAGCTCATTATGATGACATATGAGGGTCAGTATATCTCTGCATGATCCACACAAATATCCTGCCTAGTTCAGGAATTTAATATGTTTTCTGTAGGCTAATTTGGTTATAGTTCCTTGTTTTAATTGGAAGCATGCTTTCACATATGCTACTAGGAAAATCAGCTGCTGGTCAACCAGATCAATCTTGGTACTGACATTATAGTATAAGCACATGAACAAAGTGATAGGAATTCTGATATGGTAAAAATAGATTGTACTACATGCGAATGCAACCAGATTTGAATCAACACATATATAAAACCACTCCCTATAAGATAGAATATGTGTACAGTAGTAAACAAGGTAGGCTACAACCTTTTGGTTTGATTTGGTTTTTAACATGCACATTTTAAAAATTTATTTTAAATAATATAACTCAGTTGTAATCTCATGCAGAATAGTCCACTGTACTGCATCAGGATTCCACCACTTCATTCAACTGCATGTGTAGACTAGGCTATATTTTCAGAAGTGAGAGGAAGACTGCAGGTATTTTATTCATCTTTCCTAAGGCACTAACTGGGTAGAAAGGCTGACCATTAAACTGGACTGAAACTTGTGCTATGGGTTACAAGGCATGGCCAAACTCTTTTCCTATAGGCCAAGCTGGATGAGATATGAAAGTTCTGTGAGGCTACTTTAGTTATAGTTCCTTGTTTTAATTGGAAGCATGCTTTCATATGCTACCATGCAAATCAGCTTCCAGTCAACCTTGGTACTGACTTTATAGTATAAGTACCTGTACAAAGATTAACCATAGCTTAAAAAATGCTAATTAGCCTTATGTGGCTCAGTTAAAAACTGGGAAGATCAGCTGGGAAGAAGATGATTAATTCACAAGAAGATGCATCTGAAGGACCACCTAGTCCCTTATAAATCTACCTGACCCACTATGGTCATCTTTGGAGGCCTTGCTTTGGGTGCCCCCATCTTCTAAAGTGGAAGGCAATCCAGGAGAAGGGCTTCTTGGTCATGGCACCCAAATGGTGGCACCCCCTCCCCAGCAGGGTTGGCCCTGCCCTGCTTCCCAGAGAGATTTTTCTGTTCTCTTCTGTTGCCATCTTCTGTCAGCAAAAGAAGACTTTTTTTTTGTTATATTTGACCTTCCCCTAGTATCCCTTCTTTCTGCCCAATGTTTTGACTGTGCTTTGTGTGTGTATGTGTGTGTGTGTGTATGTGTGGATGGGTGACTTTTTTGTAGCAGGAACTCTTTTGTATATTAGGCCACACACCCCTGATGTAGCCAATCCTCCAAGAGTTTACAGGGCCTTAGTACAGGGCCTACTGTAAGTTCCAGATCTGCTTAATTCTTTTGAGGTCTGCTTAGTTCTTGTATTTTTCTTGTATTTCCCTCCTTTAATTTCTGTCATTTCTTGTGTTAAAGTTGTAACTGCTTTTAGCTAACAGCAATAAATAAACTCTGAATACATTGTCAAACCAGCAACTAGATGGTTGACAACATGGCACCATCGATGTGTATAAACTAGCATTTTTTACAACTAGCCAGATTGGTATGGCATATCTATCCAATTATAACTGGACTAGGTGAGGCATTTCATTACTTCTATACATTACATTTTTGGACAAGTTTCTCTCATGAAAGTGGCACAGGCAGAAAAGGCAGGAGTCCCTGATCACCCCACACTGTCATCCAAACTCCAGTTGGTCTGCTGGGGAATTTTAAAATGCCTTTCTCTGCAGCTGCTGTGTGATTGCAAGGAAAGTGAGTTGGGTCTGGGAAACCCAAGACAGGCAACCTGGACTAGGGTTGCCAGTCCTCAGGTAGGTGCAGGGGATCCCCTGGTTTGGAGTCCCTCCCCCCCACTTCAGGGTCATCAGAAAGCAGGGGCAGGGAAGGGAAACATCTGCTGGGCACTCCATTATTCTCTATGGAGACCAATACCCATAGGGTATAACAGAGAATTGACCTGCTGGAATCTGGGGCTCTGGAGGGGGCTGTGTTTTGAGGTAGAGGCACCAAACTTGCACCATAGCATCCAGTGCCTCTCCCCAAAATACCCTCCAGGTTTCAAAAAGATTGCACCAGGGGGTCCAATTCTATGAGCCTAAAAAGAAGGTGTCTCTGTCCTTCATTATTTCCAGTGGAGGGAAGGCATTTAAAAAGTGTGTGGTCCCTTTAAATGTGATGGCCAGAACTCCCTTTGGAGTTCAGTTATGCTTGTCACAACCTTGCTCCTGGCTCCACCTCAATGTCTCCAGGCTCCACCCCAAAAGTCCCCAGATATTTCTTGAATTGGACTTGGCAACCCTAACCTGGACCCAACTTGTCAAAAATGTAACATGTAGTTTGGCCCTAAATCTCTGCAGCCCAAATGTCTGGTGCTTCAGATTGAATAAGTTCACCTCACCACAGCAAGGGTTCAAAGGCTCTTAAACTGCATGAACTGTGAAAGTAGCATAGTTGGCTTTCAAGCACTGTCCCGAAGGAAGCAAAAAAGGCAATCAGTACTGCCACCTCAAGCAAGATGTAACTTAGGATGGCACTGAATGTTAGCGTAAGGCTGTTTATGCTGTGGTGTCCATGTGGACATGTCTTTTTGAATTTTAATTTGTCATTTCTTTAGGATTGCAAAACAGCAGTTGTAAAAATTTGTTCTATATGTTTACTGTTGAGTTTATTGAAATTATAACAGATACATATGATACAAATCAGTGCAGAGAGATTGGCTATTTAAACAGGCTATTATCAGTGCAATCGTAATGCCTTTTTTGTAGAGAACACAATTGCACATTCATGATCAGTATACAGTTTTATGTAGAAGTACAATTTGTATATAGCTATTTTTTAAAAAAATTGGGAACCGTCTATATTAATGTTTTGTTTCACTCTAAGGGCAACTGTGGTTTTTCATCAAGACCTGTCACTGTCATGCCAACTAGAAAGCACTGTATGAGACCTCTCTCTGACAGCTTCTTTCATTTCGGCCTCCTGCTGTCACTCTGACTCTCAAAACAGCTGAAAAGGTAAAAACGAAAGAAGAAACTTGCACCCTACCAGCTTGTAGATCTGAGATTGAAAATGTTTTGAAACTGAAAAAAATTAAACTCTTGCATTCATTTTTTCGCATCCCACAGCTAGATCACACAGACAGCTTCTTGTCCATACTGGATCAACTGTTGGAAGCAAAACTGAAGACAAGCAACCCTGGCATTCCTTAAGTAGGCTTCAAAGAATAGTAGGCTTCAAACAGGACAACAGTAACAGAAATTGTTTCTCTATTGATCATTGGAGAAATAAGAGCTGGCAGAGGCATGAGAAATTTTTAATAAATAACATATCTACTTATACACATTTCCTTCCAGACAGGCATTTCTACAAAGTAATTCTAATTTTTGTTGAATAAATATGACTTTAGCTGTTATATTTTTATGTATTTATGGAAAGAGGTTATTAAGTGCTTACACTATTCCAGTATAAAAGATACTTTAAAAATCTTGTTTAATTTTGGATACTATTGCATTTATAGAAATCCATTATTAGGTCTTTGAAATTTTACAACTAACATGACTAGTACCAGTTCCATCTTAGCTTTTTTGTGGCAGGAACTCCTTTGCGTATTAGGCCACACTTCCCTGATGTAGACAGTCCTCCTGGAGTTTACAGTGGGCCCTGTAATAATTGTCCTGTAAGCTCCAGGAGGACTGGCTACATCAGGGGTGTGTAGCCTAATATGCAAAGGAGTTCCTGCTACAAAAAAAAGCCCTGCATCTTAGATGTTTATATGTTTTACAGTTATACAATATATGTTTTATAGCATACAGTTTATAACAACAATATACATACAAAATATCATAAGTGATTATAGCGGGATGTGAGGGCAATCTGGCGGCGACATCTATCACCCCATTGATTGCCAGGGTTGATTTGGCTGATCTGGCTGGCTAGGTGGGTGTCCTCTACCTCCCTCACTGCTCCATGTGCATCCCTTTTGAAGCTGCACGCTTGGTGGAAAAGTACAACCATCCCAGATAGGAGGAGTATACTGTTCTTCAGTCAAGGGTATACTATTATAGTGGCATCAATAGACCTTCCATTAAAATGATCCAGAGCCTTCTCTATGTAGTATCACAGATTGAGCATACAAAGGGAACCAAGCACAAAGAATGCATGCCATTTTGGAAGAATGTAAATCAGAGTTTCAGTTAAGGATCTTTATTTGTAGTTTGTTCTTCTGTGTATTGAAATGACTACCTTCCATATCTTGCAGTTTTCTTTAATACTTATAAAGAAGAGTTGTGAAATACTTATAAAGAAGAGTTGTTTAACCATGCATTGTTTATTTGGACCAAAGCATGTGTGAGTGGAATCCCTTGCAATCCCCAACTCTACTCCCATTCCTGTGGGCCAGGAAACTATTCAGAATTATATGGGACATGGCACAAGATGCAGCTGGGGGAGGGCTGCTTACTGGATTCAAGCATACTTTTTTAAAAACATGCTGGATTTTTAAAATCATAGTAATTTCCCAGATGCTAACCAACACACACATACCTCTTGACACAAGGACTGCCAACCCCCCGCCCCCAAACAGTGCTGCATCTGATAGAAAAAGAACCAGTTACCATACAGAATACTAGTTACATTGAGAAAATGACCTGGAAAAAATCCTTGGTATCTAGCTTCTGTAGGTTTATACTAGAAATAATGGCAGCATTATTCTTTTTGGTGCTACACCCCCTCTTTGGTTCCACACTTTCCTTGCATGACTTTATGGCAAATGACATTGCTTCTGGGAGTACATTTGTACTCTGTCTTCTGCTTTCCACTTTGTAAATCAGCTTTAAATGTTATCAAAGATGAAGTCAGTTCATCCCTCACCTTTATTCCTTGGCCAAGACTCTCCAGGGAGTTAATATCCAGACCTTCCTTACAAGCCTGCAAACAGGAAATCACTTTCTGACTTTCAATCTTGCCTGGTCGGATCGTGAGGCTTGCAAGACTGCCACGGAAATACTGAGCAAATCTGGGTTTAGTGACTTCACCTCCTATTTAAAAAAAAGAAAAGAAAAAAGAAGTGCCAATCATCACTGATAATAATGCCTTCATAGGTATTTATTTATGATCTTTCATTGTCTTTCAAAGCTGACACAGTGAGCATACCAATTGCCATTTTATGATCCAGACTTTCAATCAATGTTTCCTCTAAACTGCAGAGTCTTGTGAGCAAAAATTCTACTTTGTGTGCTACTGGCATTAAAGTTGTGAGCCACTGCATAAACTAGTGTGCTCTGGGTTCATCCTTCCTGAGCTAAGACAAAAATGTGTGAGCTGGTGGCTAAAAATCTGTGAGCTAGCTCACACTAACTCAGCTTAGAGGGAACACTGCTTTCAATTAAAAAATGGCTTAAGCACAGTTACTAGGGCATTCACCATTATGCCTAACTTTCTAATGCCATTTATTCCAAGCTGCTATTTTTAGAGGCATATAAATCAGCTGTAAAAAACATACACATAGGAAACATGGCATACAAAGTCTTATTTCCCCCACCCACCCCGCATGTGACAGAAAGCTCCTTATTTTAAACATCAAATTATTATATTTCAAACTAAATTTGTAATTCTACAGTAATATGATTGTTCTAAAAACAAATAATCAACTAAATAGAAATATAATCTAAAATTTGTTGCTGGGAATGGCAAAACTCATATAAGGCAATGTACTATTAGCTGATGATACATTATCAAACTATCTTTCTACCAGTTTGTTTTTATATGCATTGCAATATGTCATTTAGAAAGGAATGCCTGAAATAAAACCTGAATTTATTTATTTATTTCAATTTCTATCCTGCCCTCTCCACAAGCAGACTCAGAGCGGCTAACAATCAGTTCTATAGTACAATTTAAAACCAATAAAATACAATTTAAAACATTTTGTGGTGCTGTAGAACTTTGGTATGGTGGGATCTTTCTTTTTTGCTGTTAGATTGAAAATGTCTGACTGCTCAAAGAAAGAGAAAACCATTTCACACCAAGGAAATTAATCATTTGGGATTAATCCCAAGTAAGAAACATTTTGATCAGATTTGGGGAATGAAACAGGCAAGTGAACATTATTTACAGATTTGAAATGTTTATGCTCAGATGGCACCTTTGGGACAGTCTGAGACCTACTGTTGTTACTTTATTACTCTTGATATAGAGTCACCGGCACATAATTCACATTGCACAGTAGCCTGCATAGACTGTGATTGTCTATGCACTTTTTATAATCCTTAGGACTGAGTATTTGAACATCTAGAATTCTCAGTTAACCAGCATTGCTCAGAGGGCAAGCACCTACCACATCAATCATTATGCCCCTATATTTTGGGGCACGTGACACTCCAGCCAGCCAGCTTGATGCTTTCAGTCATTCTAAGCTTCTGATGTCAGGTGCTGGCAGCTGACATCTTCCTTGGATGCCTGGTTCCTCCCTCAGCCTGCTTTCACCTTTCAGAAGAAAACTCTGCAGGAGAATACCTGAGCAGTTGGCCCACTAGTATGCCTGCTATATAGGACTTCTTAAGATAAAAGGGTAAAGGTCCAGCTAGAGCTGGGGCTATCATGGCATTCGCAATGGGGTGAGGTTTGTTTTCCTCTTGACAGGGGGCAGAGAAAAGCATTTTTACTGTACATGGGAGGAAAATGATATCAAGGGATGCTCATGACGCTTTTTGACCTCTGACTTTCTCCACTCAACAGAGACTGCATATTTTCTCTCTACCGCTCTTATTTACTTGGCTACAAAATTATTTAATATTCAATATATATTTAATATGTATTTATTTGTATATGTTTTGATAAAATGCCAGAATATATAGAAGCTTGATAGGTTATATAACCAGGGGAGCAGCAGTTTATTTCAGAAACCAGCATTTCATGCCTCCCATCTCACTCTAACCAAATAAGCCACATATGTTGGGGGACATATATGACTGCAATGCTCATTCAGTCAAACATATAATGAAATACCATATTGAACAGTGCAGGAAAATATAGTTCCAGAGGTAAAATGTCATGTTTTATAATACTTATTCAAATATAATTTTAGGACAAACCATGGGGGGGGGAATTAAAAAGAAAGATGAAAGGCCAAAATAGAATGTTCTGTGCAGATAATCAGAAAAATGACAGTATGTAGCCAGTATAATTTGTTCCTATCTAAGAAGATCAGCCTTAAACACTGTATAGGAAAAGGTGGTTCAGAGAGAAAGACAGAAAAGCAGAAAGTTGCTAAAGGAGATTCTGGACCTGATAATTTAGAGGGGAAAGTTTTATATACTTCATTGAACTTTCTTTGAGATGGCACAAACACTATTAGATCCAAAAAGAGATTTTAGTTATATTAATTATATCCTGGATGAGTTGGCTTTTAAACATTTTAATACTGTTATTGTCTTAGAGGGGTAGCTATGTTGATCTGTAATTGAAGAACTAGTTACAAATCCAGTAGAACCTCAAATGTTCAAGGTATAAACTTTCGAGACAGAAAGCTCCCTTTCTTTGATATTGACCCTGCTCACACAGTGTGTTGAATCCATGTTAAACTGACCCAGTTCTGTTCCGATATCTTTGTTCTGAATATTATCGATCAGACTGCCATACTTGAATTCGAATCACTCTGTGGTGAAACTGTCTTCTGCTGTCCACATGATGGCACCATGCAGGGTTTTTTTTTGTTTGTTTCCCCCACTATTATGTGCATAAGCACATTATGAGCACAAGCACATTATGCGCGTATGCAGATAATGTGCTTATGCACATATGCAAATAGGTCAGAAAACATGATGTGATTATACGCATATCACTAAGTAGTAAAAATGCTGACTGTAAACTGGATGTCTGAGGCTCCTTTTGCTCTGGAACAGCCTTCAGACATCCAGAAGTCAGCTAATAACGCAGCAGAGCTATCAAGATGGAGAAAACTACAAGGTGAAACTGGGTAACTCAAAAAATACCACAAAGGAGCAGGTAACAAAATAATCCAGTTTGGAGAAGGATTGGGGGGAGCGACAACGATTGACTACCGGAAGGCATATGTTGCTGTCTGATCAGTCACTTTTAATCCAGTAGGAAACAGCAGTGACAACTGATTAAACTGTGCGTCTGAACAGACCCTATATCTGATAAAGGAAGCTTTGCCATGGAAACAGTTACGTTTCTCACAATCAATAATATTTGTCTTTACGACCACATCTGTTTGCATAAATGGGAAAAATAAACACCACTGACTATTTCTGGAGACTGCTGTTGGGGGGGGAAATTAATTTAGCATGGCTGTTGCCCATGCAAGATGCTTCATGAACCACATTCACAAGTTTGAAAAATTGTCATACACAATGCAAGTGGCTGTAGCATCACTTGTGGAAATATCTATCCCCCCCCCCCCCGACATACAATCAAGGAAAGCACAGAATACTGACAAATGTTCAAAGTATCATGATTTAAGATAGCATTGAGATGAAATAGTATTCTTTTCAAGAGACTACAGACACTGGTCAAGTCTGTCCGCAGACTTCTGAATTCACTTGGGCAACTTCATCTAGACAGTATGTTTAAATAAAAGAGACATCCCAACTGAAACTTATTTATAGGTCCAACAGATGAGGCAAAACCACCTGCATCATAAAAATTAATGATGAACCATAGGGCTGATATACCACCTGAGCCCAGCCAAATGCAGCCAGACTTCACAAGCACTTAGAGTTTGTTAGAATGAGAGAGAAAAAGAATAAGAAAATGATATTTCATCAGCTTTGAGATGACAAACAGATGTCCTTTTTTAACCTGCCATAAAAAATTAACCGTTTGTGTAACTGAGAGAATAACCTACTCTTGCCAATGGTACAAGAGAAGTGCTGAAGTTCTTGAACTCAGAACTTACACCTGCATAACTACATATCATTCAAACTTTTTTGACTGTGTTTTTTCATTATGAATAATAATAGAACTATAAAAATTTAGGATCATGTATCATATCAACCCAGGAAAGAACATTAGAACAGATATTGTATCTGAAAGAAAAAAATTACAGCTATAGCACTATTCACATGAAACTTCCTTATAGTGAATTAGACCCTTGGTCCATATTGTCTACTCTATTAGACCCTTGGTCCATATTGTCTATTAGACCCTTGGTCCATATTGTCTACTCAGACTGGAAGCAGCTTTCCAGGGTCTCAGGCAGAGATCTTCCACATCATCTACTGTCAGATCTGAAGATGCTGGGGATTGAACCTGGAACCTTCTGCATGCCATGTAGATGCTCTACCATAGAGCTTCACTGAACAAAATTTTAGGCTCTGTTTGGATATCATGAACAAATCATGGCTGACAAAAACAAGCCAGGAATTTTTTTGGCTAATGTGCTCTCTTCCCCTTTCTTCCTGGTTTGGAGCAAATTGTAATTTACTGCAATGTCCAGATCAACTGAAATAGTAAACTAATTTGTTCTCTTGCTTTCAAATCAAGGTTTGCATCCTACATTTTGCAAGTATAACAGCACTTAGGGACGGGATCATCCTATCTCCCCCTAACTGCTGGAGCTTGTCATGAGGGCTGCCTACTCTAAACTGGAAAGTTCCTGGAGGTTTGGGGGCAGAGGTTGGGGAAGCTGGAGTTTGGGAAAGGAAGGGGGCTCAGCTGGGATGTGATGCCATAGAGTTTGCCCTCTGAACTGCTCTTGAAAGTCTGAATATTATGTATAAACCACAGTTTGTTGAACTGTCTGATATGGCAATCACAACAAACTGCAATATGTGCCAAAACAGGAAGGCTTCAATTTCCATGCCATGCTTGAGGTATATAGATCAACAGAAAATATATGATGTGTTCCGGAACTTCTGGTACCCTCTAGACAATAGAATAACTCCAGCAAAATAAGCAGTATAAGAAGTACAGGGCACACAAATACAAATTTAAACAGGAGTTTATTTCTGAAGGTTTGGTTATGGACTCTGTTGGGGATAGAACTCTAGCTAGCTAGATGATTAATCTGACTTGCCATGTCAAGTCTGAACTCCTCACAGAACAGTCAAAGTCTCTTGTATTATTTAATGGGCACATAGGCTAGCAGGACCTCATGATTTTTCACATGCTATGATTTTAATGGATATATACTGCGTAAATTATATTACCTACCAAAACCATCATGACTAAAGCCCAAAGGGGAAAAAAATCATATTGTAGGGAGTCAGAATATATATATTTTGGTAAGGAAAAAAATGTGTATGCATTTTACCATTTACAATTTTATCATGATTCTTCAATTGCATTCATTAAAATTATCCTTTCGGCATGTTAAGGAGAACAGAGAGCTACTAAGGAGCTAGTTAAAACTCCTTGGAATCAACCACATACATTGCAGAGTTAGATTGGTAGGGTCAACATGGCTAATATTACTGTAACATTCAGAATTTCAGTTTCTTCAGGGGAAGGGGGAAACAAATACAGTGTGTTACTATAAGTAGCAATTTATTTAGGTTTAAGTATAGAGATTGAAATGAGGAGGGGAACAGAAAAAGACCCACAATACATTGTTCATATGATCATTCGGCTTAATTTGTTAACAAGCCATTGCCTGAAAGAACTATTCACTTCTGAATGCATTGTGGAACTGACACAAGTTAATTACTTCATCCCTCACCACATACTCTAAGATATCAGAATGGCTTTGCTGTATTGGAAGTAATGACTTTTCAGCTATGGTAAATTGAAGTGTAACCTTTTGACAGTAATTAACTCGTGTCACTGCTATGGTGACAGGGGGTAAAGAGTTATATGTATAAAAAAAGATTGGTTCCTGAGGGGCAGACTATGAAATGGAGACATTATCTTTTCAAAGATACTTTGGTGAAGTCTATAGAAAAGGGTTCAGTGGATTACCAAGTTGCTTTACTTGCTTAGTTTTGTGACTGTCTTGGCCATAAATGATTGTTTGTAACTAGAATATCACAGAGAGAACTTGGAAATCAAAAAGGCTATTACCAAAGGGTGCTATAGTTAAACTGTAATTTGATTATCTTGCCTGGAAATAGAAAAAAGATTTGTAAACATCAAAAGAAAAGGCAAATATTTATTTTTGACCAATGCTATCAGTTTATCACAATCTAAAACTCCCCCTCCCCAATTTCACACATCTGCTATAAGAGGATGTTTAAAAAAAAAAAAAAAGATTGTATTCTTTCTGTCTCACAGTGTTTTCTCCCTGGTACTGTAATCATTAATGAGGCTTCTTTCTTATAACTAAGAGATTAGTCATGCAATTGCTTATTTTCTACAGTGTTTTGGTAATAGCCAGCATAACTGTTCCTTATTACTGTAAAAGTTTCTCTCAGCAACTCATTGCAAATAAGATTCAAAGAGAAGTTGAAATAGGGATTTCAAGTTCAGGTACTACATGGGAAAGATTGGTGTTTGTTCACTGCAAGTATACACAGATGACACTGTGATCTAAAAAGAAGTTTGGTAACAGTGATTATGTGTTCATGTTCCCTGCTGCAGCTTTCCTGTTGCAGAGTGAAAACCTCTGTGGTCTGGAGCCATAAAGTTTTCATATTTAAAAATCTCAGTCTTATGATATAATCTTAAGAGACTGCTGAACAGACCTTGGTTGCAATCTTATGTACACTTACCAGGAGTAAATCCCATTGAAGCCAGCAGGCTTAGTTTAGAAGAACCATACTGAAGATTGTGTTGTCACAACTGGCTTTATTTCAGATCTCAGCAAACTCTTGTACCAAACAAGAGTTTCTACTTCTCCTATAATCTGGGACACATTCAGAAACCAATCAATATCAAAATGGTTCCGAATTTCCAAACAAGAAATTCATCTTGTATTATCCAACAGATCAAATGTAATAACTAAAAATGATGTTTATTTCAAGTCAACAGTAATATATCGGGAATTGTTGTCATTGATTTTCAGAGTATCCAGCATAATTAATTCCCTCTTGTACTACCGCCTTTAAAAAATGTATTAAAGTTACATTTTGGATTGCATTAATAGCTTTTAGTGATGATTATCAACAATTACTACCAAATTGCTTCAGCAGAATGTGAACATGTATGAATTCATTTGCATGACATCTCTGATTCTGACTACAGTGGGTTAATCTGAAAAACCGAAGTGATTGAACATGGGGCTTAGTTAAAAAAGAGTGAAGGATGAAGAGGATGAACAGCTGACCTATTTTTAAAACATGGGATTAAGCTTTGAATTTGGACATACCTAGGACAAGGAAATAAGGAAAGGGGGGAGACTCCTATTCAGTTCTCTCCTATAGAGATCCCTGATTAATGTGCTATAAAATGTTGGCATATAGCCAGTACACCAGCTTCAGGATTTTGAAGCATGAAAAAAATAGCCAGAACACAGCACTTACCCAGTCAGGCTGCCATGACGGCTGAGGCCAGGGACCGTTCTTTGCCTCCCTGGAAGGGAGGGGAGGCTCACACACAGCCCGCACATCCGGGGATTCAAAGGGGGGCAGAGTGCTGGGCTATTTGAGGCCTAGCCCCACCCCAAGTGGTGCACTTGCCTTTGGCTCAAAGGCACTTGCCTTTGGCTCTAGGCTCAGCGCTCCCTCCACTTTAGGTCGAGAGCAGTGGCAGGAGGCCACAGTTGTGGCGGGAGCTGGGCTTGTGCCTTGCCAGCTGCAGAGGAACGTTACGCTCTCGTTGCGGCTTGGCGTGATTTGCAGCAGCGGCAGCTCATTGGAGGTTCAGAGAGCCCCCACCCAGCACCAGGAGCCCAAGAGCAGTCGGTGTGGCTTGGCGGTGGCGGGCTATGACCTGTGGCACCCCCTCCTTTCAGCGGCAGGAGCTTCTTCTTTTCTTCCCTCCCATTCCCAGCCCTTCGCAGCTCATATTGTCTCAGGGAGGGGGGTTGGGGTTGGCTGGTGTAGTTGGGGTAGAGGATGGCATGGCTCTCAAGAAGGGGCAAGGCCCACCTAAGGATGAGCAGCCCATCAAGAGGCCTAACAAGCACCCTGCCCCAGTGCAAGGGGGGAGGACACCACCAGGATGGCAATATTGGAGCAGTTGAAGCTCCTTGAGCATGAGAAGGGTGTCAGCGCAGGGCCCTCAAGTCAACCTTCAGGCCATAAGGCCTCCAGATTCCCCAAGCCTTCTTTTGAGGAGGAGGTACTCACATGGCTTTCTGCTTTGCAGGGAATGCAGGAACAAGTTCCAGTGGAGGAGCCGGTGCAGGAGTCTAATGATGGTGATGAGGTGGCCACTGAGGGGGAGACCTGTGCTCAAGGTGCTGCAGGCCGGATGGTTGTGACTAGGGAGGCTAACCCAGTGGCAGTGGCAGAGGCCCTGGTAGGCGTGAAGGGTAAGTTCAGCACACCACAGTTTGGTGCCACTTGGCCTTGGGGGCCCAGCTTACATACATCCGCCCAGGGTACATCAACGGCCATGGAGTTCCTCTTGACATTTTATGGGCAAATGGGGGCGCCCTCTCCTTTCTACCAGTCCGGTGCTTTGGCAATGTAGGCATCCCAGGGCTTGGGATAGGGCTATGTGTGGGGACCTAGGCAAACACAAGGTGCTTTCATGCCTGCATTATCCATGCAGGCTGGCCCTTCCATATCGACTCCCACAGGATCGTTGCCATGGGGGCAGTATCACCTTTTGCAGTCACCCTCAGGGTGGAAGGGACACTCATGGGGCATGTGGGGCAACAACTGGGGCCCCTATGGGGCAGTCCCATTTCAACATCGCCCTTTTGGCGATACTGCCATGCCCCTAGGTGACCATCTTACAGTGGCCACGTAGGAGAATATATGAATGTTTTCACCTTCCTCTTCAGGGAACTGGAAAAGAAGGAGAAGAAGGAGCTAGATGTTAAGGATAAGCAGAAGCTGAAACGGAGAAAGGTCAATAGGACCTGGGCCAATTGGCTGCCAAGTTTTCTTATTTACGCAGATGTCATAGCGCGGGCATAGCCTTTAAGGGCAGATCCGCTATTTCAATACTGAGATATAATCTACAAGGTTTACACAGATTTTGTTGGGCAGCCTGGCTACAATATGATGAGGAGTTTCGGATGAGGGCTGCCCTTAACCCCATCAAGCCTTGGGATCAAACTAACCACTAGCTGTGGCTGCAGCTGATGTCGCCGGCGAATTCCAATGCTGGTGACAGATCTGATAGCAGGCATTTAGTCCACAAACTGCTTCAGGTCCCCGCTTGGTGGCGGGGCAGTCGGTTCAACCCCAGCTGCTCTGCTGCGAGTACACGTCCCAGGGGGTCTGTGCACGGAAAGCCTATAAATATAAGCACGAATGCCCATTGTGCAGCAGTGCACATGCCTTCTCCGCCTGCAACCGGTCCAAACAAAAAGGCTATAAGTGCCCCGGGGCCAGGGGAGTGGCACAGAATTCTGCAAAAGGGACCCAGTCCCATCAAGCTGAGGGTCCTTAAGGAATTCTTGGAGGACCTATCTTATCTATGGTTTACGTTTGGTTTTCGAATCCCGTTTCTGGGCCCACGGGCTTGGTGATAGCATCTAATTTGCATTCAGTTCAGGGTATGGAGGATATAGTCAGGGCAAAGATCACTAAGGAGTGTGCTGAGGGACAGGTCTTGGGCCCTTTCGCATTTCCTCCAGTTCCCAACTTACGTATCTCCCCATTGGAAGTGGTCCCAAAAAGGCAGTGGGCGAGTTCTTTCTTCTTCTTTCCCACCTGAAAGGAGGGTCGGTGAATGATGCCATCCCCAGCTGGGGCTCAGTGAATGGGCTGTTGTGGAGTGGCAGGGGTGATGGGGCCTCCATTGGCCAGGGCTTCTACCACTATTGTTTCAGGGGAGGAATGGTCCTCCGACCCACATGATGGTGATTCACCTAGGAGGCAATGATTTGGGCCTTATGAAGGGCAAGGCCCAGTCATTGCAGGCTGTTAATGATCTTCAGGTCATCTTGGAAAGGTAGCTGGTCGTGCTGATTATGTGATCGGCCATCCTCCCCCGCAGGGTTTGGTAGGCTGCTCTTGACCCAGCTGGGGTTGAACGGGCCAGATGGAAAGTCAATGGGGCCTTACGGAAGGCATTGGCTGGCGGTTTGGGCATTTATCTGCCACACCTGGCTATAAAGGTTGAGCAAGCTGAGCTTTACCATACTGATGGGGTCCACCTCTCGGTGGAGGGCAACAGGGCCTTTTTAAAAGAGATCTGACTGGGGCTTTGAGCAGCTCTGGGCAACCCAGTGGGCATGTGGGCCTAAGCTGAGGCTTGGCACTGGTGGTGGCAGGAGGGGCTTAGGTTTTACCCTGGTGAGCACGTGCTTGCTGTCCCACTTTGGATAAGTGGCAGGCTGGATCAGCAGCTGGGCTGTACAGCTCTCTGCGGTGAAGGCCTGCCACAGGGGGTCCTCCCCTTTCCGGGCTCCCTTTGTTCAGGGGAGGCCTTGGAAGGGGATGAGATCACACAGCAGGCCAGCCTGGCTTCTGCCATCATTTTTGGCTCAGGCTGGGGGTACAGGGCTTGCCCGTACAGGACTAGGAAGGATAGGAGTTACCCTTGGCTTGTCCTGTTAGTTTGACTTGCCCCATGCCAGTTTTATGTTAATAGTGGCCTGTTTTATATCCAAATACTGTGTGTGACTCCTTATTTCCGACTGGGGGGCAAAAAAATCCTGAAGCAATAACAACACTTTTTAAAAATCAGGATAACATAAACTGTACTATACCTGAAAACCAGATAAAAAATTATTACATTTTTTAAACTAAACATCCCTAAAGTACAATGCAGTAATCTAATTCAGAAGTTACCAGGGCATGCACCACAATGGCAAGTTCCTTTCTGTCCATGAAACACTGCAGTTAGTTCACCAGCCAAAGCTGGTGAAAGAGGCTCCTGGACAACTCCCAAGCTGCTAACCTGCTCCTTTAGTGGGACTGCAACCATATCCAGAAAGGAAAACACCTTAATACTCAGGTCAGTCATTCCACCCACTAATAGCTCCTCTGTCTTGTCAGGATTAAGCTTCAGTTTATTAACCTGGATCCATCCCAAATTTCCTCTAGGAAATGATTTACAGCCCCCCTACAATCAGCCAAAAGCATGAGATAAAGTTGAGAATCATCCACATATTGGTGACAATCCAGCACAAATATTTGTATGACCTCACCAAGCAATTTCATGTAGATGTTAAAAAGCATGAAGAATCAAATGGAACTTTGTGCTACCTTTCTGCCAAGGGGACAAGCATCACTCCTCCAGCCCTGCCTCAAAACCATAGAGTTGGCCCCAAAACCAGAGCATCACCTTGTGACTTCCCTGGTGTGATGGTGTCACCCAGAAGTGATGTCATTGCACTGGGGCAGTTGCATGACACATTATATTTTGGGAGTCGAATTTCTGCCACTGGCCAGCTGAAAGGCTGAAGATCCCAAAAGTGGGGAAAACCCACCGGGACTTGGGGGCTAGCAGCCCTAGAAAGATTGCTTCTGTGTCTTCACCTGTGCTCTATCTATATCTATATATTTGTAAATACAACAAATACTACAAAACAACAACAAAAAAAAGAGTCTTCAGTGCTGTCTCCTCCAAAGGGAGCCACTGCTTGGGAAATTTGAGAGCACATAACAACATGTATATCCACTTTCTCTCTCTAGAACAATTTACAATAAAATTAGAATATTAAACAAATTAGAATATTAAACAACTTTGAATGGACAACTTGAAAAGGAAATAAGAAGTACATTGATTTAGTTTATTGTACACTGGTTTTCTGTCTCATTGAGCTACCCAAAGCAGTTAAAAACACAAACACACTCACACACAGCAGCAAAATCAAAACTATTTTCCAAAGCTCATCTGATCAGTAATTATCACAGACCCAAATTAAAGGACAAAATCCCAGCTGCAAATAATTGTTCAGAGAAGCCTGTACCGAAGAGTGGCAGGAATAACCAAACCCAAATACACAAATAGAATATGATTAGTGTTCTATGGTTTCAGAATTACAGCAGGATCAAGTTGTTGGTACAGGAATGTCCTATAGGTCTTATTGTACTAACTGCCAACAAAGGAGTTTGTACAGGAGGTTCTTCCCCTTTCCCTCAACAGCTCTCTTGCTTCCCCCCTCCAAGCTGATGTTGGAGACTATTGGACTTTCTTGGACAAAATGTCAAGTGGCATAGGAGAATGCAGATAAGAGAGAGAACTGAATAGAATATCCTCCTCCTATTTGTGCCAGTGGAGTAAGTTTAGAAAGGCTAGTGAAATAGGAAAGGGAGAAGTTTGCCCAGTTTTTCCTCTGAGGTTCCTCCAAAAATGTCTTTTGAAGTCACAGGGGGTTGTTGAAGGAAGGAAAGGAAGATTTACCTCTGCAAACTCTTATATGGGCTATCTGCAGAATCCAACCCTATAGTTTCAAGTGGAGATAGCAAAATGTACATTCAAAGCATAATCCATGAATGCAGGCAATAAGCCAAAGTCTGACAATCTTCATGAATAGGAAGCAGAAATCTAGATGAAGAGATAGGGTTGCCAAGTCCAATTTAAGAAATATCTGGGGACTTTGGGGGTGGAGCCAGGAGACTTTGGGGGTGGAACCAGGAGACATTAGGGGTGGAGCCAAGATCAAGGCTGTGACAAGCATAATTGAACTCCAAAGGGAGTTCTGGCCATCACATTTAAAGGGACAGCACACCTTTTCAATGCCCTCCTTCCATAGGAAATAATGAAGGATAGGGGCACCTTCTTTTGGGGCTTATAGAATTGGACCCCTTGTCCAATCTTTTTGAAACTTGGGGGGTATTTTGGGGAGAGGCACTGGAGGCACTGTGGCTATTAGCCACAGTGTATGTGTGTATATAAAATTTTTTGCCACTGTGTGACACAGAGTGTTGGACTTGATGGGCCGTTGGCCTGATCCAACATGGCTTCTCTTATGTTCTTATGATGCTATACTGAAAATTTGGTGCCTCTTCCTCAAACAACAGCCCCCCCCCCAGAGCCCCAGATACCCGTGGATCAATTCTCCATTATTTTCTATGGGAATAAATCTCCCTAGGGAATAATAGAGTTCCTAGCAGACATTTCCCTCCCTTCCCCCCGCTTTCTGATGACCCTAAAACGAGGGGAGGGCCTCCAAACTGGGGGATCCCCTGCCCCCACCTGGGGATTGGCAACCCTAAGCTGACACCATGGCCAGTTCGCCACTGCTGTCACCAGAACCCGGCCATGCATGCCTGTTTGTGCAGAGGCCGGTCTACCCGACAGCCATGGGGCTCCCTCTAAAGAAACGAGCCCTGAAGGCGAGCAAGTTGTCATTGTTGCCGCCGCCACACAAAGGAACCTTCCTCCTCACCCCATACATGCAAAGGCTTCCCTCTGTCAGCATCCCTCCCACCCGTACAAAGCTCCCTCTCCACAAACAGAACTGGCCCGTCAGTGAGCAGCCGTTTACCTCAGTGAAAAGGTCCATGTCTTCAACAAGCACCGCTACGGCGCTTGCTCTCCCTTCGCTGCATCCCTCTGAGGCAAGAGTGGCTATCAACCGCCCTTCAGATTTGAATTTCAGCGCCTGCTGCTGCCCAGCCCTGCAACGCACCTGCGCCCCTCCCAGCCCAATCATGTGTGTGTGGGGGAAACGAGCGCAACTGAAAGAGAGTCTGGCCTGCCTGGTTCGCCGCAAATGATTGCGCAGTCTTTCCTACAATGTAGGAGCGATCCAAGGCCAGAGGAACAAAGTAGGATTCAGACCAACAGGCCTGCCCACTTGGATTTATTTAGAGGCTGCTCCTCCGAGATGGGCTCAGAAGGACCTGGACTCACGGCTCGCCACGCTCCTTGGCGCCGTTTCCGCTCCCTTCCCCCTGCTTCCAGATTTTTGGAGAGCAGGGGAAGACGCTGCAAATCCAGGGATCCCCCGCCAGGGCAGAGGGCAGCTAGCGGAAAGATGGGCAAAAGATAAGTCATCTTGGCTTAGTTCTCAAGAAATGACAAGTTGTTAATACTAACAGTTTATACTACAAGTTGCCACTTCACTGATCCTCTGAGTCACCTGACAGACTATCCCATTCAGGCCAGCTGTTTTAATGTCATCCAAGACACTGAAGAGCAAAGGATAACTGGCCTAATGTGTTGTGTCTGTCTGTGTGTGTGTGTACCTATATACTTTCTGTCCAGTTGCCCTAGCTGTCAGGAAGGAATGAGGTAATAACTGATTCCCCAAGCTTCCAATCTGGGACTCATTAAGTACCTCACTAGGGATGGGCACGAACCAGGAAAATGGCGATTTGTATTTTGGGTTTTCATGAACCACAAACCTCTAATGAACTCCTCCATTGGACGAACAGGTTCATTGTTAGTTTATGGTGAGACCAGTTTGGGAGTTTAGCCTGTACCCAGTGAGCTCCGAAGACATTTGAATGCCTTTGGAGCTTACTTTTGCGTTGGGCCTCCAGACCAGAAGTGAGCTCTGAAGGCATTTAAATGCCTTCAGAGCCCACCTTCGGGTCAGGCCAGCCCAACTGAGCTCTGAGAATGAGCTCTGAAGGCCTTTGTAGGCCTTTGGCACTCGCTCAGGGAGCTCAGTTGAGTCAGGCTGCCTGCCTCAAATAAGCTCTAAGAGTAAACTCTGAACACTTTTATAGGTAGGCTTCCCAATCCCCAGGTCCCAGTGGGGGATCCCCCATTTTTACAGGCTTCTCCCCGGCCCCAGCCAGCTGGCCAGCAGGGGAAGCCCCACCCCCACAGTCATCATGTAGTTGTAGAGCTCCTGCAGGTTTAGAAACCTGCAAACTGATCCATTTGTAAAATGTGTGCCTTTAAGGCTCAGCAGGAAACAGGAAGGGCTTCATGGGAAAGGGTCAGTAACAGTTTTGATGGAGAATGGCCCCTCCCTTTCTTTTGCTTTCGTTTTCACAGCAAGTAAAGTTCTGCAGAAACAAGATCTAGTAAGTATTTGTGTGTGTGAGAGAGGGAGGGGACAGGGGATTCCCTGGTTTGGAGACCCTCCTCCCCCGCTTTAGAAAGTGTGTGTGTGGGGGGAGGGAAATGTCTACTGGGCACTCTATTATTCCCTATGGAGAATGATTCCCATAAGGAATAATGGGGAATTGATCCACGGGTATTGGGGGCTCTGGGGGGGCTATTTTTTGAGGTAGAGGCACCAAATTTTTAGTATAGCATCTAGTGCCTCTCCCCAAACTACCCCCCAAGTTTCAAAATGATTGGACCAGAGGGTCCAATTCTATGAGCCCCAAAAGATGGCATCCCTATCCTTAATTATTTCCTATGGAAGAAAGGCATTTAAAAAGGTGTGCTGTCCCTTTAAATGTGATGGCCAGAATCCCTTGGAGTTCAATTATGCTTGTCACACCCTTGTTCCTGGCTCCACCCCCAAAGTCTCCTGGCTCCGCCCCCAAAGTCCCCAGAATTTTCTTTAATTGGACTTGGCGAGGCCTTCAGAGCCTACTTACAGGCCACACTCAGCCATAAGTGGGCTCTGAAGGCCTATAAATTTAAATGCCTTTTAGAGCTCACTTCTAGTTGGGCTCTGATAGTATTTTAAATGCATTTGGAGCCCACATAGACCCTCCCTGAACTTCAGGACCCTCCATGGAAGTTTGTGGAGGTTCATGGGAGACATGTGGGAGACATGCTAACTGGAGATACGTTTGTGTCCATCTCTATATTTCACAACTCTGTTTTTCCTGTCTATGTACTTTTAACTACTTCATGAAGCTACCCCCCCCCCCGGCCCATTGATATAAGGACACAGAAACTATACCCTGTATCATTATAATGAAACATAATTCACAAACATTATATAAAACAGCATTACTGTGGTGTCACTGAGCTTTTAACCTACAGTAGAAATCCTCATATTTCAATTTATATATTACAGTCTGTGTTGTTACCTTGCCAACAAGCACCGACGGTTAGTTGCATTGCTATATGTGATGGATGAATTGGCCAGTCATTAGTTACAAGGTAAGGTTCATATGTTGTGCCATCCATATACAAGGTAACTACTGGAAACTCAACGTTGACGACATAGTAGTGCCATTCTTTATCACATATCTAAACAATAAAAGAAAAGAGAGAAAATATACTCAGTGATTGTTTTTATCCAAGGAAATTGTGCTGAGTTGGTCATCACCATCAAAAGAATAATACTATTTTTTGTCCTTTGAAGAAAATTATTGGTGATCTTCCACAGATTTAAGGGCACATTTTAACACAAGTTGTGGTTTACCTTAAAGAGGGGTTTTTTTTTGCCACATTAAACACTTCTCCAATCAACTGAAAGAATATTTTGTGAATGATTTTTTCATGTACTTAAAGGGGCATGACAAAGGGTCCTTCCCCTGAATGTTTCCCTTATAACAATGACATTCTTTCTTTCAGGGATAAACTACCATTTTCCTATTCTTTGGAAAAGTAACTAGACTTATTCTATCATTACAGAATAGCTACAGTTCCTTCTTTCTATTAATGTGTGATAACTATCAAGTTGGGATTATACATTGAATATGCAGTTCTAAAGATTCCAAATGTAATTTTTCTCATCAACTGGGGTTCATTATTACTGCTGCTGTTAGTATTACTGTTCCATTAACATTCCTAGTGCTTTACAGAGTACAAGAAGACAGGTCCATGCTCTAAGATTAAAATGTAACTTTTGATATAAGGAAGACAATGGAAAGGGAATGACAGAAATTGTATGTTTTATTACCTTCTGATTTAATATGGGAGAGAACATAACTTAGAAGTTCCCTTAACTACAGCAGAAAATCATGGTGTGGAAAACCGGGAAAAGTAATTTACAGGAAATATACATTCCATTCAGTGCTTACTCTTTATTGAAAGTGCTAACCCCTAAATCGAGTTTCTCTGCCTTCTGCTTAGAATCTCCTCTGTGAATGAATATAGTGATGGCCCCTAGCACCGATGGCTTCAAAACGGGATCAGACAGATTCACTGAGGATAGGTCCATGCATGGCTAATAGTTATGGTGATCAAAAGGAACTTTTACATTCAAGTGAACCAAACCTTTGAATACCAGTGCTAGCAGGCAACACTGGGGGAAAATTTTGACCTATGCTTTGTATACTCCAAGGCTTTCCACCACGTGAACCAGGATGTACTCCTAGATGGACCATTAGGATGATCCAACAAGACTCTTCTTATGTTCTTAAGACTTGGGAAAGGAAAAAAATATGGGATGGGGAACTGGTGGGAATGCAAGAAAGTACAGCTGATGATTTCAGAATGTTTATGTGCACTTGTGCAGACTAATATATTGTGAACATTTCTGAATGCTTGACTAGGATGCTAAAATGTAAAGAATGGAGTTATTCCCCTGTTTAAAAGGTAAGAGGATGGAGTTCTGAACAAAAGGGAAACAAGGAAGGAAGAGCAGAACTCGATGAGCAAAGTTCACATCCAGGGATATATAAGGAAATGAATAAATACCCTGTAGTTAAAAATAAAAAACAACCAGAAGGCTGCTATATCTATTATTCACAAAAAGGGGGAGCTAGATATTTCTGGAGACTTGCTTTTGAAAAATGATAGCAGCTGATATGTTTTCTGAAGTTAAAAAAAAAACTTAGAAGGAAATATACCAAACATACTTCATTAAAACAAAAAGATAATGCTTTTTTTGTCCACAGAAATGAATACATAGCATTCTTTAAATGGATTATTGTATTCTGAAAATCATAGAAACTGAAGTCAATAACTTTAAGTGAAACAAACTCATTGAAGTCATCCACTTTCAGATGCTGTCATGGCATGCATCACTTTCTCAGCGTTCTACCAACTTCCAAGAGTCCTCCTGATCATTTAGGCTGCCTGGTTTGATTTGTTGGGAAATGCTTCTAGAGGAACAACCTTTGCCAACGACACTGTAGAACCCACCAGTTAGCAGCCTTCAACAGCCAGATAGTAGGGATGAGAGCACTGAACTAACTTTGAAGAGAGACATTTCTCCCACTATTTGTAGCAACTGTCAGCTCCAACTTCACAGTGTATTGCTATATATAAGAGATGTTGCAATATTTGGTGAAACTTTTTTCATCATCTATAAAATTCAGGCTTTACAGTATGTCATAGATGTGAGTACACCCCCTCACATTTTGTAAATATTTAAGTATATCTTTTCATGTGATAACACTGAAGAAATGACACTTGGCTACAATGTAAAGTAGTGAGTCTACAGCTTGTAAAAAAGGTAAAGGTAGTCCCCTGTGCAAGCACTAGTCATTTTTGACTCTGGGGTGACGTTTCACAATGTTTTCATGGCAGACTTTTTACGGGGTGGTTTGCCATTGCCTTCCGCAGTCATCTACAATTTCCCCCCAGCAAGCTGGGTACTCATTTTACCGACCTCAGAAGGATGGAAGGCTGAGTCAACCTAGAGCCGGCTACCTGAATCAGCTTTCGCTGGGATCGAACTCAAGTCATGAGTAGAGGGGTCCAACTATAGTACTGCAGCTTTACCACTCTGCGTCACGGGGCTCTTATATGTATAACAGTGTAAATGTGCTTTCCCCTCAAAATTATGCAACACACAGCCATTAATGTTATTAAACCCAAAGGGTTCCATAATACCAAAATCCTCCAGTAACATTATAAGCCACTCTACTTCTCTGCATGTTTCAGAAGCTGATAAAAATACTGCTTAAGTAGATGAGTGGGTAACAGTTTCTTGTTTATGACTTGCTCAATTTATAGCACCAACTCCATGGAAAAATACTACTAGTAGATATAAGGTCTGATCTTTTCACAGCCCAGTCCGTATCAATGAGTTGCTGGCAGCTCAGTTTAAAGTGTGCAGTACTCTTTAAATGCCTCATCAGTGTAGGCTTATTAGTTGCTGGCAGTCCTGGTTTAAAATGTGCAATGCCCTTTAAGTACTTCTTCACCCTTTTAACTGCAGCCCAATCCTTTGTGGTGGGTGTGTTAACCCTTCTGGATAATACTTAAAATTGTTCCAGTGCCAGGTCTTGTTCTCATCTCTAAGTATAGAAGCTTGCCTATGGAAACTCTGTAGTCATTGTTGTCTGGCAGTGGTTCATCAGGTGTCTTTCTTTGTAGAACCTAAGTCCACTGGTGTGTGGTCTTAAAAGTGCCACTGGACTCAGACTTTGTTCCACTGCCTAGGTGTTTGACTTCTATTTCCTTGTTCAGATCTAATCTCAGCACAGCCATTTTTATTTTAACAGCAAATAATCAGATCAGGTCAGATAGGTCAGAATAAATGTCCATCTTCCATTTCTGTGTTTGCTGTAAAGACAGGAGCCAGCTTCGTCTTGTCTGAAATCCTGATTAAGTAGCATCTTGGTCAGTTTATCCAACCATGCTTTTGCAGCTTGTTTAAACCCATAAAGCCCCTTTTGAAACTGTTTATTCTTTTCATCTGTAAAACCTGGTAGCTGTTTCATGTATAATTCTTCCTCTATTTCACCATGTAAAAAGGTAGTCTTAATGTTTAAGTGTTCTGTCTGCATGTTTAATAATAATAATAATAATAATAATAATAATAATAATAATAATAATAATAATAATAATAATGATAATGATAATAATTTTTAATTTATATCCCACCCTCCCCGCCAAAGTTGCAATGCTCAGGAGCATCCTAGTTATGGAATATTTTACAAGTCATGCAAAAGTTTGGTCATAATCAAATCCATAAATTTGAGATAATCCTTTTGCCACTAGTTTGGCTTTGTATCTCTTAACATCACCATTTATATCCTGCTTAGTTAAGACTCAGTTACACCAAATGGCATTCCTACCCTAAGGTAGTTCAGTGAAAATGCTGCTTTCCTCCACTTGCTTGCTTATGGTTCAGACATGCACTGTAATTCAGCCCATGATATTGATTTGCATGACAGTGATGCCCTTGCGAGGTAGGTTAGTTTTTCAGAACTCCTTTGTTGGCCCATGATGAGCATCTGAAGTCTAAGGTCTCATCTGCCTCCACAGCAGTCTCCAGTTCCTCTGCCTCACCTGCTGGTTCAGGAATTTCCACCACCTTTTCTTCTGGTTTAACATCTGGTTGTGCCTGCATAATGACTGCATCCATTGGTCTGGGTGATACACCAGCAGCTGATTATTGTCACAGCAGTCCAGTGGTCGCTCATCAAACTGTACCATTCTGCTTGTAGTAATTTGGTTAGTGTTTGGGTCTAAAATTCTATACCCTTGCTCTCTAGAGAACAGCCTGTTATATATGCTATTAAATGTGAAGTCACAATTCCTATGTAGCAGGATACACTTCTTGCTTGTTCGTGGGTATGGATGAGATTCATGGTAGCTTCCCAGAACACTGAATGTAAGTCCCAACATTTGAACAGCAGCACATGATAAACATTCTTTGCTTGCCTGGATCTCCAGGATCAACATAATGAAATGCTATTGTTGCTTCCAATTTGTTATGCTGTCATTTCAGGCATCCCTGTGAACCCACTGACAATAAGGAGCAAATATTCTTCTTGCATGCATCCTGATAAAACAATAAACTATTCTGCAGTAAAAAAAGGAAAAAAAATGATAAAATATATAAATTTGTGAGAGGTCAGGAACATTTATTATGATCTTAAAAGAGCTTATATTAGTATTAAAATATTAATCTATAATATTGTTCCCATGGAATAAAAATGAACTGAAATGTGTTTTGTTCACTGTTGAGTACACAGATTAGTGTATATATATGAACATAAGAACATAAGAGAAGCCATGTTAGATCAGGCCAATGGCCCATCCAGTCCAACACTCTGTGTCACACAGTGGCAAACTATATATATATATATACACACACACACACACACACACACACACACACACACTGTGGCTAATAGCCACTGATGGAACTCTGCTCCATATTTTTATCTAAACCCCTCTTGAAGGTGGCTATGCTTGTGGCCGCCACCACCTCCTGTGGCAGTGAATTCCACATGTTAATCACCCTTTTGGTGAAGAAGTACTTCCTTTTATCCATCTTAACCTGTTTGCTCAGCAATTTCATCGAATGCCCATGAGTTCTTGTATTGTGAGAAAGGGAGAAAAGTACTTCTTTCTCGACTTTCTCTATCCCATACATTATCTTGTAAACCTCTATCATGTCACCCCTCAGTCAACGTTTCTCCAAGCTAAAGAGTCCCAAGCGTTTTAACCTTAGTTCATAGGGAAAGTGTTCCAAACCTTTAATCATTCTAGTTTGCCCTTTTTTCCAATGCTATAATATCCTTTTTGAGGTGCGGCGACCAAAACTGCACACAGTACTCCAAATGAGACCACACCATCGATTTATACAGGGGCATTATGATACTGGCTGATTTGTTTTCAATTCCTTTCCTAATAATTCCCAGCATGGCGTTGGCCTTTTTATTGCAAACGCACACTGTCTTGACATTTTCAGTGAGTTATCTACCACGACCCCAAGATCTCTCTTGGTCAGTCTCTGCCAGTTCACACCCCATCAACTTGTATTTCTAGCTGGGATACTTGGCCCCAATGTGCATTACTTTGCACTTGGCCACATTGAACCGCATTTGCCACGTTGACGCCCACTCACCCAGCCTCAACAGATCCCTTTGGAGTTACTCACAATCCTCTCTGGTTCTCACCACCTTGAACAATTTAGTGTCATCCGCAAACTTGGCCACTTCACTGCTCACTCCCAACTCTAAATCATTTATAAACAAGTTAAAGAGCATGGGACCCAGTACCGAGCCCTGCGGCATCCCTCTGCTTACCGTCCTCCACTGAGAAGACTGCCCATTTATACTCACTCTCTGCTTCCTATTACTCAGCCAGTTTTGATCCACAAGAGGACCTGTCCTTTTACTCCATGACTCTCAAGCTTTCTAAGGAGCCTTTGATGAGGAACTTTATCAAAAGCTTTCTGGAAGTCAAGGAAAACAACATCTATCAGGTCTCCTTTGTCCACATGTTTGTTCACCCCCTCAAAGAAATGTAACAGGTTAGTGAGGCAAGATCTTCCCTTACAGAACCCATGCTGAGTCTTCCTCAATAACCCGTGTTCATCAATGTGCCTACTCATTCTGTCCTTGATAATGCTTTCTACCAACTTTCCCGGTATTGAAGTCAGACTGACTGGCCTGTAATTTCCCGGATCTCCTCTGGAACCCTTTTTAAAGATGGGAGTGACATTTGCTACCTTCCAGTCCTCAGGAACGGAGGCAGATTTCAATGAAAGATTACAGATTTTTGTTAGAAGATCTACAAGTTCAACTTTGAGTTCTTTCAGAACTCTCGGATGTATACCATCTGGACCTAGTTTTTAATTCGTCCATCAGTTGTAGGACCTCCTCTTTTGTCACCTCAATCTGACTTAGGTCTTTCAACACCCCTTCCAAAATTAGTGGTTCTGGGGTGGGCAAAAAGTTCTCATCTTCCACAGTGAAGACGGGGGCATAAAATTCATTCAGCTTCTCAGCCATTTCCCTATCCTCCTTCAGTAATCCTTTTAACCTCATGGTCATCCAAGGGCCCCACTGTCTCCCTGGCTGGTTTCCTATTTCTAATATATTTGAAGAAATTTTTATTGTTGGTCTTTATGTTTTTTGCAATATGCTCCTCATAGTCCATCATAGTCATTGCTCCTCATTGCCTGCCTGATCACAGTCTTGCATTTGATTTGCCACAGCCTGTGTTCCCTTTTACTAATCTCACTTGGACTGGTTTTCCACCGCTTAAAGGAGTCCTTCTTACCTTTTACAGCTTCCATTACTTTCTTTGCTAACCATGCAGGCCTTTTCTTATACCTGTTTGTGCCTTTCCTAACTTGTGGTATGTATTTTATCTGAGCTTCTAGGATTATAGTTTTAAATAGTCTCCAAGCTTCCCCAAGGGTTTTGACCGTATTTACCTTTCCTTTCAGTTTCCTCCTCACATGCCTCCTCATCTCAGTGAATTTACCCCTTTTAAAGTTAAACGTGGTTGTGGCGATCTTTTTGGGCAACTCCCTATTTATACAAACGGTGAAATCAATAACATTATGGTCACTGCTCCCAAGTGGTGCAATCACTTTTACATCTCTCACCAAGTCCTGGGCATTACTTAGGACCAAATCCAGTATCGCCCCACCCCTGGTAGGTTCTGAGACCATCTGCTCCATAGCACAGTCATTGAGAGCATCAAGAAACTCAATCTCTTTCTCTCGACAAGAACACATATTGACCCTATCAATCTGCGGGTAGTTAAAAACACCTATGACGACACAGTTTTTATGTTTAGCCGCTATCTTTAAGCCTTCCATCATATTATAATCGTCCTCTCTCTTTTGATTTGGAGGGCAATAACAAACTCCCATAGTTAAATTTCCTTTTGGGCCCTCTATTTCAACCCAAAGCATTTCTAAAAGGGAATCTAATTCTCTGACCTCAGTCTTACTGGACCGTATATCCTCTCTGACATACAGAGCCACCCCACCTCCAACCCTTCCCTCCCTATCCTTCCGATATAACTTATATCCAGGAATCACCGTATCCCACTGATTCTCCTCATTCTACCAAGTTTCTGAAATTCCCACAATGTCTATGTTTTCTCCCAACACTAAACATTCCAATTCACCAATTTTACTTTGAACACTTCTAGCATTTGCATATAAGCATCTATAATTTCCCAGGCAAGCTAGGCCCGCCACCTTCCTCCTGCCGCCTCGAGACTCTGGCAGACAGTCCATACTGTTTGTCACCATCACAGTGGACAACTCTGATCCGTTACCCGGTAGAAAAATAGCAGCCAATCCTTCATCTCTTTGAGACGAGTCCTCCTGAACCAGAGACATTTCATCTCCTGTTGGCTTTCTCCCAAGATTTAGTTTAAAAACTGCTCTGCCACCTTTTTGATTTTAAGCGCCAGCAGCCTGGTTCCATCCGGGGACAAGTGGAGACCATCTCTTTTGTACAGCTCCCGCTTGTTCTAGAAAGCATCCCAGTGCCTAACAAACTTAAACCCTTTCTCCTTACACCATCGTCTCATCCACACATTGAGACTTCTAATTTGTGCCTGTCTCTCCTGCCCTGCACGTGGAACAGGTAACACTTCTGAGAAGGCTACCTTGGAGGTCCTGGCCTTAAGTCTCCCGCCTAGCAGCCTAAATTTTTCCTCAGGACCTCACGACTGCATTTTCCCACATCGTTGGTGCCAACATGCACCACGACCACAGGCTCCTCCCCAGCACTGTCTATCAGCCTATCTACTACACGCGTAATGTCCGCTACCTTTGCACCAGGCAGGCAAGTCACCATACAGTCAGTACGCGGTTTCGCCACCCAGCTGTCTACTTGCGTAAGGATCGAATCACCAACTACCAACCCCCCCCCTGCCCAGGAATGGTTCCTTGGCGTGAAAGGATTCCCGCTCACCAACTGAAGAAGAGGTCCCTTCTGAGGGCGCATTCCCCTTATCCTCAGCATGGTGCCCTGTTCCCTCTCAACCCTCACGCTCTCTGGCAGCAACGGGGCTGCTACGTTCAGAGCGGGGCTCATCTAATACGCGACTGAGAGTCTTCCCCAAGTGCCTAACTGACCGTCTCTGCTTCTCCAGGGCAGTCACCTCAGCCTCAAGGGTACGAACTCGTTCCCTAAGGACCAGGAGCTCCTTGCATCGAGCACACCCCCAAGACTTCTGTCCTTTGGGCAGACAGTCATACATGTGACACTCAGTGCAAAACACTGGAAAGCCCCCAACCTCCTGCTGGCATTCTATCTTCATTATGTGTGTGTATATATATATATATATATATATATTTAAATATACAGTCCTCTTTAAATGCTGTTTGTTTAAGTGGCTCCCCTTATGGAGGGTCAACTTACCTTACTGGGAGACCAAGGAAATCAGGGATCTGGGTTCCTGGTCCTTAGGGAGCCCCCAGGCGAAGAGCCACAGGCCAAAAGCTTGTTAGCTCTCTTGCCCTTTGGCAAGGCGCAGCTTAAAATGCAAAGAGGGTGGAGCAGAGGCACTCCTAAGCAATCAGCAGCAATCACTCTCAATCTCTTTCACCTTTAGCCCATTCAACCAAACAAAGACCAAACAAGACCAAACAAAGAGCAGTTCCCCAGCTATCACAACTCAGAATTTTAGGCAGCCCCACAAACCTCAGAATGAAGTCTTTCAAAACTCAGAAATTCTCAGCAACTTCTCCAGCTGTCTCAGCTATCAGAGCTGCTCTGTTCTGCTCCTCTCAGACCTCTGTGAGATGTGCTGTAAGGTTGCCTTTAATATGTAAGGTTGCCTTTAATTGCTACTAATTGGAAATCAGATGTGACAGTGGGAGACCATTGATCCATGAAGTTCATAAATCTCCTTGTTTCTTTTTTTATTTATTATTTGGACCTGGCTTTTCTCCCCAGTGAAAACCCCAAGTAGCTTCCATCAGTCTCCTCTCCTCCATTTTATCATAACAACCCTATGAGGTAGGTTGAGCTGAGTATATCTGACTGGACAAAGTCAGACAGCAAACATCCAAAGCAGAGTGAGGATTCCAATATAAGTCTCCCACATCTTAGTTTGAAACAGTAACCTCTACCCCATGCTAGCTTTTAAAAGTTAATGGCAACTTCTGATCTGCTTGGGTTTTGGATTAAGGCGGTGACACATCTATGGCAGGTGGAGATTTAAATCAGGAAAATGTCAAAGGAAAAAGCTACTTTGTCTAGTAGACTAGAGCAATTCTGCATAGGATTCCATGGTAGCTCTTTCACAATGTATCTAAAAAGCCGTTATCAAACATTGGAAAGGGGAATGGGCAATCTGGATCAGAATTACAGCAATAAAGAAGAAACCATTGACTCTAAACTTATGAACAAAAGAAAAGCTCTGCTTGATTAGATCAGTAGTTCATCTAGCCCAGCATCCTGTCTCACACAGTGGCCAACCAATTCCTCTGGACAGCCAACAACAGGGGATAGAGGCTGAGGCCTTCCCCAATTTTGCCTCCTGGCTCTGGAATTCAGTGGCTTAGTGCTTCTGAATATGGAGGTTCCCTTCAGTCACTATGGCTAGTAGCCACTGATAGACTTATCCTCCTTGAATCTATCTAACCCCCCTTTAAAGCTGTTTATTCCTGTGGCCATCACTATTTATGACTTAGACTGCATAGGATTGCATTGATAATGCTCAATCTATGTTTTGCTTGCTTGTTTCATCTATTTGTGCCTTTGGGGGAGTTGGAATCAGCAACTCACGGACATGTGAAGCTGCCTCATACTGAGGCATCCAGTTGGCATTTGATGGTCCATATTGTCTACTCTGCTTGGTGGCAGCTCTCCAGAATGTCAAGCTGAGGTATTTCACGTACTACCTGACCCTTTTAATTGGAAATGCCAGGGATTGAACCTAGGACCTTCTGTCCGCAATACAGGCGCTCTGCCACTCAGCCATTAACCTACTGCTACTGATATTGAACTAACAATTGTGCAGGATAGTCTGTTATAGAGAAGAGAAAAATCCATGCTGAGATCAATGCAGCAATAATAATGTGTATTTTTTAGTGGCTGTAATTTTGATTTGTTAAAAAAAATGAGATAGATGGTTTTTGATCATTTCCTTCCTTTTTCCATTTTGCAGGCCAACACGCAAGTATAATGCATCTGCCACAAATTTCCAGGACTTGTATGAGGTTCATATTTAGTCAATACACATTTGTGCATCTCAGTGACCTACAGGTTTGGGGGGTTTTTGCTTGTTCACATGACAGTCCTATAATATGATTATAAAGCCCAGGATCCAAAGTAACATGCATAGTATTCCACACTTTCAGCTCTCTTTATGGTAGCAGTCCTTTCTGCTACCCAAAAGCCCCCTCAGGGGTTTCTGGAATCCCAGAGGTGTAATGAGCTGGCACCAAAAAGAAACACTAGCAACCCCTGATGTCTATATACAAATGTTTTGCATGTGTTACCAACTTCAAATGTTAATCTCCCCTGACAAACATACATGCACATAACTGTATCTTGAGTGAGGTTGGGAGTAGCTTTTAGAACTACATTTTGATATGATAGATTCCCTACCAGTTGCTGCATGGGCAGATTTTGACTTGCGTCTCTATCCAATGTATCTTTCTGATCTTTAAAAAACAAGATCAGGAAGATATGGATGAATTGGAGGGAGATGAGAGTTAAAATACAGCAAGTGGTGGGAAATTGATCATTTGAGCTAGGGAAAGCAGAAACTTGAGGGCCAAGTGACTGTACTGTGGAATTGGTCCGTTCTATAACTAGAACCTCCAACATAAAATTTAGCTTCCAAAGCAGTTGGGGAGGCAATATAGATCAGGGCTTTAGTCCTGAAGTAATGGACTGAACCCCCTGTTCCTGTGTTGTTTCTCAATCAACGCTCTGCAGCAGCCAAAAGGGGAAAAAAAGTTGCCATTCATTCCCCAATTTTTTTTTTCAGTTACCATGCTTAAAGAGACTAAATAGTCAAGGCCAGATAATCAAGGCATTAATTTCAGAGTAAATTTATTCTTAGACTACTCCTTTTGGGTTTCTTTGTCTGTTTTCTAGGATTTGTCACTATAAGTTGTTGTGCCATTCTGAGAGGTATGCCAGAGATGTATGCTAGAATTAGTCTATAATAACCTCAGGAGCTGAAGAAGAACTATTGGACTGCAGACTTGACACTTGAAACTATCCTTTGAGAGTATAGCTTTGCTGAAAGAATCCTGGAAACCAAGGATGTCAATGTAATGATGCTCCTGCTTTAGCTGCTATTTACCAGTTTCATTCCATGACTATCTAGTTGCAGCCTTTTTCATCTTCAGTTGCTGAAATGAAAAACAACTTCCATTCAGCTCCTACTGAGCAGCACAGCATACCTTCTTTCTCTGCTTTGTTGACTTCCCATCTGTTTTTCAGCTCATACCTGGCAACATATCTTTTCACAATTACCTTTGCCTCTGCAACACTCTTCCTCTGTTAACATTTTTTTTTTTATTTTAAGTTTGCACCTGCAGCATTTAATTCTGCAAAACACTGTGGCATGCAATTAGGGTTAAAAACACAGAGAGAAAATAAACTGCAGTATCTTTTAATGGAACAGTTTTTATACAAGTTGGCTACTTTTATAAAGGGGCTTGCATGGAGGATAATTAATCTCCTTTGAACCCCTGTATCTATAAATTATAATGCAATACAATGACTTTCATTGAATAGGAAAGGAAAGGTCCCCTGTGAAAGCACCAGTTGTTTCTGACTCTGGGGTGATGTTGCTTTCACAACGTTTTTACGGCAGACCTTTTTACAGGGTGGTTTGCCATTGCCTTCCTCGGTCATTACACTTTCCCCCCAGTAAGCTTTTTATCGACCTCAGAAGGATGGAAGGCTGAGTCAACCTGGAGCCAGTCACCTGAACCAGCTTCTGCTGGAATCAAACTCAGGTCATGAGCAGAGGGCTCCGACTGCAGTACTGCAGCTTTGCCACTCTGCGCCATGGGCAGAGTTATTCATTGTGTTATTCATTGACTAACACAGGTGCAAAATGAGCCTCCACGTGATGCTGCACAACCAGCAAATCAAGAATTCCATACACAAAATTCCTATGTTTACTAATCAATCAGAAAATCCAGAGCTGAACACTGAAAAATTGTACTTTTTATTATTGTTATATACAAACAAGAAAACAAAAATTTCTGAAACTCCATGAGCAATTATCTGCAAGAGAGGGGAATCTATGCTTAAAACATTCTCCAGGCAAAGAATTTCCCCATTTTTTTTGACATTTGTGAGAGATGCTTTAAAAAGCAAACTGAACTAACATGAAAAACCATTTCTTTCAAAATGAATAAACAAATCAGTAATTTTAATACTGACCTACCATGAAGTCAATACATTTATGTAAAACTTCACTGGAGATTATTAGACCAGACATTATTATATATGTAATACTCATTTATTGCATTATTTTCACCAAAACAAATATTTCTTCTGCTATGGCACCTTACAACAACATGGAATTTTATACATAAAAACTGAAGTGATTAATATTTATCAGATGCTATCTACTCCCTTGTCGCTCTAGGAAATGTATGACATTAGAAACTTTGTGTTCACTTCTGATGTGAAACTGGGTAACCAACGTTACAGTTAATGTGATAATCCAATCACCAAATACTCAAGCAATTTAAGTTAGATCTAGGTGGGTAGCCATGTTGGTCTGAAGCAGCAGAACAAAGTTTGAGTCTAGTGACACCTTTAAAATCAGCAAAGTTTTATTCAAGGTATGAGCTTTCATGTGCATGCATGCTTCCTCAGATACAATGAAACAGAATTTACCAGTCCATACATATAAGGCAGAGGTTGAACAGCCGAGTAGCATACAACATAATGAAGATTTTTTAATAGATGAAAACAGGAATAACAAGCTAAGTTTATAAGGTCACCATTGTTTGAATTTAATTTCTGAGGAAAAACAGTGAACTAAATAAATATGTCAACACTGGAAATAGATGTGTAAATGTATACTTCTTAATGGTGGAGTGCTAAGAGTAATTAATTGAGATTTTGTTGTTGTTATACTCCATCTGTCTCCTCTCAAGCATGAGACTCATAAAATGGTTCTCAGGCTAGAAGCAGACAATAAAAAACAATTTAAAGGCATCACCCCTTTATCAAAAGCCTGAGTAAAAGGAACTATTTTGTCCCAGCACCTAAAAGAGAGTAGGGTAGGCACCAGGGAAGACTCAAGGGAAAGCAAAGTTCCACAATGGAAAAAGCCTTGTCTATGGTGCCCAGCGACCTCACCTGTGCAACCAAAGACAGACATAGCAGGGTTTGTGAGGAAGATCCTAACCGATCAGCTTCTTTAGAGAAGATGAAGGAAAAGAGCAAATGCAATGAAACCAGCAAACCATAATTGGAATGATCATCCTGGTTTGACAAATTATCCATGGCAAAAACAGAACCTGGTTTATTGCAATGTCTAAATAAGCTCATGGATGACAAGGCAAACTACAGAGATAATTACCACATTTCTTGCTGACCTACCTGTGGCTGGGATTCTGCATGCTCTTCAACAGCAATGCCCTGATTTTTTTCTACTAATATTATTTACACCACACTTTCACATTTTCCAGACTGCTTAACCACATTTCAACTAGTAATATTTGTTTAGTACTTCAAGCCACCACTTACGATTTAAATTATAATGTAGGAAACTGTAACAACCCATTTATGACAGAGTAATATCAATAGCAAGCCATGACTTTTGAGTTGTTGGAATACTAACAGCTGCTTTAAAGACATTTCTCCCTGACTTTAGACTTGGGGCCATGATCACAAATGAAGCCAATTCAAAAAAAGTTTCCTTAGATTCTGTTTCATCCCTCATTCTCTCTTAATGTGTTTGCACAATTCTGCATAATCATGTAAAGAACATTGCAGGTTGGTGCATCTAAAGTGGCTTTGTTCTAAATAGGAAACCATGATAGCGAGCTTGACTGCTAGAACAAATATTGTAGCTGATGACACAAACTCACTGTCTGAACTTAGTGCATTTATTATGCAGCAGGCCATACCCAAAACAACCCATTTGCTTTTAATCCTCTAGACTTTGCTGTACAACATATTCACAGTGCTCATACATGGGTCTTCACCATGACATAGAATTCCACATCCCTGCAGATGTCACAATTGTGAAAAGTTAGTAAACATGTGGGGTTAGCTCAGGCTCTGCATTTTTATTTGACAGCAAGAGAACAACAAAAGCAGCCAAAAGCATTCACTATGATTCATTGCTGGAGGGCTTTAGTATTATCCTCTCTGCAGCAGCACCCAGATCAAACACTCTGCTCTAGTACACAAGAGGCCACATGCTTCTCAGTCTGCTTCAGAAACTGTCACCTTTTACCCTTCTAGAGAAATATGTTTCATTTGAATGCACTCAAACCTCACAAACAGCATATATGTCACAGAGGGAGGGGAAGGCTGACAAACATACTATTGAAAAGAATGCGGGGGGACTTAATAATAATAATAATAATAATAATAATAATAATAATAATAATAATAATAACAACAACAACAACTTTTTATTTGTATCCCACCCTCCCTGCAAGCAGGCTCAGGGCGGCTCACAACACAGTGTTGGAAGTGTTTCCAGAAATGTTGGGGTCTCCTCTTTTGATTGGGGGAATTAGCAAGAGTGAGACTTAAGCAGAGCTATTTTGGAGCAGTAATAATACACCAATAATACAAAGGTCCAGTATCAGAAAGAAAACGCCAAATTTAAACTATTTTAAAATGTTTACTTAGAAAAATATGTAGGAATACAATCACACAGAAGCAATCCCAAATGCACACCATCAAGAAGCTAAGGAAATCAAGGGTTAGAAATAAAGACTTTTATGAATTATTACAGAGGTGACATTTAGGTGTGCTGAAGTCCATGTAGAAATTAAAGATGGGGACATGCCTCGTCCAAGAGGCCCATTACTTAAAGTAACAGGGGAGCAACCTGTCTATATGCCCACAGATTGAACGGAGAGGTGTGGTTTGCTCTCATGTTTTCTAGTATTTGGAGGGGCGGGGACCCACTCCTGGGCAATGAACAACCTTAATGATCTTTGATGGGTCTTTCCTGGTTGGCTGACTGGATTCCCAGGTTGACAAAATGTGAGAATGGCTCTTAATGGTTGTCAAGAAGAGCCATGATGGGTTGATGTTTTTCATTAATTTAGTCTCGATACTCTGAGGATACAGGAAGGGAGAAAGGGGTTTGTGCGATAGCTCTGCACATTAGCACAGGAACACACAAAATATGCTTAGGTGTGGTAGGAGGACAGAAGAGATTAGCCAGCAGTTGCTAGCCAGAGATTAAGGAATAAGAAATACTTTACCTGCAAACCCATTGCTGGGTGAAGTGGGGAGAAGACAGGATTCAGCCTGGAGGATGCCTGTGTTGTAACCTTATGAAGTCAAGACAAGCCCAGGCAAGTTCCTTGGCCCATGAAGAGAGTGTTCACAACTTGTCCTGTTTCTGACAGGTAACTCTGTTTCAGGTCAGGAAATAGGGGACCCACTGAGGTTGGGGTACTTCCATAAGTTAGGCAGCGCCTCTTGGTTACAGAAGGGACTTTTTGTAGATAAAAAGTTGGGGCTTTCAAAATTCATCCTCATTCAAGGGAGAAGTTGACAGAGAACTTGTCTCTTAGTAAATCAGAGAATGGGGGGGGGAATGGTAAATCAACTCTAGGTGTAGTGTATCGAGATAACGATATAACGCAATAACATAAAACCAGCCAGTGCGACCCTGCGCGGAGCGACCGGGCTGTCCCCGGGCTGCTCAGCGCAGGGCACGAACTCCCAGCCAATCACCAGCTGTGGCGGGAAGTTCAACAGGCCAGGATTGGACTGGCCTGTCTGGAGGGAGGTTCCCGGAGTTGTACATAAGCGGGACCCGGCCCACGTGTTCTCTCTCTTGTAACGTGCATCCATTAAAGCATGTTGCCCTACCAACGTCTCCTGTCTCAGTATGTTACAGTGGCGACGAGGATGGGATTCTAGCCACGTTGGCTACATCGGAGACAGGGCAACCCATGGGCCACGACCGCCGCCATCGCCACCATGGCAACCCAGAGCGGTACCACCGGTCACATCGAGCCGTTCAACCCCGCGAATCCCGAGGGCTGGGAGTCCTATGCAGAACAGGTTGAATGCTACTTGAGGGCCAATCAAATCACAGAGGACAGCATGAAGAGGGACGTTCTCCTGAGCGTCTGCAGGGCGGCCACGTTCGAGATCGCCAAGGGTCTCTCGGCCCCCGCAAAACTCACCGAGAAGTCCTTCGCAGAGATCATCAGGCTCCTCACTGGCCATTTCCTGCCCCAACCATCTTGGGTGGCCCGCCGGTTCCTTTTCCACCGGTGAGACCAAGCAGCAGGAGAATCAGCCGCCGACTATCTGGCAGCCCTATGCCAGATTGTGGGAAACTGCGACTTTCCTCGGCTGGAAGAGACCCTGGCCGATCGGTTCACGTGGGGCCTCCGCGACGAGAGGCTCCAACAGAGGCTCTTCGCGAAGGAAGAGCTCACTCTGCAGAGCGCCTTCAGGAAAGCCGTGGCGTTCGAGAGAACTGCAAGGACCTTTCCCAAGGCGAGGGCCGACGCGGTCCACCACGAGGAGCTGGACCCCGACCGTCCAGACGAGGGAGAAGCGTTCCAGCTGCGCCGCCCAGCAGGGGCAACCAACCGCGCGCCACAACGACCCCGAGCAGCCGAACGATCCCCAGCGGTGGAGAGACCGCCGGCCACCAAGTGCGCCAGCTGCGGCGACCCCCACGACAGAAGGGACTGCCAGTACCGGACCTGGGACTGCCGGAGCTGCGGAAAGACCGGCCACATTGCAAGGGCTTGCCGAGCCAAGCCCAACCGCCGGAGGCCGACCACGCACCACAAGTCGGCAGAGTACCACTCCACAGCCTCCACAACCCTACAGGTACTGAACTTGCCCCTCACCACCCCCTACAAGATCAAAATGGCGGTCCTCATCGAAGGGAACCCCTGCCAAATGGAGGTGGACTCAGGTTCCTCCATTTCCATTATAGCAGAGGAGACCCTGAGGAAACTGTGCCCCTGCCAGCGGCTTCAATTAAGGCCGGCGGACTTCATACTCCGGGACTTTCAGAAGAATCCGGTGCAAATCGTGGGGTGGGCCCGGGTGCAAGTCGAGCGGGGGTCCTTTTACGGCCCGCTGGACATCCTGGTGGTAAAGCGCCAGCTCACCACCCTGCTAGGACTGGCGTGGTTCAAGCCCTTGGGGATCCGCTTGGAGGGGGTGGGGCAAACCCTAACACCCAAGGGGTTCGGGGAGGTATGCCAAGAGTTCCCCAACATGTTTAACGGTTCCTTGGGGAGCTACCAGGGGCCGGCCATTTCCCTACCGCTCGACCCGACGGTCAGGCCGATCACGCTCAAGGCCAGGCGGGTCCCGTTCGCCTTAAAGCCTAAAATCGAGGCCGAACTGGACCGCCTCATTGCCCAAGGGGTCTTGGAACCGGTGGACTACGCCACGTGGGAGACCCCCATTGTAACCCCGATCAAGCCAAACGGGGAGGTGCGGATCTGTGCCGACTATAAGTGCACCATAAATAAGGCACTACAGGATAACCCCTACCCAGTGCCGGTGGTGAGCCACGTCTTGGCTGCCCTAGTGGGGTCTAAGATCTTCAGGAAGCTGGACCTGGCACAGGCCTACCAACAGCTCCCGGTAGATACTAAGACGGCGGAGGCCCAAACTATTGTGACACACAGGGGGCCTTCCGAGTGCGGAGGCTACAGTTCGGGGTTAGCGTTGCTCCGGGGATTTTCCAAAGTATAATGGACGCTCTCCTTAAAGGGATCCCCGGAGTCCAACCGTTCTTCGATGACGTTTTAATCGCCACCCTGGACTCCGAAGAATTCGGCAACCGCCTAAGAGAGGTGCTCCGCCGGTTCCAAGCAGCGGGTCTCAAGGTCAAGAGGGAGAAATGCTTGCTGGGGGTACCACGGTTGGAGTTCCTGGGTTTTGCCGTAGACGCAGCGGGAATCCACCCAACGGGGGAAAAGACCCACGCCATCGTGCAAGCCCCAGCCCCCACCTGCAAAGCTGAGCTACAAAGCTTCTTGGGGGTGCTTAATTTCTACCATTCATTCCTCCCCCACAAGGCAGCCCTAGCAGAACCCCTACACCGGTTGCTGGACAAAAAAGCCCCTTGGGTTTGGGGCAAACAACAAGCCGCCGCATTTCAGGCGGTCAAGGACGTCCTGGTGTCCAATGCGGTGCTCCACCATTTTGACAAGGGCCTCCCCGTCATCTTGGCTTGCGATGCGTCGCCTTATGGGTTGGGAGCAGTCCCGGGGCACCAACTCCCAGACGGGAGGGAGGTACCGGTAGCGTACTACTCCCGTACACTCACACCGGCCGAGCGCAATTACGCACAGATAGACAAGGAGGCTCTGGCAATCGTGGCGGGGGTCCGCAAGTTCCATGATTATTTGTATGGGTGGAGGTTCACAATAGCTACGGAGCACAAGCCGCTCTTAGGTCTGTTGGCCCCAGACCGCCAAACCCCCCAGATACTTTCACAGCACGTGTTGAGGTGGAACCAATTCCTCAACTCATACACGTACACACTGGTCCACCGGGCCGGCAAGGCTATGGGCCACGCAGACGCGCTCAGCCGTTTGCCTCTACCCGTCACAGAACCTGACCCAGGCCCCCGCACACCTGGTCATGTTGGTCGAATCCCTCCCGGAACAGCCCCTCCACGCTGCGGAGGTCACAAAGGCTACAGGGAGGAACAAAACACTGGCAAGGGTTCTCGACTGGGTGGTGAGGGGGTGGCCAAAAGGGAACATGGGGGAAGAGTTTAAGCCCTACAAAATGAGGAGAGAGGAGCTAGCAGCCCACAAAGGGTGCATCTTATGGGGAAGCAGGGTGGTGGTTCCCCCCCGCTGCAGAAGCGAGTTCTGGAGTCACTCCACAAGACCCACCCCGGCATAGTCAGGATGAAGGCTCTAGCCAGGAGCTACGTCTGGTGGCCGGGGATGGATGAGGAGATCGAGAACTGGGTGCGGAGGTGCAGCACATGTCAGGAGTCACGCCCCGAGCCACCAAGCGCCCCGGTCACACGGTGGGAAACCACTAGGAAACCTTGGTCCAGGCTCCACTTAGACTTTGCGGGGCCCTTCCAGGGACCGATCTTTCTGATCATGGTGGACGCCTACACCAAATGGCTGGAGGTCATTCCAGTAGCGTCCACGTCATCAACAGCCGCAATACGGGCTCTGCGCCGGGCCCTTAGCACCCATGGTATTCCGGACACTATTGTCACAGACAATGGGGTGGCTTTCACCTCTGGGGACTTTCAGGCATTCCTGCAGAGGTACCTGATTAGACACATAAGGTCTGCCCCGTTCCACCCGGCCACCAATGGACAGGTGGAGCGAATGGTCCGAACGACCAAGGAAGCCCTGGGCCGGATAGTGCAGGGTGACTGGGACCACAGACTAGCCGCCTTCCTGTTCGACAACCGGGTAATCCCCAACCCGGTCACGGGGATGAGCCCGGCAGAACTCCTCATGGGGCGCAAACTCATCACGAGGCTCGACAGGCTACACCCCGACCGAGCCTCGGACATCCGAGGGTCCCCGGAGGTCCGGGAGGCAGCCCGAGGGTTCTTCGCGGGGGACCCCGTGTTCGCACGAAACTACGCCCAGGGATCCAGGTGGGTGGCGGGTCGGGTGAGGCAGGTAATTGGGACCCGTCATTACGAGGTATCCACAGAGGGGGGCCAAACTCTTCGGCGGCACATCGACCAGCTGCGCCGCCGCACTCTACCGGAAGGGCCGATCGACGTGGAGGAGGAAGTACCCGGGGGAGAGCCGGCTAGGGGACTGCCAGCGGCCACAACGCCAGCACCGACCCGGCCCGCCAGTGAACTCCCCGGACCAGCAGAGGCCGAGCAACCCACAGAGATCGACCAGCAACCCACAGCAGCCTCGGCCCCCGGAGAGACTCCCGCGGCCGTAGCAGCGCCGACACCACAGGCAGCTCCTAGACGATCCACCTGGGAGCGCCGACCTCCCGCCTACCTAAGAGATTATGTACAGCAACTAGGGGGGGGAGAGGTGTAGTGTATCGAGATAACGATATAACGCAATAACATAAAACCAGCCAGCGCGACCCTGTGCGGAGCGACCGGGCTGTCCCCGGGCTGCTCAGCGCAGGGCACGAACTCCCAGCCAATCACCAGCTGTGGCGGGAAGTTCAACAGGCCAGGATTGGACTGGCCTGTCTGGAGGGAGGTTCCCGGAGTTGTACATAAGCGGGACCCGGCCCACGTGTTCTCTCTCTTGTAACGTGCCTCCATTAAAGCATGTTGCCCTACCAACGTCTCCTGTCTCAGTACGTTACACTAGGTTTTGTTCCTTCTTGCACAAATTGGGTAGGACATTATTTTCTCTAAAGTTTGGGTTGGTTTTCTTCTCTCTTTTTTTGTACAATAACACATTTATGAATACATGTGGGACCAAGGCCAGCCCTGGGGTGCATCCTCCTTTTCCCTCCCTTCCCCACCAGGTTCCTTCCCATGCGATCCAGGAAGGAAAGGGGGGAGGCAGCGGCCGCTCTTTCAGCAGCTCACACATCCTTCCTGCTGCTGCTGGCCTGCCCCCTCAACCCTTTTACTTTTAATGCAGTTCTGTGGAGATAACATGGGTGATGATACCCTAGTTCCCTTCAATTTTAGCATCACAACTTCCACTATTATTCAGAAGTTGGTGGTCATTTTTGAAGTTCCTATTTTTATTTTCTGATGAGTTGTGCCTGCTGTGGATGGCTGGACACACATATAGAAACATGTATCCTTTGATTATTATAGGTAATCGAAACAGCAAGCCTAGTGATTTGTTGTTATATTTGGTTCAGATCATGTTCATATGGGGGCTCAGATTAAATTTTTGTCTGAGGGCTCATGGTAGCTCTCATCCACCCTGCCTAGAACTTTTTAAATATGCTCTTTGTGTCTATGAAGTTTAGCTGCTTTTAGAAATGTGGAGGGCAGTTACCCAGAGGTGCCCAGATAGGGAAAATTTGAAGGTCTTTTTGTGAATTACAGTTGTTGAAATGGGTTCAAGATTGCAAAATGTAAAGCCATTAAAGTTTTGAAAATATACTGTATTTTACTCATATATTTTAATGTATTCCACATATATATGAGACATAATGTATCACTGTAATTAAGCTTTTATGTTTGTTCATTATACAGATGAACCTCAGGTCTTTTGTACTCTGTTTTTTTCTGTTTACAGAGATTTGTCTTTTTTCATTTTTTTTCCATTTTTAATGCAAATAGTGTTATGTAGCATTAATATTAGATGTTTTTCTTTAAAATTTAGGACATTTTGTATTAGTTTTTCGTTGTATTTGATTCTAAAACATCTGTTTTGTTTCTTCCAACAAAAATTATTAAGGGGGCAAAACTAGTAAATTATTCAATCTATAAACGAGAAGGGGCATATAGACTCAAATGAACATTCTGCCTCATGTGAAAGTATGTTTAAGCTGTTTTGGATTTTGATCAAACACAATGATTTCTGCCATCAAATGTTTTTATTTCTGTAGGACCTCTTCTACCACAGTACAATGGAATTTGGCCTTGAAGTAGAAATACATGCCTAAGGAAATATGTATAATTTTTCAGGTTTTTTTTTTTTTTTTTTTTTTAGAGTTGAGGCTTTAACTGCAAACCACAACAAAAATGCTTACATTGTGTTCAGGACATTGCTAGACTTTTTTGAACTACTAAATAATTCTTTTGAAACAGTTTTGTGAACAACATTTGCCACTATCCTTTTAATACAGATGACAAAAAGTTAAATGAATTCAAAAGGTTTCAATAAGAGAGATACATTTTCCATTAGAATATTCTGTACAATCTGCATGTCATAGCTGTGCTACAGACAAACTAGCACTCCCAAGGCAACTGATGCTTATAATTCTAAAAAGCCAGCTCCATCAGTATCTTCTCCGGACAGTTTTATTTTCAAAGAGAAGACATATTCTTTGAAAAGAAACCCAACAGAGGCAATACAGACTTATTTCAGAAATTCCTGGGGCTCCAGATTTAAATTGAATTTTTAATCCTGAAAGTATGCTTCTTGTTTGCTTGCCCCAGAAGTCGAGTGAGAACTTTAACTATTCTGTTTGTGAAATGATTCATTGTGTGAGAGATTGATGCATTTTACATAGAGGTGAGCCGAAGGTGATAACACAGAGGCATTCTGTCACTCCTATAGTAGATTAAATGCCTCATTCCTTATGAATAAAGGAGTGTTTTAGGAAAAAATCACAAGTTTTAGATTTCACTTCTGGTATACAATTTCTTTGTTTCTTTCGTTTCGTAGTGGATATCCTTGTCTATGAGAAAACTATTACCAAATTGGTATATAAATGAAAGTCCTTAGTTAATGAGTGCCAGGGTTTTAGGTGCTCAGATGTCTGCAGTTCACGTGCTTATTCCTTTCACTATGCTTTCACTTCTCCATTTCCTTGTGTTAAAGTATCTATTTATCTATCATCTGCTGGAGTTCAAGCCTAAATGCCCAAATATTTTATTCTGTGAGTTAAGCCTTTCCATATTGTTTATCAGCTGATAATATCTTGGTTATAATTCAATAGCATTTGCCAAAATAATCCATGGCACTCCTCACAATCTTGAGAAGCAGGACGGGCTGCAATTTGTAACTTTTGTTGGTTAAGTGCATCTTTTCATAACCAAATATTAGTTTTCTGTTCCAGTAGCATATGTGCTTTGGACTCATATATATATTACTTCAATCACAGCCTAACCCACTTTGATAAAGACTTCAACTTGTTGGGTGGATTTTCATGACTTTTACTTTAATAAGTGGCTTGGATCCATACCAATATTTTCATGGGTGCATTTTAATATCTTCTGCATTTTCCATGTATTTCATTCCAGTATCTTTTTGCTTTTTTACATATGATAAAAGATTTCATCTATATCCGGACATTTCCAGCATTTTCTTTGTAATTTTCATCTACTTTCTCAATATCATTTGGAGTTATATACCATCTGAAGAACATTTTATACCAGTTTTCTCATAACATCTGACTGGCTGAGAACTAAAGCCAGTGATTTTTTGTAGTCACCATGCATTGGAAACAGAGTTTGCTGAGCCATCCAGGCAGACTAAGTTGTCACCATGACTGTAATGTTTCTAGCAAGGCCAGAGTGTCCTGGAACCTTTTGTAATCTGGGATGGGTGCAGAAGTATTTTGAAACACAGTTTTCACAGAGAAATTGCCACCCATTTTTTAATATAAAACTCCTTAAAATGGGCCTGATTCCTTCTGCATCTGGCTTTCATTCAACCATATGTCCAGCAAAGTCTCACCAGCAGTGTAATGGGTTCTGTTACTGAACAGGTTTGGAACAAATACAAAGGTGACAGCAAAAAAACTACGTGTGGTAATAACTAACTTTAGGAGCCTCCTCCTTATCTCATTTCCCCATTGTTGCCTGTTTGTCTTAAAGACCACATTGATCTCTGGCACATGTTTAGTAATATGCTAGGTTTCTAACAAGGTTACACAAACTGTTCTGTGCTTGACATTCTACTGCAGGGAAGTTAGGGAATGAATAAACTTAAGCTCTTATCTTTAAGGGCAAGATCTGGCTGTGAAACATTTTCAGATTCAAATTTCAGGTGTTTTGAGAACCCTGGCATCAATATTTCAAGCTGATTATTTCTTCTGTAATTTCAGTCACTATTTTTATTATCATTGCTTAATATGCATTTGAATTGGATAATCATCTGAATATTCCAATGAGGGCAAATATAGTTCAGTAAAAATGAACAAAATGATGGAGTATAAATAACAGAACATTGTGCTGAAGTGATGTCATCATCACATAGGGGTTTTTTTTAAGCTATTTTATAGCTAAATATATTATAGCTATATATTATAAATATATACCTTACATTTAACAATGTATATTCTAAGTATAATAAGTTCTGTCTCTTTAAATTTGTAAAAAGGGAATGCTGTAGTTAGAAAAGAAATAGAATATGATTGGTTATTCCAATTTTTCCAATCACAGTTTTTTTAAAAAAGGCTCAGTTTGAGATTTTTTAATTACTGCAGTGGAATATAAGTGTTTGCCCATGATCCAGGTAATTTTGCAATCAGTTCTTGCAATCACTTTTCAAATAGATGAATAGTGTGCAAGAGCAAACATGGCTTAGACTTACCTCATGCCATCTTTTGCAGATCAGGAGGGGGGCAAGGACAGAAAGAAGGAAGGCTGGCAGCCTCATGCTACCTGCAGGCTCTGAAACAGCAGGATCGCCTGCCTGAGTTGGCCTGTTACATCAGCTGGGGTGGCTCCAAGGGGTGGGTCTTGGATGCTCCAGTGGCTATTTAAACCCCTCACTGCAGCTGACTCACCCTTTGTTCTTCCTTGCTGGCTTGCCCACTCTGCCTCCTGAATTTGAGCTTTGGTTCTTATAGATTTTTCTGCAATTTACAGGTGTCAGACTCATTTGTCATGGAGGCTGGATATGACATAAATGCCACTTTGTTGGGCCAGGCCATGTGTGGCATAAAATATAATGCCAGGTACCACAGAAATAACCTTTATAAAGGACACAGCTCATCTTGTCACAGCATGAGTGGTTTTGGGCATTGGAACATCATTTGGTGGGGAGAATGCTGTGCCTGTGTGCCCACCTCCCCTCATTTTGGAGACTCCCTTAAGGGGTCTTAGGGGTGGAATCACTCAGCCGCATGATTAGGCAGGGCTGCCAACTGACTTTCAGGGGACTATGAAGCACATAGTGCCCACCTGGATCTCAAATCTTGCTACTCCATGGCTTTATCCCCCAGCAGGTGGGTGGGGGTACAGTTATCAGGCAGGTCACTTGATGTTGGATCCATCCCCATGCTGCCGCAATGCTTCTTCAGCTGTATTCAATAAAACTGTGGGCATATTTCACCAAAGAACTAAGTCTCTGTGTGTTTTCCTTCTACTTCTTTGACCCTTATCCACCCTGAGCCCCAGAAGAAGTAGGCAATAGAATATATCTTATGTCAATCATTAAACAAAACACAAAATGCCCTTCAGTTTACAACAGATAAGATTATAATTTCAATAGCCAATCCATATACAAAAGAATCCACACAGGTAAGCTCCTTTATTAGCATGTCACAGCCCAGGAAGTTCTCACTAAGCCCTACCCCACCTGCCTGAATAGATATAAATTATATGCCTACCAACTTCTTCTCAATTTGACCCAGAGAGAACTCCAGTTTTCTGGGTTACACCTCTGAGGATGCCAGTCACAGTTGCTGGCAAAACGTCAGGTCTCACAATGCCAAGACCATGGCCACAAAGCCTGGAAAATCTACAACAGCCAATAAAGCAATACCATCACTTCATGTGATCTAGAGACTATACAGCCCAAAATTGCATTTGCCTTTTTAGCCACTGCATCATACTGTTGACTCATGTTCAGCGTAGGGTCCACTAAGACCCCTAGATCAGGGTGTCAAACTCATTTGCTATGAGGGCTGGATCTGACATAAATGAGACCTTGTTGGGCCAGGCCATGTTGGGCTGGGCCATGTGTGTGCGTATTTAAGGTTAAGAAGCAGAGGCATAAACTTTATAAAGGACACAAACAAACAAAATTAAAGTGTTTTTTTTTTAAAAGAAAAATCTTAAAATAAAACATGTTTAGAACATTGTAATTTGTCTTAAAGGTGCTTTCTTTGTATCTCTACCATGGGATCCAGGGAACTGAGCAAAGGAAGCTCTGGCTCTTTCCTTTCTTCTCCAGGATGCCAGAAGGGGGAGGAGCCTCAGCCAATAGAAGGAAGAGAGGCTTGGCTCAGTAGCTCTGCTGAGTAAAGCAAGCTCTCCCTCCCCCCTTCCTCCCCATGGGCAGAACCTCAGCCAATGGAGAAAACAGACCTTGCTTTGTAGCTCCTGTGGAATTGAGCAAGCCTTGCAAAGCTGTTATGTAGAAGGAAGCGAGAGAGAGGGAGAAGGAAGCAGATGACAGTCATTGCTCAGGGGCCTGATAAGAGCCCTCTGAGGGCTTGATTTGGCCCCCAGGCTGCATGTTTGACATCCATGCCCTAGATCCATTTCACACAGAGTACTGCCAAGACAAGGTTCCCGCATCCTATAACTATGCATTGTATTTTTCCAACCTAAATGCAGAACTTTACATTTATCCCTTTTAAAATTCATTTTATTGGTTTTAGCCCAATTTTTCAGCCTGTCAATATCATCCTGTATCCTGTTTCTGTCTTCTACTGCAGGGGTGGCCAACGGTAGCTCTCCAGATGTTTTTTGCCTACAACTCCCGTCAGCCCCAGCCAGCATGGCCAATGGCTTGGGCTGATAGGAGTTGTAGGCAAAAAACATCTGGAGAGCTTCCGTTGGCCACCTCTGTTCTACTATATTTGCAACCTCTCCCAATTTAGTATCATCTGCAAATTTAAAAAAGCATTCCCTCTATTATTTTTTCTAAATCATTTATAAAGATGTTGTACAAAACAGGCCCCAGGACTGATCCTTGAGGCACTCCACGTCACTCCTCTCCAAGAGGATGAGGAACCATTCACAAGCACTCTTTGGGTGCGATCTGTCAACCAGTTACAGATCCACCTAACAATAACAGGATCTTGTTCTGTACATTTTTGCATAATGACTTGATTTTAGTTCTTGCATTTGGGTCAATGACAGCCATTCATTGTCAGTGGATGTTTTTTAAAAAGTGGGCTTTTTGTTAAAGAAAGCATATTCTTATACATGAGAATAAAAAAGATTCAGTAAACCAGTCAGTTATATTAAAGGTCTATAGACTAAAGGAGGTGTATTCTTTTTGAGGATTTTCCCCATGACAAAGGATACAGTTGCTTTGTCTTCTTGTACATCAAACCATCAATCTGAATCTTAGCTTCTCTAATGAGGGTTTGTATTTCATCACTTAGTCTCTGAGCAAGTTTGTGTGTAGTGACAGCTGGTGGTGGTTAGAGAAAGAAATGGGCAGATTGCTTTGCTTTGGGCCAGTGCTCCTGTGCTTATGAGGCAGTAATACCAGTACTGTCCCAAATGCTGACTGCGGAGAAGCTAAATTCTCAAGTGGTGTAGCCTGTTCTCTTCCTAGACTTACTGCTAAACGTGTTTAATTCTCGCTGCAGCCAAATGTAGTAATGTGAATTTATGGCAAAACCTGCAGATAGAAGGCACTATCTAAATCTTAAATGTCACAATTTCTATTTTTGTGTGTGTTTCAGATTATATGAAAGGAAAATAGAAATGAATATGCATTCTCCAAATCATACTCCAAGTTGCCAAGATTTTATATTTTAAAAATTGCTAGGTGCCAGTTTTGCAGTTTCCTTTATCACTGTGTTGCAATGGGAATAGGAGCAGGAATTATACAATGCAAACTTGATGCTTTATTTCATTCAGATACCAGAAGGAAAACAGGAAATGTAAAATGCATATTACGTTTGAGAGAAGGCATTGTCACCTGTAGTGCCTTCTGCCTCAAACCCACACCTCTGATTTGCATTTATTAAAACAACAACTTAACTCTTTGTATGCTGAGCTAGAAGAAGGGGAACTTCATTCTAGCTTTGAGAGCCTGGGCAAGCATTCAAAGATCTTCCAGGCCTAACTAACTACATGGTCTTACTTGGGTTGCCATGAGGACTTTCACTCAGATGTGAATTGCAGTCCCCACTTGCAATTTCCTGGTGCATGGGAGCCCAATCCGGATTGAAGTTATGGTGTACAGAAAGAGGGTTCTTTTCTTTCCTTCCGCCATTTTCCCAAAATTTAATCTATTTATTTATGTACTTTATTTATGGTCTGTCTATACTGATGGGGTACATAGAGATTCCCCAAAGGGTCAGATTGCATCCCCAAGGCCATTTCAGGTTAGAATAATGACACAAGGAAAAAATCATAAGGGAGAGCCAGTTTAGTGTAGTGGTTAAGTCTGTGGATTCTTATCTGGGAGAACTGGGTTGATTCCCCACTCCTCCAACTTGCAGCTGCTGGAATGGCCTTGGGCCGGTCATAGCTCTCATAGGAGTTGTCCTTGAAAGGGCAGCTGCTGTAAGAGCTCTCTCAGCCCCACCTACCTCACAGAGTGTCTGTTGTGGGGGGGGAGGTAAAGGAGATAGTGACCACTCTGAGAGTATAGGGCGGGATATAAATCCAATATCATCATCATCATCATCATCTTCTTCTTCTTCTTCTGAATGCTTCAGTCCCTACTACAACCGGTACCCTCAGGCCTATGTAGAAAAAAGGCACCCACCTCTCTTTCAGAACAAGAACACAGATGTTGAAAGACCAGGAGTGGCCTTTCAGTATCAATCAGTATCAAGCAGTATCAATCAGTATCAAGTAGTATCACTCATACTCCAAGTCTCACAAAATTATTAGTTAACATTAATTAAAATGTAAACTGAGGCACACTTCTGCAAGAAAGTTTATCCTGAATGCAAACAATCCTAACTTGCTAAAATCATTCAAGATTCTGACCGCATAAGCAATAGCCGGTGTTTGTGGTAGCAAAGGAGAAATATATCAGTCAACTTAAAGGTATTCTTAAGAAAATGTCTAACATCTCAAAGAGAGAAAACTAGTCTCCTTCCTCAGTTAGTTATAAGAGTGAAAACTCATCTTCTGAATCCTAACATATCTATATGCATATATTCAGTCATTTTTTTTTTTTAAAGGTAAAGGTCATCCCCTGTGCAAGCATCAGTTGTTTCTGACTCTGGGGTGACATCGCATCACGTTTTCACGGCATACTTTTTATGGGGTGGTTTGCCATTGCCTTCCCCAGTCATCTACACTTCCCCCCCAGCAAGCTGGGTACTCATTTTACTGACCTCGGAAGGATGGAAGGCTGACTCAACCTTGAACTGGCTACCTGAAACCCAGCTTTCACTGGGATCGAACTCAGGTCATGCACAGAGTTCAGACTGCATTACTGCAGCTTTACCACTCTGCGCCATGAGGCATTTAATCATTATGTTCAAGTTAATCACAATATCAAGATATGAACATAAGTGAAGCCATGTTGGATCAGGCCAATGGTCCATCCACTCCAACACTGTGTCACACAGTGGCCAAAAACCCAGGTGCCATCAGGAGGTCCATCAGAGGAGGTCCACCAGTGGGGCCAGGACACTAAAAGCCCTCCCACTGTTGCTAACCCCCTAAGCACCAAGAATATAGAGCATCACTGCTCCAGACAGAGAGTTCCATCTGTATCTTGTGGCTAATAGGACCTCTAATGGACCTCTGCTCCATATGTTTATCCAATCCCCTCTTAAAGCAGTTTATGCATGTAGCTGGCCCCACATCCTGTGGCAGTGAATTCCATTTGTTAATCATGCTTTGGGTGAAGATGTACTTCCTTTTATCCATTCTAACCCTACTGCTCAGCAATTTCATTGAGTGTCCACGAGTTCTTGTATTGTAAAAAAGGGAAACAAGCATTTCTTTCTCTATAGGGAAAGTGCTCCGACCCTTTAATCATTCTAGTTGCCACTAACACCGGTCCCTAAGGTCAGGAGTTTAGGCGTGCTCCTTGAGTCCTCCCTTACAATGGAGGCCCTGGTAGCAGCCACTGTTAGAGATCTGCCTTTTTTCATCTTCGGCAGGTACGGCAGCTGGCTCCTTTCCTGGAGCACAACGATTTAGCGATGGTAATCCATGCTATGGTCACCTCAATAATAGATTACTGTAATGCTCTCTACATGGGACTACCCTTGACGCAAACCCAGAGACTATAGCTTGTGCAGAATGCTGCGGCACGGCTGCTAATGAGGCTGCCACGATGGGAGCACATTCAGCCAGTGCTGAAAGAGCTGCACTGGCTACCTGTTGTGTTCCGAGTTCGCTTCAAGGTGTTGGTATTGACCTTTAAAGCCCTTTATGGTCAGGGACCTGCATATCTATGGGACCGCCTTTCTCCATATATCCCCCAGAGAGCACTGCGGTTGGGGGCAAAAAACCTACTTTCGGTCCCCAGACCAAAAGAAGCCAGGCTATGCGTGACAAGATCTAGGGCCTTTTCTGTGGCAGCACCAGAGCTTTGGAATGCCCTTCCAGAAGCCGTACGGGCCCTGCGAGATCTGTCTGCGTTCCGCAGGGCCTGTAAGACCGAGTTGTTCAAGCAGGCCTTCGATGCTTGATGGAAAGATCGCTGCCACCGGACATCACACAGAATGTCGGTGATCACTGTTTGGAATTTTAATGCCACTTATAATGTATGGATTCAGCACTATATAATGGTTTTTAAAAATTGTAATACGTTTTTAAACTGTGAATTGTAAATTATGGTTTTATATATTTTATTAGTTTAACTGTGCAAATGATACTGTGAGCCTCCCTGAGTCCGCTTGCGGAGAGGGCGGGATATAAGTCAAATGTAATAAATAAATAAATATTTTCTGGACTTTTTCCAGTGCTATATCTTTTTTTGAGGTGTGGTGACCAGAATTGTACACAGTACTCCAAATGAGGCCACACCATATATTTATACAGGGTCATTATGATACTGGCTGATTTGTTTACAATTCCCTTCCTAATAATCTCCAGCATAGCGTTGGCTTTTTTGTTTTTGCAGTTGCACACTGTCTCGACATGTTCAGTGAGTTATCTACCATGACTCCAAGATCTCTCTCTTGGTCAGTCTCCACAAATTCAGACCCAATCAATGTGATAATCTCCTGTCAACATTTAGCTTTTGCCCTGAATTAGCATATACTTAAGGTCACGTTTTTCATCCTAGCCTGCCTCTGCCCCTAAGACAACACATGTTGACATGAGCAAGTAACACTCTACAAGACTGTTAGCTGGGATCTAAATGTTCCCTTTTTCTTAATCTCTCCACCTTGCCCATGTACCCACTGCTCTTTGTCTTCATTGCTCTGATATAACTTCTGACTCCTGCCATGGAGCTATGTATCTTTTGTCTCTCAGTTCCTCCATGGCTCCTGTCAGTACAAAGATTTTGTGATGTACTTGGGGAGGAGCAGATTGGGAGTCATAAAAACAAACAACAGAAACAGCTGGTCTCCCCTGCAACTCACATGGCTTGCTATACATTTTAAAAAATGCCTATTTGACCATCTTATTTATATTTTATAGAACAGAGGGTACTTGAGTAGTCTCTGACAGTGTTTGTGTGAGATTAAATTTGTGCTTTAAGATTTTGGGCTAACTAGCTCTATTTGCTTTCCAGAAGTTGTGGCACACTGTGTAACTATAGCAGAGGAAAACTTGGCTCCACTGAGGAGTTCTGTCAGTGCTATAGTACATACTCCGGGTTCAAACAAAGAACACAAACACAATGGGGGGGAGGCAAAGGTTCTTGTGGCTGAAATCCCAGAAGTCAGATAGGGATACTAGCTGAGTGGGACTGAACACGGGATTGAGGTGCTGGTGTGATAGCACTCAAGGGTGTTAGTCCTTAGGTATTATTCAACATCTGGAGTGTACTTGTGTGCTAATGGAGAGTGTCTGTGTGGGGATATTTCTGGCACAAGTTCAGACAGTCCTTTGAGTGAATGACAAAGGATGTGTGGATGTTTATATTTAAGAAGCCTGAGCATACTTTTATAATCTTTCTCTACCTAAGAGTGTTTTCTAGTGTTAAGGAAACACTGCCTGCATGTTTTGTTTTATAACTTCAGACTGCCGACATCTCTAGGGTTCAGAGATCATTTACTAATTGAATTCCTGGTTGCCAACTGATTTATTTAGTAATAACCAATAATCATTACTTCCTCCCTTCCTTGCCTTCAGTATTCAATAAACTTCATATTTCGTTTTTGAATTTTAAAACATCTTGATGCTTCATTAATTTCTGACAAGGATTTATTCTAGTTCCCTGAGGTACTGGGTATAAGGTGACAAAAAATTTAAAGTAGTCCCTTTTACCATGTTGACCCTGACTGTCCCTCACAGTACCACTACAATCACACAGCCCCTGCCCTGCTGCCAGGAGAGGCATGGGCCGCATACTCGGAAGAGGAGCATTCAGACTGCTCCTGCACATGCAGGGTGAGTGCATCACATTCCCCAGTCATTCAGACAGTCAGGAAATGCACCTTGCTCTGAAGACAAGGTAAGTATGGGGAGAATTCAGGGGGCAGATGCGTGCATGTGATAATACAAATTAAATCTGAAGGGTAGGCATAGCTAGGTTGAGCCAAATCTCTCATGTGATCTCATCCACTGTGTGAATTTTGCATGTAGGTGGAGTTTCTATTAAAACAATGTTTCATGTGAATGAAGGCTATAATTACATGGAAGCTGTATTCACAGGATGAAGCAATCACACATTTCATGCTACAAAATCCACACTGCTGGTGACCTCCCACTTTGCATGAACATTAATCTTCAGAAGACTTGTCACATAATGTGAATTTGTACTAAGGTCACTAGCTCCAAGCGGGGAAATACCTAGAAATCTTGGAGGTGCAGCCTGAGGAGGGGAGGGTTTGTGGAAGGGAGGGACTTCAGTGGGATATAATGCCATAAAGTCCACATCCCAAAGTGGCCATTTTTCTGCAGGTGAACTGATCCCTAGGGGTAGGCAAAAGAAAAAAAAAAGGGGAAATTCAGATTCGGGGGTATTCAGGGCTAAAAAGTTTAGGAGGCCATATATCTCCTAATAGCAGATTCAGTAGCCGAATCTGATTCCAGAGATATTCGGCTATTCACAAATATATGGCCCATTGTACCCTATGGGCCATTGAAATAAATGGCAAAAAGGGGTATAATGAAAGGTGGCTGGAGGGGAGGGGGTTTCAGGTAGAGGCTCCAATTCTGTGAGCACCCAAAGAGGATGCCCCCATCTCTCCATTATATCCCATGGGCCATTGAAGTCAATCACAAAACAGGGTAAAAGAAAAGGCAGCTGAGGGGAGAGGTATTGAGGTAGAGGTGCCACATTTGCAGGGCAGCTGCAAGGGCCTCTTCCCTACAGAACCCCCAAGTTTCAAAAGGATTGGACCAAGGGTTCCCATTCTAGGGGCACCCAAAAAGGCCCATTTCTTCCAAAAGTGGGGAAAAAACAGTCAGTTTTCCCACTGTAGTAACAGTGGGAAAACTGATTCTGGGGAGCAGAGGGCTTGAGGGAGAGCTTAGCTTTAGCTTAGCTTAGCTTTAATTTCTATTGTGTTGAAAGAATTTGGAAGTTCACCTTGGAACTAAATTAAGCCATTTAAAATGGAAATGCAATAAGCCTTTATCCATTTGCTTTCATGTTAACAAATGTATAATTCTCCATATTCATCCATAGTCTTTTAAACAAGCTGCTATTTAAAATGCTATTCCTGAGCTATTTCAACTCAGTAGATGCCCCAGGTTTTTTTCCCTCCTGTTGACAACGTTATAAAGTTTGTGATAAAATATGTTTTGCTCTTTTAATAATATGGGTTGTACACACATGTTGTTGTTGTTTTTTATAAAGAAAGCTAATACATATTTAAGGAGCTCTTTGAAACATATATTCTTCAGCCAAGAATTTGCAAAAGACGCTGGAATGGCCTATGTACCAGTAATGTAACACTAATGTAAAATATACAGCTTACTTAAAATGTAACAACTATATACAACCCAGACTTATCCTTAGTAGCTACCCTGGAAACAATTTGCTATTTAAAAGTTTACATAGAGCACAGTTAAATCTTCAAATATTATAAGTTATTTTTTGTAGCAGATGATCTACACTGAGAAGGAACTGTGAAAACATTGAAATGGTTCTTGTATATAATACAAAGCATCTAAATTCAGTTCTCAAGCAATAATAATAATGTAGCAGCGTAGAATTACAAGTTTATCTCTGGAGGGTTGTGGGCCCCTGACAGACTCCTTTCTCTCCCTCTAGACCTCTGTTCCTAGTGACTAGTGTTCTGCACTGTCCCAAGACAAGGAACAGTTTACATGTTTATATAGGGAATCCACCCTTGTAAAGTATGTAAGCCTTTCTACAGCATGGGCAAAAGCTGATGTTGGAACACTGACAGTGGTTGCAGCCAAAATTTAAATGTTCTTATATACTTCTTTAAAATACTTTTTTATAAAGAGTATTGCTAATTTGTGATCAAATTGTGATTTGAATAGAAGACTAATTGCACAACTGGTACATCAGGCATCTGCAGCACTGATATTTATTGCAGCACCGATATTTATCTTGAAAAAGGTACTTAACATATTTATTACTGATGCATGTTCAGAACTTTTTGAATTGTTTTCTTAGCCTTCCAATTCGATATATGAGTGTGTAAAAATGAAAATACCTATTGTTGCTGGCTATCCAGGACAAGTGATTGACTACTGCGTGAAACAAGGTGCTGGACCAGATGGACCACTGGTTTGATACAGCAAGGTTTTTTATTAATATATCTAATTTTCAAAATGGCCAAATCTGGATACTTAAATCTGGAAATTGGACCTGGAAACAAATAATCTTTCTACAAATCTGAGAAAAGCCCCAGGTTTGGGGGAGGGGGGATGATTTTTGCTGTGAAGGTCAACTCAATCCTGGTCAGACATTTCCCCATGCTTATCACAGGGAAAAGAATAAGAAGCTTAAAAGGAGAGACAGAGTTGGGCATAATCCATATACTATTGACAAATCTTATAGTGATAACCATAAGCACAGAAGGATTTAAAAGGGGGTTAGATAGATTATTGTAGATATACATAATAGATGTAGCTGTAGATAGAATCTTTTCATTCATGGTTACTAGTCATGGTTAGTAAAGAGAACCTCCATATTAAGAGGCAGGTGACAATCTACGTAAATAAAGAACAAGAAATATTCCTAAAAATGTTGTAATAGCTCAAGCCACTTGCTGCTATTCTGTAGGGCTGATGTACAAAAAAAATCCTTTCAGTCCCTTAAACAGATATTGCCAAAGACTAGAGGAAGATGCAGCAGCTGCCATAGACATACTGACACACACAAAATGCTATCCTAAAAATCACACCTATTCCATTTTTATTAATTGCAGCCATGCAGTTCAATGTTTGAGCGATAAGAATAAAAAATGAAAAAGAAAAATATGACTATATTTCATTGTCCCCCTTAAAGCTATTCTCTAAATTGCTGGTACCACAGATACTCAGATGTCTCTCTAGGGGGCTGCCTGGTCATTTTCTATTGAGAGAAGGGTAATGACATGATTAGCATCTTTTATTTTGAGTTTATCTGAAGATTATTTGGCTCCCAGATAAATGGTTTCCTCAGCTATAAACTTAAATATTCAGTAGGTGTGATCCAAGAAAATTAATTTTCTCTTTGGACTCCCAAGTTATGGACCCAGTAATACATAAATATATTTTTAGAAAGCATAATATGTGAATTGCTTCAGTCTGCCTGAAGAAAACAAACTGTTCCCAGTGGAAAGCTTCTGACTAATATAATTAGAAATTAGTTGGCATATCACATATCTTTGTGACTATATATAACCCTCCCCTGAATAATTCAAATAATAAATTCTGCCCCAGTGGAAAGTGGAGCTCATTTCTCTGAATTTGTTAAATGTTTTCATTTGCAGAGACATGTGCTTAGGGATATTACTAATAAATTTTAAACCTTGCTATAATCTCTACAGGTATTACTTATGTAAATCCTTGCACTACAGGGTGAATTCATATTTCTATTATACAATTGCCCATCGTATTTTCTCTTTTTTAGGATATAGCCACATTTTCTTCCTTTACTCGCTTCCATGTTCATCCTGATTTTTAACACCCCTTTCTGAAATAGAAAATACATTTAGAGCTTGGAGAATAAAATCTATAATGCTGGATATACTATTGTAAAGGCTTTGAGTTGTAATCTTCCATGCTGCATAACAACTGCAGTAAGGGAAAATATAAACTCTTCTAAAATCCTGTGCTTAAAATGGCTATCAAACAGAGGAAGTGTGGGTTAACTACAGTCTTGACTGGTGTACTTATATGTTTTACAATACCCTGTTCCACTGATGGAATTTAAATTTGCAAAGGAAATATGCTCCCTCAAGATTTTTAAATTGTGAATTAAGGCATAATTCATCCGCCCTAGTGATGCATGTAAAATTATCACTTTTATTTACAAAAATTATTGTACCTTTAATCTGAGTTCCTCTGAGCATGTGCATTTTCTCCAAAAAGAAACACATTTTGAAAAGTAGAAGAGTAAACTGCAGATTGCCATTTCTTTGTGAATTCAATTATTTGGAGACTGAACCAATGGACTACAGCTACCTGGTGCCCATATTCCAAACTGATCCTGGATACTTATAGTAGTGTTTGCCCCATGGGTACTGTATTGCCTTAAAATCTCCTTATTATACATTTTTAGCGGCACTCTGCCACCCCTGTCATCCAGACAACAGCATTATAAGCAGCCCCTGATAGAAACCATGTTTCTGAGATGTCCCAAAACAACAATAGTAATTCTTGCCAGCCTCCAATTCCAGGGGGATGTCCAGAACACATATCACATCCCAGAGGATGTTAATGAAGAAGCCAACGGTTAACAATAGGATTGTTGCAATGTCTTCCCACCTAACAAAAGACTCTTCCTGCCAACCATTCAGGCAAGCATCTGATACAATGGAACAACCTGAGAGATGATCGCTGTCAATGACTTAATTATGTCACATAGACCTCTTCCACTGTGTTAGTTACAATGTCACAATAGTAAACAATTTGGCACTATATTGCCCATTTAATTTTCTTTGTTTTAACAGTGGTTTGCACTAGGTAAAACCATCATCACCCATTAATCCTTTTGTTAAGGAGCCATTTCCGGGGTGATGTCAGGCATCACCTGACATTGACTTAGGACACTAATTTGGCTATAAGAAAACCAGTTTTTGGCCAGTCTGATGTTTCTCTTACAGTATCCCCGCCTTTGCTGTTTGAGCCACTGACTGGCCATACATTGAAGACAGAAAAAAAGTACTATCTCACAGGTCAATGATTTGCAGAGCTCATTGCCACAGACTTAGATGGACCCATTTATGGAGGATCAATTACTATTAGCTGTGATATTTGAATGGTACCTCTCCAGAACAGTCTGTGCTATTGTGTTCCCCATTGCAACCTATGGCTGCAAAAGTTGGACCATGAAGAAGCAAGACAGGAGGAAAATCAACTAATTTGAGCTGTGGTGCTGGAGAAGACTCCTGCGCATTTCTTGGACAGCAAAGGTGACAAACATTGGAACACATAAAACCAGATATGCCATCAGAAGAAAAAAATCACAAAACTGCAACTGATAATGTCATTTAGAAGAACGCACTATAAAAATAATTATGCTTGGATGGCTTAGCAGCAAAAGGAAACAAGCCATCAAAGAACACGGTGGCTAGACACCATAAAAGTTGACACCAGCCTGAGCATGGAACAACTCAAAGAAACAGTACAAAATTGGAAAACATGGCGAGAGCTGGCCCACAGAATCGCCAAGATTTGAACACAACTGAATGGTTAGCAACAATAATAAAAATAATAATAAACTTTTATTTATACCCCGCCCTCCCCACCTAGGCAGGCTCAGGGCGGCTAACAGGACATGGTAAACCATGATACAGACAAATAACAGATAATATAATTAATAATTTAGACAATAAAACCAATAAAACAGTATGACATTAAAATACAATCGAATGGCTCGGTATTACTGATCTTATCAGGAGTTTTGTCTTAAAAAGCTAGCTGGAAGAGGGCAGTTTTGCAGGCCCTACGGAACTGGTTAAGATCCCGTAGGGCCCGCACCTCTTCCGGCAATTGATTCCACCATTGGGAGGACCTTTGTAGAGAACGCCTGTTCTCTGGTAGCTTTTAATCTAGTTTCTTTTGGCCTAGGGATTTCAAGAAGATTTTTTGAACAACAGCAACATCTATTGAGAGGTCAAATTTGGTTTAAAAAAATACACTGGGAAAGAAAAGTGAGAGAATAAAATCAACACTGTGGTGGCAGATGCCACTCTGATTATCAGAAGCTGGGAAACAGTCAGTAAGAGAAAAACGTTATTTGGAAGCATACCCAAGCATTCTACATTCATGTTTGCTGAAAAGTATAATGGCACCATCTTTCAAAGATGTGCGCTGTTTAAAGCTTTCCCTAGACTACATTACAACAAATGGCTTACATTTCAAGAATTATTATACTCCACTATCTCAGTACGATAATCCAGTGTGTTGAATGTTAACCCACAGTAATGTTTAAAATTTTAATTGGAGATTATTTATCCTCATGCCAGACACTTCCTCCCAATGTGACAGAGAGGGCACTGGTCCAGAAAGGCTTTACACATTTAGACCTCCTTCCTGCATGTTTCTAAAAAATGACTAGAAGTATTTGAAGGGTGTGAAGAAGGGATCCACTCAGGGTGGGAAATTACATTTACGCTACATCTGTCATGCCAAAAATCACAGCTGAGAATTTAGTTAATTTATTATCAGTGAAAAAAGGCAATTCTCTAAGGCAGTCAGCTATCAAAGTGATTCTACAATGGCCTCAAATGGAATTGGATTCCACTATCCCCTTAAGTATCAAGTGCAGAGCAAATTTCCTACACACAGGGTTTGTTCACATTTGTATGCTACATTTATGTTAAATTAAAGATAATGGCAAAAATGACAGAGTGATTTCATTGTGTTGTAAAAATTAGCCCAAGTACTTATTCCAAATTCCTTTTTAAAAGAAGAAGAAAAAAAAACATTCTTATTTTATTTTCATAATAAATAGATGGATTGTGTTAAGAATATAAAATGACTAAAGTAAGGTTAAAATTAGCTGTTAGGCCATTCTGCATCATCATTATTTTTGAATATATAAATGCATTTAGTTCTTTAAAAGGCAACTTGAGCAATGAAACAGAATAAAGGTTTTATTAGGCTTAGCAAATTGAGAATTAAACTGATCAGATATATCGTATTGGGAAAAGCAGAAATGAAAAAGGCTACCTTTGAACAAACCTAATCTATGTGATAAAAAACACTATTGCAGGGGTGGCCAATGGTAGCTCTCCAGATGTTTTTTGCTTACAACTCCCATCAGCCCCAGCCATTGGCCATGCTGACTGGGGCTGATTGGAGTTGTAGGCAAAAAACATCTGGAGAGCTACCATTGGCCACCCCTGCATTATTCTATTCCAAAACTAGATTAAACATATAACATATGTTCATATCCCTTCTCAGTTCCATTGCTGGTGACATTATAGATGTTTCTCTCTCCAAATCTATATTTTTTTCCATCAACTATTCTAGGTAGGGTTGCCAGCCTTCAGGTGGGGCCTGGAGATCTCCCGCTTTTACAACTGATCTCCAGCTGGCAAAGATCAGCTCCCCTGGAGAAAATGGTTGATTTGAATGGTGGACTCTATGGCATTGAACTATGCTGAGGACCCTCCCCTCCCCAAACCCCATCCTTTCCCATCTCTACCCCCAAAGCCTCCAGGTATTTTCCAACACAGACTTGGCAACCCTAATTCTGAGGAAAGGATGGGAATGAATTAAAAATACAGTGCAACACGCCCACGGACTGAGGGATAAACTGTCCACTGCTCAATCCCACCCTCGCACCAGCTTCACTTTCCCCTCTAATACATAATTATCTCTTACAGCCAAGAGAATTCAGTGAGGAAAGGGTGGCTGTGAGGAAGGAACTGCGGTGAACCTTCACATTGGAGCTGAGCTGTCTCTTGTGCCATTCAGCCTCCTGCTCTGCCCTGCTTCAAGCCTTAATTGGGGAAGGTCCCAGCTTCTTGGGAAGGAGCATGAGCAAAGCCCACCAAGCCTGCAGTTCAGTTAACCCAGACCTGGAAAGTCCCTCTGTTGCCTTTGGTTATGGGTCAAGCAGCTTCCTAGGCTTCCCAACCCTCCCGCCCTGGCGGGGGACCCCAGGATTTCCAGCCTCTTCCCCCGCTCCCCCCAAAAATGGAAGTGGGGGGAGGGGGAAACGGTGCCAAGGAGCGTGGTGAGCCGCCCCCTCTTGGAGCAGGCGATGCCGCTGCGCTGCTGCCGCCTCTTCTCCGCTTCACCGTAGCTGCTCCTTCGAGATGGGCTCAGGCTGAGCCCATCTTGGAGGAGCAGCTAAGATGAAGCGAAGAAGAGGCGGCAGCAGTGCAGCGGCATCGCCCGCTCCGCCTCTGAAGTAAAATCAGAGAAGGGGAGGGTGGAGGCAGGCCAGGAGCATGGCGAGCCGTGAATCTGGGTCCTTCTAGGACCCGGACTCGTGGCTCACCATGCTTCTGGCCTGCCTCCACCCTCCCCTTCTCTGATTTCACCTCAGAGGCGGAGCGAAGCCGGTGATGCCGCTGCGCTGCTGTCTTTTCTCAGTTTCACCGTAGCTGCTCCTCCGAGGAGGAGCAGCTACGCTGAAGCGGAGAAGAGGCAGCAGCAGCGCAGCGGCGTCCCCCACTCCGCTCCGCCTCTGAGGTGAAATCAGAGAAAGGGGGGGGGGTGGAGAGAAGGAAGGCATTTAAGAAGTTGTGAGGTTTCTTTAATTGTGATGGACAGAACTCCCTTTGGAGTTCAATTGTGCTTGTCACACCCTTGCTCCTAGCTCCACCCCCAAAGTCTCCTGGCTCCACCCCCAAAGTCCCCAGATATTTCTGGAATTGGACTTGGCAACCCTACAGCTTCCCCTTCAACTCTAGTTCTATTGGCAGGTGAGGGGCTTTAGTTGGGACTCATTGCAGTCTTGTATTAATGATAATCTGATATCAAATGACATTCTGATATTCAATAACAACCAAAACAGAGGAAGAGAGAAATGATTGGTTACATGAAAGAATTACAGTAAGCAGATGCCATTGTGCTCACTGTTGTATTCTAGAAAATATGGATGGTTTAATTAGACCTTTAAATAATGAAACCTTTTTTTAAATTACACTGGCAGTGAAAATGCCTGAAAGCAGTGATTATCATGAACTATGATTGTAGCATATCTGTCTTCTGCCACACTATAATTTCAGTTTACTATATGAATTACATGATCTTGTTTTAAACCAGATTTGTTGTTTCTAAACTGCAAAAGAAACTCTCCTATGCCTTTACTGCAATCTAAAACACCACTATTTTACATCTTCATGAAAAAGAAAACCTCTAAAATTATCAGCATCACCATTACAGTATTTACATTTCTAAAAGATTCTTTGAAGCAAGATGACAAAAATAGATGAAAAAAACATTTAGTACTAAGATAAAATGGTAGATAATTTGTTAGAAAAGACATTATAAAAGAATATAATAGGATGGAGGGTTTGTCGCTACTACAGGAGCTATTTGATATCTGAAATTATTTTTTTAAATTATTGGTTGCAGGATTACCATGTAATTTATCTCTTAGTGGCTCTGGCTGTTCAGGATATGAACAAGATGTTTTCTGATTTTTTTTTTTTGGGATGTGTGCATGAAGTCTTATTAGTATGATGTTTGTGGCTGGTTTCATGCTGACTCCAGAAGAAAGAATGATCAAGTTAAATTGTCTGAGCTTCAAAAGCACTAAACAATTAAAGTTTCTTCTAGCTTAAAATTAAATAAAATTTAATTTAGAGATGAAAGCTTTTCCATATCTGATAAGACCAGTCTTGCTTTGTGCTAATGCACACATGTAGCTATATTATATTATATATTATATTATTATAGCAATGGAAAAAGTCCAGAAAAGGGCAACTAGAATGATTAAAGGGTTGGAACACTTTCCCTATGAAGAAAGGTTAAAACACTTGGGGCTCTTTAGCTTGGAGAAACGTCGACTGTGGGATGACATGATAGAGGTTTACGAGATAATGCATGGGATGGAGAAAGTAGAGAAAGAAGTAGGAATATGCAAAAAAAAATCGGTAGTACACGGATTCGGAAGTATATCGGGGAAAAAATATGGAATCCCATATATTTCTGAATTCCGTAGTCGAAATAGCTGCATATACGGTAGATGTGCGGCTATTCCCGAATATACGACCCTATTATACCCTGTGGGCCATTGTAATCAATGGCAAATGGGGTATATTTGAAGCCTCCTGGAGGGGAGGGGGTTTGAGGGAGAGCCCCCAAATTTGCAGGGGACCTGCAAGGGACTCTCCCCTACAAAACCCTAAAGTCCCAAAAAGTTTGGGTCAGGGGGTCCCTGTCTTTGAGCTCTCCAAAAGGCCTATTGCCAACAATGATGGGGAAAGCCCAATTAGCCACTTCCTCCACTATAATTGCTGTGGGGAAAATGGCTCTGGCCAGAGGGGTTTGAGGGAGAGGCCCCAAAACTGCAGGACAGCTTCAGGGGACTCCCCAGCATGAAACCCCCCTGGCCCAAAAAGACTGCACCCATCTGTGGGCACCCCAAAAGGAACACTGCTCCCAATGGTGAGAAAAAAGCAATTAGAGTCACTCCCTCACTGCAATTGTCGTGGGAAAAGTGGCTCTGGGGAGCAGGAGGTTTTGAGGAGAGCCCCTGAAGCTGCACAGCAGTCCCACACAAAACCCACACAAAACCCACAAGGCCAAAAAAAAAAGAAAAAAAAATTGGACCGGGGGTCCAATTCCTGGGGCACTCAATGCCAAACTTAACTTCACACCAGAGAATCTCTATAGGACCCAAATGCACTACATCCCTCTATCTACTCTATGAACCCTGCAGGCCTGGAACCAATATAAACCCAGTTGCCAACATCACTGCTACACAAAACAATCTGCTCAAGGTCTGCTCTGCAGACCTGGCTGCAGCAAACCCAGATGCCAGCTCTCCAGCCCTGCCCCAAACAACACGGGGAGAGCTGGCCAAGCACAACAAGCATGCTGGCTCTGGGTTTCTCACCCAGGTGCCAGCTTCTCTGCCACAGAACACACAATCTACAGATGGCAGCTCTCCAGCCCTGCCTCAAACAACATGGGGAGAGCTGGCCAAGCACAACAAGCCTTCTGGTTCTGGGTCTCTCACCCAGGTGCCAGCTCCCCCCCCCCAAAAAAAAAAAACAGAACCAGGAAAAGGGACAACAGGAGAAGGCCAAGAAACTCAACTGTTAAAAAAGTGGCCTTTTCACCAATAAGAAACCTCAGGCCAAATCAGTCAACAACACCCCCCCCCCTAAAACCAGAACCAGGAAAAGGGGGACAACAGGACAGGAGGATGCAAAACCTGCAGCAATAGAGAATAGATCCAAACAGAAGGTCAACACAAACTCAACTGTTAAAAAAGTAGCCTTTTAAACAATGAAAATTAGGCCAAACAGCCCCCCCAAGAACCAGAAGCAGAAGAGAAAAGGAACAACAGCAGCACAACACAGCAGCAACAAATCAAACACAGAATCCTTTTAAAACAGTAAAAAACGTAACTTTTAACAATACAGGAACTTTCCCAACCCCTCCCCCCAAAAAAAACCTTCACCCTAACCCCAAGAAATCCAACCAAGCCACCCAAATCAGGAAAAGTAAAAGGACATTGCACTTTTAAAACTCCTCTCACTAAAGTAAGATATGGGCAAATTGGCAAACCACCCCCACCCAGGCCTCCTCCCCCAGCAGAACCCCCTAACCCTAACCCCAAATAAGCTAGTACCCACCACCCAAATCTGGATAAGTAAAGGGACTCTGAGTCTTAAAAAGTCCTTTTACCAACTAAAATAAAAACAAGAACCTCAAGACTGTCTTACCTTAGACGTCTTCTCTACTCCAGGGAAGTCTGGTAAAGCTGAGAGAGAGCAGCAGCAGCTGAAGCCAAGGGCCAGCACAGCACAATCTCTCTCTCATACCAACACACACCAGCACAGCAGCAATGGAGGAGTCCAGCCAGGCAGACTCCTTAAAAAGGTTCTCTGCCCTTACAGAGAGCAGTTTAAAAAAATAGCACTGCTCTGTGATTGGCCAGACAACAGTGCTTACTTGGATACTCAAGTAAGCAAAAGATCAAAAGAACAACAATGTTGCTGATGGCTGGGAGTTCAGCTACACAACAGCCCTGCAAAGATGCATTTGCAATGCATTTTGCAAATGCATGCTTTGGATTGGCTGCTGGGGCTCCTCTTCCCCCTCCCCCCTCCCTGATCCCAGGGAGGCTATGGGAGAGGTGGGAAAAGGCTACCAAAGGCGGGAAAGGGAGGCAAGCAGCTCCCCTGAGGCTGCAGAAGCCCCTTTCCCGCCTTTTGCATTGAATTCCGTATACTTCCAAATATTTATACGGAAGTATACAGGGAGTCATACTCGGCTCCTGCATAATGGGCCCCAATTGGATTTGGCTGTATGCGATTCTGTATACAGCCGAATCAGGGGTGATTTGGCGGTTGATTCGGTTCGGCCGAACCGAATGCACACCTGTAGAAAGAAGCACTTTTCTCCCTCTCTCACAATACAAGAACACGTGGGCATTCAATGAAATTGCTGAACAGTCAGGTTAAAACAGATAAAAGGAAGTACTTCTTCACCCAAAGGGTGATTAACATGTGGAATTCACTGCCACAGGAGGTGGTGGTGGCTACAAGCATAAACAGCTTCAAGAGGGGGTTAGATAAAAATATGGAGCAGAGGTCCATCAGTGGCTATTAGCCACAGTGTGTATGTGTGTGTGTGTGTGTATATATATATATATATATATATATATATATATATATATATATATATATATATATATATATATATATATATATATATATATATATATATAATTATTTTTTATTGCCACTGTGTGACACAGAGTGTTGGACTGGATGGGCCATTGGCCTGATCCAACATGGCTTCTCTTATGTTCTTATGTTCCAGTGAGCTATTGCATATAGAAAGGTATAATATGAGAAGACTTCCTATACCAGCCACAGCAAAATAAAGTTTCTAGTATTGTTTTTTTTAGTTTGTACACCTCAGTTATTTACAGTGAAGGTGTCTTTTGACTGGTGTGATTTCTCTTTTTTTTGCGGGTTCAATTAGTAGACGTATTTTGCCACATTAGTGGGTAATATTTATATGCAAGTCTGTTGCCCTAAGATATTAATTTAATAGTTAACATCTGGACTTTTTTTGAACAGAAACCCACAGGAACCTAGTTCTGACTGACTTGACACCAGGAAGTGTGGCCTAATATGCAAACGAGTTCTTGCTGGGCCTTTTCTACAACCCCTTCTCAATGAAAGAGACATGTACTTCATATACGCAGCACATTCTATTTGAAGAAGAGATTGCATTTATACCCCGCCCTTCACTACCCGAAGGAGTCTCAGAGTGGCTTACGATCTCCTTTTCCTTCTCCTCCTCACAACGGACACCATGTGAGGGAGGTGGAGCTGAGAGAACTCTAACACAAACTGCTCTTGAGAAGAACAGCTCTGTGAAAACTTCTGACTGACTCAAGGTCACATCAGCAGGTGCACGTGGAGAAGTGGGAAATCAAACCTCGTTCTCCCGGACAAGAGTCTGCACACTTACTACTCGAAGCTGGCTTTCCTTACCCACATAGATTATATTTTTAGAAGAATGAGTTAAATTATATTCAAATGATTTTGCTCTTGGTACAAGTGCCTTCATGTGATGAATTCAGAGCTTCTGAGATATCATAAACAGCACTGTATGTCAATGTGTGAAGCATGGTTCTAGAAGAAAAGTATATTTTAAATTGTTGCTTATTGCGAGGCTAGAACCTAGGAACACCTGAGAACTGCAGAAGACACAGAGAAATCAAGAAATAGTCTTAGCTAACTAAATTGTATAACATTATTGATACTTGGACAACATATAATCACAACTCAAACTCTATTTGGATTAGCAGTTTTTCATGAAACCCACTAGGATGATTGGAATAAATTTTATGTAACAAGAAATAAAAGGATAATAAGTAAGTACCTGGTCAAGCTTCCAATGGAATTCTGCAGGACGGAAAGTATCCGCTTGATCAAAATCTTTACGCAACAGAAAGACAAGTCGACAATTGTGTACATAAAGCGCATAGTGATGCCGATTCATTTCTAAAAAAACCCAAAACATATTTATATACACGTATAGAAAAAATAAAAAGTATCTTAGTATGGCTGTATAAATCAGAAATCAGATTATGCATTCCAATATTTTTATTTCAATTCCAAAGTTATTTTTCTCCAAATCCATAGCAGTGGTTTAAAATTAGAAATACCTTTAGGGTGGGTGGCTCTTATGACTGAACATATAAGATTTTTAATAACAAGTTTTATTTATCCCTTTGAACTGTGAAAAAGGAAATGAAGGTATTAAATAAAGTGGATTTACCTGTTTTATCTGAATTACACAGAATAGTTTCTTTCTCTGCTCTTAATCCAGGACTTGGGCCATGTTTCATCCACATAGTAATGGTGAATTGATCAGTTAAATTCTTTGGTACAATTCCATCCGGGATTTTGGCTCCTTGCTTTCCATCAAATTTAAAAATCATGTCATTGCTGTCTATCAAAAGACCAGCTGTCCAGTTAGTTGCTGCACTGGGAGTGGGTAACAAGTCAATGGCACCTGATGATGCACCTGTCGGTGATATATAATGAACAAACTAATGAGATGCTAATGAGAAAGCTGTTCTCTTCTGCAGAATTTACTTTGACATACCTAATCCGTTTCATTTATTACTAATGCTACCTTTGTTCTCAGTTCTTCATTATTGAAGAAAACATAATACCATTACAAATATAAATAAATGAATGGCCTAAAACCAATAAGGAATAGCTTATTACTCTGTATACATAACCATATAAATTCTTTGGTGAAGGGAGACATAACTCAGTATAATAGTACAGTTTGCATATAGAAGATCCCACATATCTTAAGTAAAAGGATCTTAGGCAGCAATGCTGTGAAACATGTTGAGGGACAGCTGTTAGCTGCAAAAGACAATATTGATTAGATGGATTAGTGTTCTGTCTTAGTATAACATAGCTTCATATGTTCACATATGCTTCAAGAGTGAATTTTGAGGTCTATTGGGGGAGAAAATTCCACAGTTTGGATGATATAACAAGTAGGTCTTTTGTAAGGCTAGGGACTCCTAAAAGATGTTTACTTGAAGATCACTATAATGGTTGACTATAGTCACTTGAATATGACTATAATGGCAATCATTAAAGTATGCTAGTCCCAAGCATATGCAGCCTTAAAGTCCAATACCAGCACATTGAATTAGGCCTGGAAGCAAATGTGAAACCAGTGTAGATGGAACGAGGCTAAAGTGATACTGTCTCTATTACTAATTTCAGTCAGCATTCTTTCTGGAGCATTTTGTACTATAGTTTCCAGACTCTCTCCCAGGGCATCCCTACATACAGTGCACTGTAGTAATCTAATCCAGATTTTACCAGAGCATGTATCACAGTGGCAAAATCTGTTTTTACTTAGGAAATGCTGCAGCTGACTGACCAGACAAAGCTGGGGAAAGACACTCCTGGCTACAGCTCCACTTGCTTATCCAGCAGCGGGCTTGGGGCTAGCAGCATGCACATCTGCAAACCTATTCCTCTAGGATGTGCAACCCCATGTAGACAAGAGACACCTCAATACCTCAGTCCTTTTGCTCACCAGTAAAACCCCTGTCTTGACAGGATTAAATCTCAGTTATTAGCCCGCATCCATTCCAAAACTGTCTTCTGGTGATTCAGCTATCCTACAACCTTTCTGGAATCTACTGAAACATAAGGCTGAGCACAGAAATCATCCATGTATTTACAACAACCCATTCTAAGTCTCTGGATGTAGATTCTAAAAAGCATTGGTGGGAAGGAACATAGTTAACATTTACCTGTAACTGTTGTTCATTGAGCTGACACCTCTGCATATGTGAATATGTGAAGGCCAGCCAAGAATCTAGAAACCCACAAGGTGTCCCCCTCCCTCTTTCACACACCAATTTCATGCCACTGGGAAGAACATTAGGAAGGCTGGGAAATAAATATAGCTCACAGTGGGGCCAAAGGGAGGGATGCATGACTGCATGACTGAACAAGCTGATGAACAACAGCAACAGGTACATGCAATCATGTTTTCATCATCATGGAATCTGTGCAGTCCCACATGGAAGAATAGCAAGGTGACTTATTTATTTACTATTTATTTATTATTTGCATTTATACCCCACCCTCCCCAGTTGGGCTCAGGGCAACTAACAACAAGTAAAACAGTAAAACAACAAAGTTGAATTATTACATTAAAATGATTACAATAAAGCATTATTAAAATATGACAATATCAATTAAGATATAATTTGTGGTTCCAAGATGGTGTTAATAGCACTAGTTGTTAAAATTCTTGATGTTTAAAGAGCTTTATTTTTCTGTCTGGTTCGGAAGAAAAGTTTTTGTTGTGAGATGATGGGTACTAAGCGCTGCTGTCAGATTTTAAAATGCCTCCGGTTAGACATTAAAAGCCTGTCTAAACAGGTATGTTTTACAGGCCCTGTGGAATTGTGGTAAGTCCCACAGGGCCCTGGCCTCTTCAGGGAGGGTATTCCAGACTTACTATAGGAAGATGAGTGTGAGTTCTAATTAAATACAGACCGCAGCATTACTTTTCCAACTTCAACTTCTTAACTGTGTTAGTGTCCATGCAATAGCATTTTGTGAAAGTGGATGATGAAGACCATGTTACCATATTACAAATTGCATTGATGGAAAGTCTGTGTCTGAAGGTAGCTGAAGTCATCTGCACCTGTGTAAAAAAAGTGGTTGTAGGGGACAGCTAACTTGCATGAGTTTGTAGCAAAACTGAATATGGTCAATGATCCACTAAGAGATGGATTGTGATGAGAGTTTCTGGCCCATCTTGGATTTTTTTTAATTTATTAGATTCAGAATAAGTGATTAATAGGTTAGATTTTTAGTCTTATTCATATAAAACATTGAGGTTCTCCACATGTCAAGAGTGTGAAGAGAGCATCTTCAACTTCAGGATGAAGAAAAAAGGCAACCTTTTTGCCCTGTCTTATAGAGATTTAAAAAAAAATTAACAGGAGGTAGCACAGAAGCTAGTCTGAGCCAAAGAGCTGTGGTAACTATAAGAAATGATGATGATAAGAACACTTTCTGACCAGGAAATGTAAAGAGTCTCGAAGATCATGTGTACATAACACTAAAAAGAGGGTCAGTAGCTGATGGTGCACAGGAAACCTCTAGAACAGTGCTTCCCAAACTCCCCCCCCCCCTTGGCCCGGTTATTTCTACACTTCTTCTTCGTGGCCCACTAAAATTTGGGGGTGGAGCCGGGAGACAGGAAAGTACAAACATGCTTAAAACTCTTGCAATATTTTGTTTAGGAAAGGTAGGAGAACAGCAGGATTTTGCAATGCAATCTTAAAAATAAAACATCAAGAAAAAGCTCAAGGATCACACGCAGAAAACTAAAAATATATAGTGCTCTCAGCCTGGGAAAACATGAAATGTATCGGACTCAGCGCAAGCGCCGCGCGACCCGAGCCACCCTCGGGTCGCCGTGCGCAGCGCGGGAAAAGCCACTGCCAATCCTGACCAAGGGCGGGAAGTTTGACTGGCCAGGATTGGGCTGGCCAGCGAAGGGGATGTTCCGGGAGGCATGTATATATTAGCGGACCCGGCCGCGTGTTCTCAGTTGCGTGTGATGTACTAGCCAATAAAGACCTATGCCTTCACCACGTCTCGTCTCCCAGTACATTACACTGGCGACGAGGATGGGATCTAGATAGGTCCGGCCGCCCCGAGGGGAACCTGACCGGGCCGGAGACGAGGAAGGCGTGAGACCGCAGGATCGCACAGCCCGCCGCCACCATGGCGAACTCTACAGTAACGACGGGCCATCTTGCGGAATTCAACCCGGAGCACCCCGAGAGATGGGAGACCTACACAGAAAGGGTCGAGTGCTACCTGCGGGCGAACCTGATCGAAGATGACGACAGGAAGAGAGACGTCCTGCTGAGCGTCTGTGGAGAAGAAACTTTCGAGATCGCAAGAGGCCTCTCCGCTCCAGCTAAGCTGACCGAGAGGACCTACCGGGAAGTCGTGAGACTCCTCACGGGCCACTTTTCGCCCCAACCGTCCATCGTCGCCCGCCGATTCCTCTTCCACAAGAGGGACCAAAAGTCGGGGGAGACAGCGGCGGTCTACCTGGCGGCCCTGCGACAGATCGCCGGGAACTGCAATTTTGACAAAAGGGACGAAGCCCTGAGGGACCGTTTCGTCTGGGGCCTCCGAGACGAACGACTGCAGCAGAAGCTCTTCGCTAAGGAGGAGCTCACGCTACAACAAGCCTTCAACGAGGCGACGGCGTTCGAGAGGGCCACCAAGGCGTTCGGCCAGCCACGCGGCGAAGCAGTCCACCAAGGGGAAACAGAGCTGGAAGACCGAGCAGAGGAAGAAGCGTTTCAGCTCCGGAGGCCTCAGAGAACGGACACACGGGCCCCCGCGAGACAACGAGCGACGGAGAGGGCCACCGCCACCACCGGTTCCAGGTGCGCCAGCTGCGGCGACCCCCACGAGCGACGGGACTGCCCGTACCGCAACCTGGACTGCCGCAGCTGCGGAAAGACAGGCCACATCGCCCGGGCTTGCCGGGCCAAGAACAGCCGCCGCCAACCGTCAGCGCATCACGACTCCCTGGACACACACACGACGGCATCCACCAGTCTGCAGGTATTGAACTTGCCCCTCTCGGCCCCAGACAAGGTCAAAATGTCGGTCCTAATCGAGGGCGCCCCCTGCATCATGGAAGTAGACTCGGGTTCCTCCATCTCTATCATTTCGGAGGAAACCCTCAAGAAACTATGTCCCCGCCGCCGCATCCAAACGAGGCCAGCGGACTTCGTACTGAGGGACTTTCAGAAGAACCCAGTACACATCGTGGGGTGGGCCCGGGTGCATGTAGAAAGAGGGGGTTTTAGGGGGCCCCTAGACATCCTAGTGGTCAAGCGCCAACTGACCACACTTCTCGGGTTGGCGTGGTTCAATCCACTGGGGATCCAGCTGGTGGGGGTGGACCAATTGCAGGCCAGCAATTTCGACGGGGTCTGCCGGGAGTTCCCCGAGGTCTTCGACGGGTCCTTGGGGAGCTACAAGGGTCCGCCCATCACCTTACCGATAGACCCAATGGTCAGGCCCATAAGGCTTAAAGCGAGGCGCGTCCCGTTCGCCCTTAAGCCTAAAATAGAGGCAGAACTGGACCGCCTAACAGCCCAGGGCGTCCTAGAACCTGTAACGTATGCGGAATGGGAGACCCCCATAGTAACGCCAGTCAAACCCAACGGGGAGGTTAGGATCTGCGCCGACTACAAGTGCACGATCAATAAGGCGCTGCAAGACAACCCCTACCCAGTCCCGGTGGTTAGCCACGTCCTAGCAGCACTAGCCGGGGCGAGGGTTTTTGGAAAGCTGGACTTAGCACAAGCATACCAGCAACTGCCGGTCGACGCTAAGACAGCGGAGGCGCAGACGATCGTGACCCACAGGGGCGCGTTCAGGGTTAAACGGCTGCAGTTCGGGGTCAGTGTAGCTCCGGGGATATTCCAGAGCATAATGGACTCTCTCTTGAAAGGGATCCCCGGAGTTCAACCCTTCTTTGACGACGTTTTAATCGCCGCCCCCACCGAAGGAGAGTTCAGCTGCCGCCTGCGAGAGGTCCTCAGACGGTTCCAAGCGGCGGGGCTGCGAGTCAAAAAGGAGAAATGTTTGTTGGGTGTTCCGCGAGTGGAGTTCCTGGGGTTCGCCGTGGACGCGGCTGGAATTCACCCGACGGCGGACAAGACCCGGGCCATAGTCCAGGCCCCTGCCCCCAAATGCAAGGCAGAACTACAGAGTTTTTTAGGATTATTGAACTTTTATCATGCATTCCTGCCACACAAAGCCGCCGTGGCGGAACCGTTGCACCGCTTGTTAGATAAACAGGCCCCGTGGGTCTGGGGTAAACGCCAAGCCGCGGCGTTCCAGGCAGTGAAAGACCTCTTGGTCTCTAACGCGGTACTTCATCACTACGATGAAAACCTACCCCTGATCCTGGCTTGCGACGCCTCCCCCTACGGAGTAGGAGCGGTCTTAGGGCACCAACTCCCGGACGGGAGAGAGGCGCCGATCGCTTACTACTCCCGGACTCTGTCCCCTGCCGAGCGGAACTACGCCCAGATCGATAAGGAGGCCCTGGCGATCGTGGCGGGGGTGCAAAAGTTCAATGACTACCTCTACGGTAGGCGTTTCACCATCGCCACTGACCACAAGCCGCTCCTCGGCCTCCTAGCCCCCGATCGTCAGACCCCCCAGATTCTGTCTCAGAGGGTTTTAAGGTGGAACCAGTTCCTGAATTCATACACTTACGCTCTGATACACCGCCCCGGTAAAGCAATGGGTCACGCAGATGCCCTCAGCCGCCTGCCGCTACCCACAACGGACCCAGATCCCGCCCCGGCACACGGGGTGATGCTCATTGAGTCGCTCCCCGAGCGCCCACTGCACGCGGACGAGGTGGCTCGGGCGACTGGGAGAGACCGCATCCTCGCACGGGTCAGGGACTGGGTGGGAAGGGGGTGGCCCTCGGGCAAGGTGGAAGAAGCATTTCGGCCGTTCGCGTCCAGGAAGGACGAGCTATCGACACACAAGGGGTGCATACTCTGGGGGAGCCGGGTGGTGGTGCCCCCCCCCCTGCGCAGACAGGTACTGGAGGATCTCCACGAGACCCACCCGGGCATCGTGAGAATGAAAGCCCTGGCCCGGAGCTACGTGTGGTGGCCGGGCATGGATGAGGAAATAGAGGGGTGGGTAAGAAGGTGCCAACCATGCCAGGAGTCCAGACCCAATCCGCCGTCCGCCCCGGTCCACAGGTGGGAGTCGAACGGGCGGCCGTGGTCCCGCCTCCATGTGGATTTCGCGGGGCCGTATCAGGGCCAGATCTTCTTTATACTTGTGGACGCATATACAAAATGGCTAGAGGTAATCCCGGTGGCCTCGACCTCCACCGCAGCAGCAGTCAGGGCGCTCAGAAGGGTCCTCTGCACACACGGGATCCCTGACACCCTGGTGACGGACAACGGCACGGCATTCACCTCCCGGGAATTCCGGGAGTTCACCGACCGGTACCTCATAAGGCACATAAGGTCCGCCCCATTCCATCCAGCCACCAACGGCCAGGCGGAGCGCATGGTGCGGACCACCAAAGAGGCCCTTGGCCGTATAGTACATGGGGATTGGGACCACCGCCTCTCAGCATTCCTGTTCCACAACAGGATCACCCCAAACCCTGTAACCGGTTTCAGCCCCGCAGAACTGCTCATGGGGAGGAAACTGACCACTCGTCTTGATAGGCTACACCCGGACCGGGCGCCGGATGTCCGCGGGTCCCCCGAGGTCCGGGAAGCAGTGAGAGGATTCTTTCCGGGCGACCCAGTGTATGCGAAAAACTTCGCAAGCGGCCCCGAGTGGTTGGCGGGAAGGGTTCTGAGGGTAACAGGCTCCCGGTCATACGAGGTAACCACCGCCGGAGGCCAGGTGCTGAGGCGGCACATCGACCAGCTGCGCCGCCGCACCCTACCCGAGGAGGCAGAAGAGGCAGAGAGTAGGGAACCGCCAGCAACGGAACCGCCAGAAGGGGCCCCGCCAATACAGGAGCTACCCACGTACGAGGCCCCGGCAGCCGCGGGACCAGAACCGGAGCCAGCACCCGACCCGGGCCGGCAACAGCCAGAAACGGCGCCACCTACGTTGGGATCGGGCCCCACACCAACGGCAACCCCGAGGAGATCAACACGGGAACGCAGGACGCCAGCGTACCTACAGGACTATGTAGTTTAAACTAGGAGGGGAGGAGTGTAGTGTATCGGACTCAGCGCAAGCGCCGCGCGACCCGAGCCACCCTCGGGTCGCCGTGCGCAGCGCGGGAAAAGCCACTGCCAATCCTGACCAAGGGCGGGAAGTTTGACTGGCCAGGATTGGGCTGGCCAGCGAAGGGGATGTTCCGGGAGGCATGTATATATTAGCGGACCCGGCCGCGTGTTCTCAGTTGCGTGTGATGTACTAGCCAATAAAGACCTATGCCTTCACCACGTCTCGTCTCCCAGTACATTACACTCCCCACCAACCCAGGTCTACTCAGATTAGCAGTGGGAAATAAAGCTTCTCTCTGGCCAGCGTCTTTTCCCTTTTATTGCCCCACACCTCCATCCCATGTGCTTTTCCCCTTCCCCATTCACCCCTCTGCCTGTCTCTCAGCCTTCCCTCCATCCTGCTGCTGCATCCCTCTCCCCCTCGGCCTTTGCCCCACTCCTGGGTTAGCCCTCCTCCTGCTATCCTTCCGCTTCACTCCCACCGGGTGCAGGCTGCTGGGGATGTCAGGGCTGCTGCTTCAGCCACTTGGGCCTGGATGTCGCTCCTTCCCCTGCCATCGCAGAGACCATCAGGGCTAGCTGAAGCTCTCTCAGCGGTGCTGTCACTGGACGCTGCCAAGCCCAGCCAGGGAGGCTGCGCTGGGAGGACGTGTTGGGTGGGACTGCCCCCACTGCTGCTCCTTGTTGCTGCACTGGGGTCCCACTGGACAAACACCATCCCCATCCCTCGCTGTTGGTGGCAAGCCCAGTGGGAGCCCAACACAGCAATGAGGAGAAGCAATGGGGGTGGTCCCACTCAACACGTCCTCCCAGTGCAGCCTCCCTGGCTGGACTCAGCAGTGCCTGATGACGGTGCTGCCGGGAGAGCTGTGGCCAGCCCTGATGGTCTCTGCAATGGTGTGGGGAGGGGAGAAGTGACACCCAGGCCCGAGCAGCTGAAGCAGCAGCAGCCCCAATGTCACCAGCAGCCTGTGCCTGGCCAGAGCAAAGCGGAAGGATAGCAGGAGAAGGGCCAGCCCAGTGGTGGGGCAAAGGCCGAGGGGGAGAGGGATGCAGCAGCAGGAGGGAGGGAAGGCATGGGCAGTGTGGCTTTCTCTATGGGAGGCATCCATGGCCTGGTATAGAGGCGTCTATGGTCCAGTACCAGGTCGGGACTTGGTAAATGGAAACGTTGCTCTAGAAAATTAGTCATTTGCAGCAGTTGCTCATGCTCACCATACAGGCAGAAATTCTCACTAGGGGAAAATGCGGAAAGTTCAACTGTCTGGTGATAGTACCAATACCCCGTCCAATTCTGACTTAGTGTAGTAGGTGAGAACATAATAATGGTACAGATCTGGATAAACAGTCTGGTCTGATTATGTAGCAGGTGGAAGGTCACGGTCACAGTTCAAGGAAACTGATGGAGGTTGTCTGCCAGTTCCTTGACTCTAGCATCCATAAAGAATGAGGCAGCATAGCCAGACCAGGATTGTGATAGGATGAAGATCTGGCAGAGACTGACCAAGAGAGAGATCTTGGGGTCATGGTAGATAACTCACTGAAAATGACAAGACAGTGTGCGTTTGCAATAAAAAAGGCCAACGTCATGCTGGGAATTATTAGGAAGGGAAATGAAAACAAATCAGCCAATATCATAATGCCCCTGTATAAATCGATGGTGCAGTCTCATTTGGAGTACTGTGTGCAGTTCTGGTCGCCGCACCTCAAAAAGGATATTATAGCATTGGAGAAAGTCCAGAAAAGGGCAACTAGAATGATTAAAGGGCTGGAACACTTTCCCTATGAAGAAAGGTTGAAATGCTTGGGACTCTTTAGCTTGGAGAAACGTCGACTGCGGGGTGACATGATAGAGGTTTACAAGATAATGCATGGGATGGAGAAAGTAGAGAAAGAAGTACTTTTCTCCCTTTCTCACAATACAAGAACTTGTGGGCATTCGATGAAATTGCTGAACAGACAGGTTAAAACAGATAAAGGGAAGTATTTCTTCACCCAAAGGGTGATTAACATGTGGAATTCACTGCCACAGGAGGTGGTGGCGGCCACAAGCATAGCCACCATCAAGAGGGGGTTAGATAAAAATATGGAGCAGAGGTTCATCAGTGGCTATTAGCCACAGTGTGTTTTTTTTGGCCACTGTGTGACACAGAGTGTTGGACTGGATGGGCCATTGGCCTGATCTAACATGGCTTCTCTTATGTTCTTACGTTCTTATGAATGCATGGATGAATTTTATTTTATTTTATTTTATTTATTTGATTCAATTTCTATCCCGCCCTCCCAATGAATGGGCTCAGAATGGGACCCAGAGAGTGAGTCAAAAGTTGATTGTTTGAATGATTTGGGACCAAGATGGCTCTGGAACTGTAGCCATGGTAGCAAATTCAAACCTTTCCTCAGACATGGGGAGGATGGATCCTGGAAATATCTTTAGTATCAGGATTACCACAGAGACCAGTTCCAAGGCCAGCTGCTCTGATGCCATCTTTTGGGTTTGAGAGAATGCTGAAGTCAAAGATTTTTGCTTGGAATCACTGACACTGAATGATTGATTGATGTATTGATATATTAGTTGTTTTAATTATGTAATTTATTATTGTATTTTAATTCTTGAATTTTATTGTTAGAATTTTTATGTTGTGAGCCACCCTGAGCCCGCTTTGGTGGGGTAGGGCGGGATATAAATCAAATAAAATGAAATGAAAATGAAAATGGTGCTATGTTTGCATTTAGACTTCTTAGGGAACAGTTCAGATGAGTTGTGTGTTGGCAGATGAGCTGTGTGCCAAGGCAGCAGGGAAAGTCACTGGCCGGATCTATTCAGCCAAGAGATTGCTGGAACCAAGGATAATCAAGCATGTTGTTTTGGGGTCTAAATGGGTGAAGGCTGATGTGTTCCTTGGAAATAGAGCCAGAAAGCACTTTTCCTCATGAGTTGTCTCACTTGGGAAGTGTATTGTTTACATATAATGTTAGGTCCAAGCCCTCCTCCTCCATCTTTTAATGGGCTATTACGTACTTATATTATGTGAACACAGGCAAACTGATCTATGGACACAATAAGCAGAAAACATTTGGTATAAGAATTAACTCAATATGGACATTTTACTTTGTGGGGCCAAGCAGCAAGCACCCTAGCTTAGCTAAAAGGCCTCCCTGCTTGTTCATGCCATTGCTGCAACTGCATTCCTCCTGCATAGGATTCCAGATCGGGTTACCCTAAGGATTCCAGATCAGGTTACCCCAAGGAGCTGCCAAGGTATGCAGAATGGCACTGCACTTATGTCCAAGGAAGATAGCATCTAAGATCAGCTCTTAACCAGAAGCCATGATGGGGAAATCTTGGTCCTGCACAAGCAGCCAGGAGGACAGAACTAAGGCAACACTCCAGATGTTTCAATGCAGATGCAAACAGAGTGGCCCAAAGCGGAACAAAGGGCTTTGCTGCCACACAAAACTAGTTCCTGCCATACCCACACATCACAAAAGAGACTGTTCCTGTCAGCCATTAAGAAGATTCTGGACACAAAGAAGTAACCCAAGGAAGTAACCATTGCCAAGGACATAACCTTGTCATGTAGCTATTCCCCATTGTGTTTGCTCTGGTGTTACAATGAGATAGCAATCTGGCTCCAAATTGACCAACTTTTTTTCTTTGTTTGGGGTAGTTTTTCAACAGGCGGGCCCATCCATGCCCGCTAATCTGAGAGCCTCCCCATCTGCTTCTTTTGGTGGCATCAGCAGTCACATGTTCTGACATCACTGCAGTGTCACAGGTCAGCTGGCCTCCTTGTCACAGACCACATGACAACCAGGGAGCAGGCCTTCTCTATAAAGGCACCCCAATGGTGGAATCAGCTACCAGAAGAGGTGCGGGCCCTATGGGATCTTAATCAGTTCTGTAGAGCTTGCAAAACTGCCCTCTTCCAACTAGCCTTTTAAGATGAACCTGGAATTAACATCAAGCCATCTTGTATATACTGCGACTGTAGCACCATTATACTGTTTTTAGATTGATGATTTTAATGTTAACTTATATATTGTATAATTTATATTGCTCTGTTTATTGATTGTATTACTTTGTTTTATTGTTATACCATGATATTTTATATCATGCGTTGTAAGCCGCCCTGAGCCTGCTTCAGCGGGAAGGGCGGGGTATAAATAAAAACTTATTATTGTTATTATATTACAACTCCCATCAGCCCCAGCCATTGGCCATTCTGGCTGGAACTGATGGGAGTTGTAGGCAAAAAAAATCTGGAGAGCTACCATTGGCCATCCCTGGTGTAGGTCCACACAGGCTGTCTGACAGCAATGAAGATCCTGTAAATTTAGGAGGAGGTATTTGTGAGTTTCCTGCATTGTTCAAGGGGTTGGACTAGATGACCCTGGAAGTCCCTTCCAATTCTATGATTCTAGGCCACAACTTCAGCACATGTTGTTGAAAGCTGCACAGGATGATAATGTCACTGGCTCAAACAGGGCTAATGACTTCAGTCATGCTACAACATAAATACTGCAAAGGCAACACAGAAGTAAATTGGGTCTGAAATTCCATTAATACGTAGTACCAAAATCTGGCCAGTCTCCAGCTCTGTTTTTCCACTTTACCTATTGTTCATTTTCACTTGAAGAAACAAAAGCAAAGAATAATAAGTTCCCTGAGATGAAATGCATATCATTTGTACCATGTGCTGTCATACTTACTTTACCTTAATGTTTAAATTCCAATGATTTCAAGTTCTAGAGTTTCTCGTAAACATGTATTTTATGAAATGTTCATAGTTAAACAATACTTTGATTACCTTTTGTTCCACAAGTGATTATTTCTCACTGAGTCAACATCCTATATTCCCCCAAAATCATATAGCTGACACTTTGAATTAAATAATAAGTGTGTGGGTGTGTGTGTGCATAGGGGATGCAAAGAATACATCCATCAGTATCATTATGCAGTTCTGGGAAAATGAACTAGCAGTAGCAACAAATACAGCATGTGATCAACCACTGTTGCAAAGCAGTCGTCAAGAACTATTGTTCCACTGTTAGATACAGCCCAACATTTAAGAATTATCTTCTATTACTTTCAACAATCCAGTTTAAAACAGATAGATTGAGAAGAGCTAGTCATAATACTTGGAAGAATTGGAGGGTTTTAGGAACACCATACATCTGAATTATTATGGTAAATTTCAGGAAATGTTGAAGTTCCTGGCAATAGTCAATACCTTGGGAAGCTTACCGGAAATGTCAGACCCTGACTTTCATTTTGTTTTTAAATGTCAAGAACTACTCAACAGGTTTGGCTAATGTCCAAATTCCATCCTCATTTCCATAATGAACTGCTAAACACCAACATTCACTAAGGCCTATCTGTAAATATCTGAAATAAGCTTATTGCTTTCTGTTATTTACTGGCATCACTCAAGAATTTACAGGTGCATTCAACAAATTATCATTTCCAATCGCAAATTCATAAATATCACTATTCAAAGACAAACTGAAAAATTCCTTGAAAAAATGAATGAAAAATCCAAATTATACCGCATAATTTTTGTAGAGATTTTTCAGAGTATGTTTCACGATCACAGCCCTTTCCAATGTAGTTGGTCTGCAGTTCAATAGTGGTCTGAATGGAAGAAACTGGTCCATCACATGTCTCCAGATGAATGCTGGGAAATAAAGGTATACTCCCAGAGCCAGGTTTATACTCAATACGCTTATTCCAATCTGAAAAGGGAGGAAAAACCATATGGTTTAGCAATCTGCAAAGTAATTTCCATAAGAGGCTATTTTTTTACATTGGTATTTTATTTCCCACATGGCCCCATATGTTGATACTTAAATCCAGAAACTGAAGCCATGAACAAATAAGACAGCTTTCTTTACAAACCTGGAAAAAAACCCAAGGTTTGCAGAAAAATCTGATATCTTTAAAAAAGAAATCATGAGTTAGCCCCCTAAATGAACACAAGCAGTGTCTACTTTAGGAAAAAATGCTCTTTCAGTGAAAGTTGTGCCTGTTGCTAGTCAATCACAATTGTATTATCAGCCTTCAAGCCTTGATTTCTGCCAGTAAAAGGGAGGACGAGTGGACAGAGCCCTTTGCAGGGCTGTTTTGATCTTTGAAGGAGGATTTACTGAGGCCAGGCATGGCAGCAACACCGGAGTGACTTGCTGTCATGTGACTCGCATGGCTAACCCATGACTGACAGCTTGCAACCTCAGCTACTCCACAAAAGCCGGTGTGGTGTAATGGTTAAAGTTTCAGGCTAGGATCTGGGAGACCTAGGTTCAATTTCCCCATGTGCATGGAAGCTTGCTGAACCTTGGACTGCTGTAAAAATAAAAGAAGGTGAGGAGAATGACATAAGTTTCTGTAGTGCAGTAGCCATGCAAAAAAGTTTTCTGATGTTAATAATGGTCAAGCTTTGGCCAGCTTTCTAAAAAAAAATTAAGTTTGTGTTTCCTTGCAGAGTTCTGCTCAGTGTCAAAGAATGTGTGTGCTTGCAGAGATAAGGAACACCTGCAAGGTCACTGTAGGAGTATACCAGCTAGATTCTCTTTCAATTAACTTGTTAGGCATTTCTGCCCAGTTCCCACCATGTGAACTTAATTATTGCTGAAACTGCAGATCATCCCTAATTGGTTACCATGAGTGTCCATCACTGGTTTTGATTGGCTTTCCAGGATGGACTTAGATCATCAATTTGGGATTTCATTGGGTTTATCTAGTTACCCCGAGAGGGTCCCTGAGGCATAAAAGTAATTATACATGTGTAACACCTTGCCTAGCCTAGCGTCTTTGTTATGCCTGAAAACCTCCTGACTTGAATTCTTGTGCAACTACCTGACTACATCTGGACAGTGGACTCTGTTTGAGGGTAATGTCTGGAAAACTATGCTGCACTAAGTTTAGCTAGATATAATTTACAATGTCTTTATTTTCTTTGGCTCACATATCAAATGCTATTGTTATGCCTATTCTTTAAATAAATTTCCTTAATTAATTTTCCTTTTGTTGTTTGCTCTTTGAAGTCACAGCAACTTTGCCAAAACTTACCCATTAACCTTGGAGTGCCTACTACCATTTTCTGTAAAATTACTTGGGGAATTCCTTGCTGCAAAAGAGTGGCTTGGTTTTCCTTATTTTGTCTCAATTAGGCAGATGTTTGATTGGGGGCCTCTGTGCTAGAGAGTAACCCAGTTTGGTGGCAGCCTAGCCTTGTTTTTTCGGGTTTGAAATACCAGGCTTTATGTTTTGTGCTACCTGCTAACAGCTCTGTCGGCAAGACTCAGCCTGAAGGCTGGCAGACCCTGTTACAGTTGCTTTAGGTTCTCATGGCTGTGAGGATAAAATGGAGGACAGGAGAATAGTGTAAACTGTTTTGGGTCCCCACTGAAGAGAAAGGTGGGGTATAAATGAAGTAAAGAAATAATAAATGTAGTTGAAGATGGGGAGCAAATAAAAAGTAGGTTGGTTAGTGGACTGGAAGGAGAGAAGGAAGCAAGGGAAAATGAAGATGGGAAGCTTCCAGGAGGAGGGAAAGAGGGAATAGCAGAGAGGGGAATATAGAGATAAGTGAGATGATGATATTAGATTTGTATCCTGCCCTTCATTCTGAATATCAGAGTCTCAGATACTAACTGCAAGTCCTTGAGGGTTCCCCACTATGCAACTGGGCTCAGCATGGCATCAGCCAGCACCATTCAGCTGGAATCAGCTCAGCAACCAACACTGAGCAACCCAGCTAGAGTTTTCACAGGGCATGGAAGGAGGGACAGCTGAAGATAGGGGGGCATTTAAAAGTAGGTTGATTGGTGGGTGAGAGAGGCTATTGGGGGCTTTCAGAGAAGAAGAAGAATTGCAGATTTATACCCTGCCCTTCTCTCTGAATCAGAGACTCAGAGTGGCTTACAATCTCCCATATCTTCTCCCCCCACAACAGACACCCTGTGAGGTGGGTGGGGCTGAGAAGGCTCTCACAGCAGCTGCCCTTTCAAGGACAACCTCTGCCAGAGCTATGGCTAGCCCAATACCATTCCAGTAGGTGCAAGTGGAGGAGTGGGGAATCAAACCCGGTTCTCCCAGATAAGAGTCCACACACTTACCCACTACACCAAACTGGTTCTCTGGAAAGAAGAAATAATTGGCTCTCTGGAAAGAAGAAATAATTGGGCGCATGGAAGGAGAGAAAGCTGAAGACAGATGGGGGCTTTCAGAGAAGGAAGGGAGAGCTTAGTATTGAACTGATCCTGTATTTACATAGTTACAGGTGTAATTACTAAAAATGATCTCATTTCCTCTCTCTCAAAATACATCTTTTCTATGTAACAATGACTTAACACTGGACTCCAACTTTGTTCTATTGCTTCAAACCAACACAGATGCCCACCTGGACCTAATGACTTAACCTATTGATGTTCAACTACTTGAAAAGCTATTAATCAGGAATTAATCACTCAAAATCAGGAAAACTTCCCACCCCACCCAAGAAATTCTTTGTATCCATATCTAGGTTATTATTAGCTCCACCTACATACTTCCTTTCTCTTCCTTTATGACAAAAATAACAGTATTAGTAATAATAATCGGGGGGAGGGGTGGGCTCCCTCTTGGGTATCCTGCCCCCCCAGGGAAAATATATGCGCAATACATAGCCTCTCCTTCCCGGTGTAGTGAACGCCGCATGGTCACTGTCCGGCTATGCCTGGCAGATGGTCACTGCAATGGCCTCTCCTGCATTACTGCATCCGTGGCAACACCTTCCCGCTGGTCCCCCCCATTTCTCACAGAGTTTGCCACGTCATGGTGCCACCGAATGTCCGGTGGTATAACCGGATGGGCAGGCTGGGCTCACCAACCTCGCCAGCCAAGAGAAGGAAAACTCTAACATCAAACCCAGGCAGATAGAGCTCGTTAATGTAACACCTACCACCTGGAGGACTCGCTGCCGGCGTCCCGGCTTACTGGGCCATGGCAGATGACCCCAAGGTGAAAGGGTGGAGCCAGTACCGCGCACACTGTGCTTCACCTAAAAATTCCTCTGCGCAGGCCTGATGGGCATATCCACATCCACAACCCACAACACACCAAGTCCTGCAGCGATGGGCAAGGGGCGAACGGCAGGTGGAAGATGCCACTGGAAGCCGCAGTCCCGATCCTGCATGTAGGTGGTTCAGGGTATTGGTCGCCTGATGCTGACCCGGAGACGAAAGCATCTTTTGGCAGCACCCTGAACGACCAAGCAGCCTTATCTAGGGACAGCACTGCTTGCTCCACACGGAGAGGGGCCTAGAAAAGGTGGCCTAAACAAAGCTCGTCTCCCCCACCCCAGTTGGCTAGCCGCGGTCAACGGGCATCCTTACTTGCGGTCAAAAAATAACAACAAAGAAAAGGCATGCACCTGCCTCACAAAGTGTGCAAAGACTTAAGCTTGCGTGTTGGAACGTCAGAACAATGCTTGACACAGTAGACAGTGGTCGCCCTGAACGACGCTCTGCTCTAGGTGCCCACGAACTTCTCAGGTTGAATATTGACATAGCAGCTCTCAGTGAGGTCCGTTTCCCTGAGGAAGGTAGTCTTCAAGAACATGGTGCTGGCTATACCCTCTACTGGTCGGGTAAGTCAAAGGCTGAGAGCCGCCTTTCTGGCGTAGGCTTCATGGTCAGGAACTCCATTGCCTCCAAACTAAAAAACCTGCCAACAGGTCACTCAGATCGCATCATGTCCATGCGCCTCCCACTTCAAAACAAGCAGCATGCAACACTCTTCAGTGTGTATGCCCCAACCTTTCAAGCAGATCCTGCAGAAAAGAACAAGTTCTATGCTGATCTACGCAACCTCGTACGGAAGACCCCTACAGAGGACAAGGTGATCATCCTTGGCGACTTCAATGCCAGAGTAGGTAAAGACTCGGAAGCCTGGAAAGGAGTACTTGGCAAACACGGCGTTGGCAACTGCAATGATAACGGGCGCCTCCTGCTAGAATTCTGCACGGAGCACCAGCTCACCATCACCAACACTATCTTTCAGCAGAAGAACAGCCTGAAGACAACCTGGATGCACCCACGGTCCAAGCACTGGCACCTTATCGACTACATTCTGGTGTGCCAGAGAGACCTTCGAGATGTCTTACACACCCGAGTAATGCCCAGTGCGGAATGTCATACGGATCATCGTCTTGTACGCTGCAATCTCCGTCTTCACTTTAAACCCACACCCAGGAGAGGAGGTATCCCTCGGAGGAAGCTTCAGGTTGGCAGCCTTCAGTCAGCCGAAGTTTAAGCTGCCTTCCAGGCAAAACTCCAGTCAAGAATTGAGGACCCCAGTTGCCCCACAGACCCTTCTCCAGAAGCACTCTGGGAACACCTAAAAACTACCATCCTGTCAATCTCTGAAGAAGTCCTCGGGTTCTCCACAAGGAAAAACAAGGACTGGTTTGACGAGAACAATCAAAAGATGCAAGAATTACTAGCGAAAAAGAGATCTGCCTACCAAGCACATCTTGCTCAGCCCTCCTGTCCCGGGAAAAAAGCAATCTTTCGCGCTGCATGTAGCAACCTCCAGCGCAAGCTTCGAGACATTCAGAACGAGTGGTGGACCAAGCTTGCAGAGAGAACCCAGCTGTGTGCAGACACTGGTGATTTAAGAGGGTTCTACGAAGCCCTGAAGGCTGTATATGGCCCATCGTATCAGGCTCAGAGTCCCTTGCGTAGTGCAGACGGCCAAGTGCTCCTCACAGACAAGGCATCCATACTGAACTGGTGGTCGGAGTATTTTCAGGCTATCTTCAGTGCCAACGGCGTAGTTCAAGATTCAGCAATCCACCTCACCCCACTTCAACCAGTGAAAACAGAGTTGGATGAGATCCCCACCCTAGAAGAGACTATTAAAGTCATCAAGCAACTGAAAAGTGGCAAGGCAGCGGGAGTTGATGGAATCCCACCAGAGATCTGGAAGCATGGGGGCACAGTACTACATAGCACACTTCACAAAGTACTTGTCACCTGCTGGGAACAAGGCAAACTACCACAGGACTTTCGCGATGCAATCATCATGACTCTACACAAGAACAAAGGGGAAAAGTCAGACTGTTCCAACTACCGGGGGATAACCCTGCTCTCCATCGCAGGCAAAATCCTTGCCAGAATACTCCTGAACAGACTGGTACCCACCATTGCAGAAGAACTCCTCCCAGAGAGCCAGTGCGGCTTCAGAGCTAACAGGAGCACCACCGACATGGTATTTGTTCTCAGGCAGCTCCAAGAGAAATGCAGGGAACAGAACAAGGGTCTATATGTGACTTTTGTTGACCTTACCAAAGCTTTCGATACCGTTAGCAGGAAAGGCCTGTGGCAAATCTTGGAACGTTTAGGATGTCCCCCAAGGTTTCTCAGCATGATCATCCAGCTACATGAAGACCAGCGAGCCCAAGTCAGACACTGCAACGACCTCTCGGAGCCCTTCCCAATAGGCACAGGTGTAAAGCAAGGCTGCGTTCTCGCGCCAACTCTCTTTACGATCTTCTTTAGCATGATGCTTCAAAGAGCCGCAGTAGATCTAGATGATGACGATGGTGTCTACATCCGCTATCGCACCGATGGCAGCCTGTTCAACCTGAGGCGACTAAAGGCTCACTCCAAGACAATGGAAAAACTTATCCGAGAGCTACTATTTGCCGATGATGCTGCACTCGTCTCCCACTCGATATCAGCTCTGCAGCATATGACGTCGTGCTTTGCAGAGGCTGCCAAGCTATTTGGCCTAGAAGTTAGTCTGAAGAAGACAGAAGTTCTCCACCAGCCTGCACCCCAGGAAGATTATCACCCTCCCTGCATCACTGTGGGTGAATCAGTTCTGAAGACAGTCCAGCAGTTCAGCTACCTGGGGTGCATCATCTCCTCAGATGCCAAGATCGACAAGGAGATTGACAACAGGCTGGCAAAGGCAAACCGTGCATTTGGCCGACTGCACAAGAGTGTGGAGCAACAAGCATCTGAAAAAAGGCACAAAGATCAATGTTTACAAAGCGGTTGTGATGACAACCCTCATCTACGGCTCCGAATCGTGGGTTTTATACCGTCATCACCTGCGACTCCTTGAGCGCTTTCATCAGCGCTGCCTTCGCACCATCCTCAACATCCACTGGAGTGACTTTGTGACCAACACTGAAGTCCTCAAGAGGGCGGAGGTTACAAGCATCGAAGCACTGCTGTTGAAGACCCAGCTGCACTGGGCAGGGCACATTTCTAGGATGGAAAACCACCGCCTTCCCAAGATTGCTCTGTATGGCGAACTTTCCACCGGCCATCAAAATAGAGGGGCACCAAAGAAGAGGTACAAGGACTCCTTGAAGAAATCCCTTGGCACCTGTCGCATCAACCATCACCAGTGGTCTGACCTAGCCTCAGATCGCAAAGCATGGAGGCACACCATCCACCAGGCTGTCTCTTCCTTTGAGAACGCACGCATAGCTGGTCTTGAGGACAAAAGGAGATTGAGGAAGAATCACACTGCTACAGCACCAACCCCAAATCAGACTTTTCCCTGCAGCCACTGTGGCCGGATCTGCCTGTCCCGCATTGGTCTTGTCAGCCACCAGCGAGCCTGCAGCAGACGTGGACTACTGCACCCTTCTTAAATCTTCGTTCGCGAAGTCAAGCCGAGAGAGAGAGTAATAATAATCAATTACCACAATTTTTGTCCTGGAATGGAGGCCGAAATTCTGATCTCTATATTATTGATGAATTATGGGCCTTATCAAATATTTCAGTTAGCATATGGAACAGAAGGTTAATTTTCGCCAGCATGGCAGCTGCTGTTCACCTCTGACTTACAGTAGTTAGTACCACAATGGAAATTGTTGTAATTTGGAGATGTACAGTGCTATGAAGTGCACCAGGGAGTTCCTGATAGCCATTTTTTTTTTCAGGGAATCCACCAAGTGGTCAAAGATAGCAGAGATTACCATTTACCTATCTAGGTAGATCCAGGTGGACAGCCGTGTTGGTCTGAAGCAACAGAACAAAGTAGCACCTTAAAGAACAACAAAGTTTTATTCAGAATGTAAGCTTTTGTATGCATCCATACTTCATCAGACAATGAAATGGGATACAGTGAGCAGTGCTACATATAGCTGCTGGGCAGTGGGTAAGAATGCAAAGTAGTATAAAGTTAGAATACAATGGCAAAACCATGAAATTAACAAATAAAAGAACATTTGGTCTGGATAGCATTTGTGTGGGGAAACAACAAAGGCAGTCAGAATTGGAGAACGATGGTGAGAGTATCACAGGGCAATAAATACAGTCTGTTAATTGTTCTATGTGTGGGAGGACAAGATGGAGGTCTGATTCCCCTGCATGGAGCAGGTGGAGGTCACAATGTACATTGTTCCACTGACTGTCTCTCTCTGTGTGTGAGTGAGAGAGACAGAGAGAGAGGTAAACCTTCTGTACTGCTGGTTTAGCTCAGTGCTCCATTTTCCTGTTACTTTTAATTAGATTCTGTGGGAACATGGTGGAAAGGAGTTGTGGAACCTTTTTGTGAAAACAAAAATTATTTTTAAAAGTTTTAAAAGTTCATGAGAGGGCACTCAAATGTTTCTCCTTCGTTTTCCTTCCAGCACCTCTTTTTCCAGAAAAAAAAACCCCTGATTAGATCTATAACCCAGTAGGTGTGAGAGATTATTTTCCCTGCATTGTGCTCCAATTTAATCTGTAGCAATACTGCCTTAATCTGTAGCAATACTGCCAGACTGTGCTTCAGTTTCTTCCCACATGCCTTAGATCACTTGCTCATGCTGAGACATGCATGTACAGCAGAGAGCTCAAGCAACTGGGAAACTCTGCCCTTTTGTACTTGCTCAGAGGCAGTCTTTACAATGTTCCCCAAGTCAGTGATATTGTGGAAGGCTGGATTTTCGTTGTGGAACAATGAAGAGGAACAAACTTAACATGCAAATAGAGACATTATTGACATGCATGTAAACACACATACACCCAGTGGAATTTTATGACAGCAATAACTGAGTGTAGCTCTGTATCATAGGATTTCCCACAAATGTATCACAAAAGTCTGAACATGGGGAGTTTAGAATGATGAGCATGGCCAGTGCATGGGAGTAGGCAAACTAAGCAAATACTTAGGGCACCAGCTCCCAGCTGGGGCAGGGAGCGGGTGCCCCCTTTCCGCTCGCAGCATCCCGGAGTCCCCGAGCCTCTGCAGTGCCTGCCGAACTTGGCAAACACTGCAGAGGGAAACTGACTGGGTGTTTTCTTGGCTTTAAGGGTTCCCCCAATTCCTTTAAAGCCAAGAAAAGTGGGGCTTTTCCTCTGCGGTGGGGCTTTCCTCTGCGGTGCCTGCCGAGAGGAGCCCCTGCTCAGCCTTCGCATGCTGCAGAGAGGTTAAGTGGGGGGAGTTGGCCCCTCTCAGCCTTCCCATGCTGTAGGGAGGTTCAGCGGGGGGGGGAGGGGGTTGCATGGAGGACTGCTCAAGAGGAGAGCACATTTCAGAGAGCTCTGAGAGCGAGCAGAGAAGAAGTGCTACAAGGGTAAGGTTTGGCTTTCTAAGCAGCTGGAGAAGTTGCTGAGAATTTCTGAGTTTGTGTGATTGTGCAGGGCTGGAGAGACAGGCACAAATTAGAAGTCTCAATGTGTGGATGAGATGATGGTGTAAGGAGGAAGGATTTAAGTTTGTTGGGCACTGGGATGCTTTCTGGAACAAGTGGGAGCTGTACAAAAGAGACCATCTCCCCTTGCCCCGGATGGAACCAGGCTGCTGGCGCTTAAAATCAAAAAGGTGGCAGAGCAGTTTTTAAACTAAATCTGGGGGGAAAGCCGACAGGAGATGAAATGTCTCTGGTTCGGAAAGACTCATCTCAAAGAGATGAAGGGTTAGCTGTTACTTTTCTACTGGGTAATGGATCAGAGTTGTCCACTGAGATGGTGACAAACAGTATGGGCTGCCTGCCAAAGTTTTGAGGCGGCAGGAAGAAGGTTGCAGGCCTAACTTGCCTGGAAAATTACAGATGTTTGTATACAAATGCTAGAAGTGCTCAAAGTAAAATTGGTGAGTTGGAATGTTTAGTGTTGGGGGAAAACAAAGACATTGTGGGAATTTCAGAAACTTAATGACATGAGGAGAATCAGTGGGACACAGTGATTCCTGGATATAAGTTATATCGGAAGCATAGGGAGGGATGGGTTGGAGGTGGGGTGGCTCTGTATGTCAGAGAGGGTATACAGTGCAGTAAGACTGAGGTCAAAGAATTAGATTCCCTTTTAGAAATGCTTTGGGTCAAAATAGAGGGCCCAAAAGGAAATTTAACTATGGGAGTAAGTTATCATCCACTAAATCAAAAGATAGAGAACGATTATAATATGACGGAAGGATTAAAGATAGCGACTAAACATAAAAACTGTGTCGTAATAGGTGATTTTAACTACCCGCAGATTGATTGGGTCAATATGTGTTCAGGTCGCGAGAAAGAGATTGAGTTTCTAGATGTTCTCAATGACTGTGCTATGGAGCAGATAGTCAGAGAACCTACCAGGGGTGGGGCGATACTGGATTTGGTCCTAAGTAATGCCCAAGACTTGGTGAGAAATGTAAAAGTGATTGCACCGCTTTGGAGCAGTGACCGTAACGTTATTGATTTCACCATTTGTATAAAGAGGGAGTTGCCCAAAAAGACTGCCACAACCACATTTAACTTTAAAAGGGTTAAATTCTCTGAAATGAGGAGGCATGTGAAGAGGAAACTGAAAGGAAAGGTAAATACAGACAAAATCCTTGGGGAAGCTTGGAGGCTATTTAAAACTACAATCCTAGAAGCTCAGATAAAATATATACCACACGTTATGAAAGGCATAATCAGGTATAAGAAAAGGCCTGTATGGTTAACAAACAAAGTAATGGAGGCTGTAAAATGTAAGAAGGACTCCTTTAAGTGGTGGAAAGCTAGTCCAAATGAGATTAATAAAAAGGAACACAGGCTGTGGCAAATCAAATGCAAGACTGTGATCAGGCAGGCAAAAAGGGACTATGAGGAGCATATTGCAAAAAACATAAAGACCAACAATAAAAATTTCTTCAAATATATTAGAAGCAGGAAACCAGCCAGGGAGGCAGTGGGGCCCTTGGATGACCAAGGGGTCAAAGGATTACTGAAGGAGGATAGGGAAATGGCTGAGAAGCTAAATGAATTTTTTGCCTCCGTCTTCACTGTGGAAGACGAGAAGTGTTTGCCCGCTCCAGAACCACTAATTTTGGAAGGGGTGTTGAAAGACCTGAGTCAGATTGAGGTAACAAGAGAGGAGGTCCTACAACTGACTGATGAATTAAAAACTAATAAGTCACCAGGTCCAGATGGCATACATCCAAGAGTTCTGAAAGAATTCAAAGTTGAACTTGTGGATCTCCTGACAAAAATCTGTAATCTTTCATTGAAATCTGCCTCCGTTCCTGAGGACTGGAAGGTAGCAAATGTCACTCTCATCTTTAAAAAGGGTTCCAGAGGAGATCCAGGAAATTATAGGCCAGTCATTCTGACTTCAATACCAGGAAAGTTGGTAGAAAGCATTATCAAGGACAGAATGAGTAGGCACATTGTTGAACACAAATTATTAAGGAAGACTCAGCATTTGTTCTGTAAGGGAAGATCTTGCCTCACTAACCTGTTGCAGTTCTTTGAGGGGGTGAACAAACATGTGGACAAAGGGGACCCAATAGATGTTGCTTACCTTGACTTCCAGAAAGCTTTTGATAAAGTTCCTCATCAAAGGCTCCTTAGTAAGCTCGAGAATCATGGAGTAAAAGGATGGGTCCTCTTGTGGATCAAAAACTGGCTAATTAATAGGAAGCAGAGAGTGAGTATAAATGGGCAGTCTTTGCAGTGGATGACGGTAAGCAGTGGGGTGCCACAGTGCTCAGTACTGGGTCCCATGCTCTTTAACTTGTTCATTAATTATCTGGAGTTGGGAGTAAGCAGTGAAGTGGCCAAGTTTGCAGATGACACTAAATAGTTCAGGGTGGTGAGAACTAGAGAGAATTGTGAGACACTCCAAAGGGAACTTTTGAGGCTGGGTGAGTGGGTGTCAACGTGGCAGATGAGGTTCAATGTGGCCAAGTGCAAAGTAATGCATATTGGGGCCAAGAATCCCAGCTACAAATACAAGTTGATGGGTTGTGAACTGGCAGAGACTGACCAAGAGAGAGATCTTGGGGCCGTGGTAGATAACTCACTGAAAATGTCAAGACAGTGTGTGATTGCAATAAAAAAGGCCAACACTATGATGGGAATTATTAGGAAGGAAACTGAAAACAAATCAGCCGGTATCATAATTCCCCTGTATAAATCGATGGTCTCATTTGGAGTACTGTGTGCAATTCTGGTCACCGCACCTCAAAAAGAATATTATAGCATTGGAAAAAGTGCAGAAAAGGGCAACTAGAATGATTAAAGGTTTGGAACACTTTCCCTATGAAGAAAGGTTAAAACATTTGGGGCTCTTTAGCTTGGAGAAACGTCGACTGAGGGGTGACATGATAGAGGTTTACAAGATTATGCATGGGATGGAGAAAGTAGAGAAAGAAGTCCTTTTCTCCCTTTCTCACAATACAAGAACTCGTGGGCATTCAATGAAATTGCTGAGCGGTCAGGTTAGAACGGATAAAATGAAGTACTTCTTCACCCAAAGGGTGATTAACATGTGGAATTCACTCCCACAGGAGGTGGTGGAGGCTAAAAACATAGCCAGTTTCAAGAGGGGATTGGATAAAAATATGGAGCAGAGGTCCATCAGTGGTTATTAGCCACTCTGTGTGTGTGTGTGTATTACCATACCAAACCTTTAATGGTATAACAGTTGCAAATAAAAATACACAGAATATAAAAATTTTAACATTGAAGAAAAAATCAAAATGAAACCAAGATTACAGATCCATTCATACATGGTCAGATTTAAATTTAAGGATGTCAGCCAAAAATTTTGCCACAGCCTCGCTAACCTCCCCCTCAGTATCATCCAATAAATAATAACAAGGTGGCAGAATAGACAAATCTGGGGAGAAAGAAAGCTTGTAAAATAAATCTTTACGGAGATGATGATAAAAGGAACAATCAATAATCATAATATAATAATAATATTTTATTTATATCCCGCCCTCCCCGCCAAAGCAGGCTCAGCACAGCTAACAACATAATCAGTCTGTACAATGAATTATACAACAAATTTTAAAATCAACATTCAACTTAAAGCATTCCCATTTAAAATTATCATTTCTGGTGCTATTCTATTAGATGCAAGTATGTATGATGGCGGAATCACTTAATATATGCTGAATTGAGTCGGGAATATTCGCTCCACAGGAACAGAGTCTGTCGCCTAAAGGGACTTGATGATATCTCCCTTGTAAAACTTTGGAGGGAAACGCATTTAATCTAGCCAACATAAATGCCCTGCGATGACTTGGAATGGTTAAGTCTGATAGATAATGGGGCATTTTGCCGCAGAAAGCATAAAGACCTAAGGAAGCTGGGGAGCAAATATAAGGGTCTGTTGGCCGTAATTTCATTTCCTCCAACTCCCACAGTCTCAGTTTAATACATCTGAAGATATATGACGCATCAGAAGTAAAAACACATCAACCTCTATCCCCAACTGGTTAAGTTTGGACATAAGCACTGCTGTCCAGGATGAGATATATGGGTCTCTTTTCATATAATCAAGAAGGCTGTTAGGATCTGTTCTAAAGTGAATTTTGAGCCAGAATTTAAACACTGCAATCCAGGCTTTTGTCTCCACCAAAGACTGACCCACTTCAGAGCAGAGAGCAAAGTAGGACACACATTTTGTCATACCAAGAATTTGTCTAAAGAATGAGGCTTAAATGCCCTCCACTTTCCTGGTGAATGCTGAGATCCATATAGGGATACCATAGAGAATTTGGGCTAGCGTTTTGGCTTTGAACACCTTAATTGCTGCTGGAACTAACTGGTTGCCCCTTGCAAAGAAAAACTGTTTAATTTGAGCAGCTGAACATTTAGCCAAGTTGACGGTGTTGTTACGATGTGAAACCCAGCTTAACTTGTGATTAAAAGTGATCCCCAAGTATTTAAAAAATTGTTTGCTCAATTGTTGAATTGCCAATAAACCATCTCTGTGGGCGCCAGCAATTTGAAAAGACAACTACTTTAGATTTGGCATAATTGATAGAAAGTGAATTACAATTACAGTAGTCATAGAAGGCATTCAAATACCTTTGCAGGCCCACACTTGTGTGTGGTGTGTATATATTTTGGCCACTATGTGATACAGAGTGTTGGACTGGATGGGCCATTGGCCTGATCCAACATGGCTTCTCTTATGTTCTTATGTTCTTAGGAGCCCTCCATGCAAACTGGGTGATCTGGCCCCGCTCAGCCTTCTTGTGCTGTGGGGAGGTTGAGCAGGAGGGGGGGTTCTGGCCAGGTGATCTGGCCCGGTTGATCTGGCCAAGCTCAACCTTCCTGTGCTGTGGGGAGGCTCAGTGGGTGGGGGAGGTTGCATGCAAGGCTCCTCAAGAGAAGCCCTCTGTGCAAACTGGGAAATCTGGCCCCTCTCAGCCTCCCCGCACTGCAGGAAGGTTGAGTTGGGGGGGAGAGTCTGCATGGAGGGCTCCTCCATGTAAACAGGGCCTGATTTGGGCCTGCGCAGTGGGCCCTCCCCCACTGGAGGGCAGGGGGCGCGGAGCCTGCCTGGGGTGGCAAAAACCCCAGTGCCGGCCCTAATGATGAGCAGCACACATTGCGGGCAGATTTCTGTAAAAGTTATCAGCCTACTCAAAGTTGCATCTGCTTGTGGCCCTCATGGCTGACTGTCACCAAAAGAAAACCAAGCCTGCAAAAATAAAAACACTGGCAGAAACTTAGAATGGTGGAGTCATAGGTTATTTCTTATGAATTGTTTTGGCTGAACTAAGAAGGCAATGCTCTTATGATAAAAACAAAACTGTTGAAGTGCTCGTTCAGGTTCACACAAGCCTGTGGGACAGCAATTCACAATTTTCCTGCATGTGAATTAAAGACAGAAATCATGATGTATCACAGAGACTGGATAAAAATCCAGAATTTGTCTCTCACACACATACACAAAGAGAGAGAGAATCAGAAACAATAGTACTGCATGCAACTTGACTACCGATCTGCATTTTAGCTCCATCAAGAGCAGCAGTGTTTTCCTACAGACATAATCGATTTACATTGTTCATGCTTTTATAAAGCAGGAGCAACAGATTTAATCCAGGCAAAATAAATGAATATGTAATTAAATTATTTCAAATCTAAATCAAGTCACAAAAGGTTATTGCTTTTAACAACAGGATCAATTTCTACCAAAATGTTACATAACATTGCATAAATTAATACCAACACGAATTATAGATAAAGGGTTTCTTCCAGTTTCCAATTTTAACTGGTTAATCCAGTGTCTGTTCATCCAGATGCCTGTTGACCTAAAAGATTTATGCCTTCAACACTAACACACACTCCAGAAACCATTGACCTTTTCAACTTGCAGAGTTGTATTTTCAAATAGATTCATAAACAGAATTTGCCAAGCATTTCAGATTGGAAACATCAGTCCTTTTGAAACAGTTGTATATAAAAGGTGGAATGAATTGATTTTCAGGTTGCACAGGAAGTTTTGTTCCTACATACTGGGCAAAGTTGTTCAGATGTTACAACTGATTGTTTAAATTAACAATCCTGTTTAAACTGGTTTACTAATCTGCACATCTGGATAACTGAAGGGATTTCTACACAAAGCATACTGATAATCTGCATTTCTACTCAGTACCATTTAATTCTACACAGAGACGCATATGGAAAAAAGAGAATAAAATTCAACCAACAAATTCCCATTCCAAATAAATAATAAAAATATGTCAGTGCTGTTCCTCTGAATACAGTGTACATTTCCTTCTCTTTTTTTGTCTTCAAAGAGTTCTCCAGATGTTGCAATTCCACTAAATGAAAGTGAACACACACATACTCATAAAGCAGCCAAAATAAACAGTTTGCAAGCCCACACTTTTGTATCTCACTGGGGCAATTTACTCATGGGAGTTGCTGGATGTAGCAATCTGCTGCATTTCAACAAACTTCTTCAGACTAACAAAGGAAAATGAAAGTACTGAGCAGAACAGTGTAGGGGGTGCAGTTTTCCTCCATCTCATAATCAGGTTCCAGTTAACTCTTTACTATCCCTTTTACTATGCAAATGACTTCTGAAAGGAATGCAAAACAAACAGAAGGACTGGGCTGTCTCTTTTCCTCTCTCATACACACACTGGGAAAAGCCACATGGCTCTGCCTGCTTGCTCCCCCCCCCCCACCGGCAGCTTTAGTCTCACTGAGATTTAAAGGCACACCCCCCCTTCCAAAACACCAGCAGTTTGCAAATTTCTAAACTTGCAAAGATGGAAAGGCACAAAATGGCTGTTGGGGCAGGGCTTCCCCTCTCTGGCCAGCTGGCTGGCTGTGGGGAGGAGCCTGCAAAACCGGGAGATTCCCCACTGGGACTTGGGGGCTGGCAAGCCTATTCTAAATGGTTTTGTTGTGCCTTTACTCAGACAGTCACATTTAGAAAGTTGTTAAAATAAGAACAAAACCCATGTAATACCTTTCATTAGGACTGTGGGGAAATCCCCAACACCCCAGAATTTATATCAAACTTTGCAGTCATTGTATCTGCACTTTATACAGGCTCAGAAGTTAGGGGAGTAGACAGGTATAGATGAGTCATTTCCCAAGCATAGAGCCATCCAACATCAGAGATACGTACATGACCCTTGCCAGGAAAGAACAAAGATCACTAAGGCCCCACATCCAAGTCACAAACTTTAGGAGGTCTAAAGGGACAGAAACAAAATATGTGTAATATATTTTATTAGGTACAACCAAAAAGATACAAAACATTGTATGAACTTTCAAACTCCACCAAAACTTTCCCATCAGTTTAAATGTAAGACATTAAATGACAGAAGTGTGTAAAGCAGCTATTTCAGGCCAGCTGATCTGTAGGCCATGCTATAAAGTCTTGTCTTGCTGGCCTTCTTAGTGAGATGCCAGGAGTCTATGAGCTTAACTTTATTGCTGTGATGTAGAGTTACAACATTTTGAACAAGTCTTCCTTTTGGAGACAAGAAAACATATGATAACCCACAAAGGGTGGGCAAAGGAGAGATTATCCAGCTCCTGGAAATGAAGGAGAAGCTCTGCCTCCGTTCCTAAGGACTGGAAGGAAGCAAATGTCACCCCCATCTTTAAAAAGGGTTCCAGCGGAGAACTGGGAAATTACAGGTCAGTCAGTCTGACTTCAATACTGGTAAAGTTGGTGGAAACCATTATCAAAGAGAATTAGTAGGAACATTGATGAACAGAAGTTATTGAGGAAGATTCAGAATAGGTTCTGTAAGGGAAGATCTTATCTCACTAACCTGTTAGAGTTCTTTGAGGGGGTGAACAAACATGTGGACAAAGGGGACCCAATAGATGTTGTTTACTTGGCTTCCAGAAAGTTTTTGATAACGTTCCTCATCAAAGGCTCCTTAGTAAGCTTGAGAGTCATGGGGTAAAAGGAAAAGTCCTCTTGTGGATCAAAAACTGGCTAATTAATAGGAAACAGAGAGTGAGTATAAATGGGCAGTTTTCTCAGTGGAGGATGGTAAGCAGTGGGGTGCCACGGGGCTCAGTACTGGGTTTGATGCTTTTAACTTGTTCATTAATGATTTGGAGTTGGAAGTAAGCAGTAAAGTGAGAAAGTTTGCAGATGACACTAAATTGTTCAGGGTGCTGAGAACCAGAGAAGATTGTGAAGCACTCCAAAGGGATCTGTCAAGGCTGGGCAAGTGGGTGTCAATGTGGCAAATGAGGTTCAACATGGCCAAGTGCAAAGTAAAGCACATTGGGGCCAAAAATCCTAACTATAAATGCAATTTGATGGGGTGTGAACTGGCAGAGACTGACCAAGAGAAAGATCTTGGGGTTGTGGTAGATAACTCAGTGAAAATGTTGAGACAAGAAGGGAATTGAAAACAAATCAGCCAGTATCATAATGCCCCTGTATAAATCGATGCTGTGGCCTCATTTGGAATACTGTGTACAATTCTGCTCAATGCACCTCATTAAATCATTGGAAAAGTGCAGAAAAGGGCAATTAGAACACTTTCCCTATGAAGAAAGGTTAAAACACTTGGGGCTCTTTAGCTTGGAGAAACGTTGACTGAGGGGTGACATGATAGAGGCTTACAAGATTATGCATGGGATAGAGAAGGTAGAGAAAGAAGTGCTTTTCTGCCTTTCTCACGATACAAGAACTCGTGGATATTCAATTAAATTGCTTAGCAATTGGGTTAGAACTGATAAAAGGATGTACTTCTTCACCCAAAGGGTGATTAACACATGGAATTCACTGCCACAGAAGGTGGTGGCAGCTACAAGAATACAAGCTTCAAGAGGGGATTGGATAAGCATTTGGAGCAGAGGTCCATCAGTGGTATTAGCCACAGCGTATTGTTGGAACTCGCTGTCTGTGGCAGTGACGTTCTGTATTCTTGATGCTTGGATGGCACAGTGGGAGGGCTTTAGTTTCCTGGCTTCACTGGTGGACCTCCTGATGGCATTTGGTTTTTTTGGCTAATGTGTGACACAGAGTGCTGGGCTCAATGGGCCATTGGCATGATCCAACATGGCTTCTCTTATGTTCTTAAGGTTTCTTACACTCTCTTGGAAGGTCAATCTCCATTTTATTGCAAGTCATTCTAAGCAGGCTTCAGCCTACTCTAGATGCCATATTGAGCAAAGAGGAGTCACTCTTTACTGAACAAAGAGGAGACACAACATGGGCCCCCAGACAAAGTTGCCTCAAGGGCCCCAATATGACCCTGATCCAAACCAAATATAATAACAAAACAACTCGCTTGGCTTGCTTTTACCATAAATATAGAGTAATAAAAGAATTGGTGTATTTATTTATTTATGCACTTTATTTATATCCCACGTTCCTCCCTGTGAGATAGGTTAGGCTGGGAGTGTCTGATAGCCCACGTTCACTCAGAAAGTTTCCACTGAAGAGTGGGAATTTGAACCTGGGTTTCCTAGACCCTAGTCCAGCACTTTAAACACTACATCATGCTAGCAGGCATAACTTATCAGAGAATAAAACTGAGACACAAAATTGGCCATTAGCTTCAGGGAAAATTGGCCCTGGTGAGACAAACCACCACTACCCCCAAACTATTTGCAATAGAAGCTAAGAGTCTCTGTTTGTGGCAGGAATAACTCAGAAAATAATGCTACATGCTTGAAAACTGGCCATCAACTCCAGAATGATGATGGAAGTTGCAATGCGAAAAATAATTTTAAACAACCTACCATCTGTGTCTAATACTCAGATTCCCCACCTGCCATGGAAGGTTGATGGGTGATACACTCTCAATCAGACCTACCTGACAGGGTTATTGTGAGGATAAAATAGGGAACAGGAGAACAATACAGCTTTGGGTTGCCACTGGGGAGAAAGACTGCTTAAAGTATATTTGTTAATTTTAAAGTTTTAATTATATTGAATTATATTGTATTGTTACTTTTTAATTATATTTTAAGAGATTACATCATTTGTCATATAGTAAAGTAGCATTTTCAAAGGGCTATTAGATTTTCTACCAGTACAATAATGATTAGCAAAACCAGTGCTTGAATTGGATTTGTAACTTTGCACCATATGCATAACCACTCAAACAGATTAATATTTCATTATCATGCATGTATAGGGCGGGAAAGGGGAGGAAGCATCCTTATATTACTTTCTTTGATCATGGAGAAATATTAACTACCCTCTCCTTCTGTTTAAAATATTAACAAAGGTTTGCTATAGTACGAAGTGCCAGGATAGGAATGAGAAAGACTTGAGACCAAAAATTTAAAATAAAGGGGGGGGGGGGGATGGAAAAATTAGGTGGAGGGAAAGAGAAATAAATAAGTAAAGTGTGGCACAGAGGGAGAGAAATTAATGATTAGAGACTGCAGGGGTGCCAGCTTTGGGTTGGGAAATACCTGGAGATTTTGGGAGTGGATCCTAGGGAGGGCGGGGCTTGGAGAGGGGAGGGACTGCAGCAGTGTACAAAAACATAAGATCCGTCCTCCAAAGCAGCCATTTTCTCCAGGGGAGCCTATCTCTGGAGATTAGCCATGATAGCAGAAGACCTTCAGGCTCCATCTGGAGGCTGATAACCTTAGGAGGGAAACACTGTTTTATCTTGCTGCAACCACTTTGCAAGATCTGGCTGAGCTGTGTGGAACTCCCTAGGTGCTTTCCAAAGATATCTTCAAATGTTTTAAATTGCACAGTTTCTAAAGATGAGATAAATTGGATTTTCTGACTTATTCAGGCAGATTGTTACGCAATGGCAGTCCCTGAAAAAGCTTGCAAATAGGCAGTCAGTATATGTTCCAATCTGACCTCAGTTACTTCTTTTGTGACATAGCTCTGATTTCTCCAGCAACAACAAGGTGGATGTAGCTTCACCTTACTTACAACTCATTCTTTCATCTTATTTAGCATTTCACCTTACTTACAACTCATTCCTTCCTCTTATTTAACATAACATATTTTTTAAATTTAGAGGTAGTTGTAAAATGAATATTTAGGAATCCTGAGAAGAGCAACAGATCTTTTACAATTATATTATGCTAGCGGGGCTGAGTAAAAGATCACAGTAGCTTGTACATGTAAGCACATCACTCCAAGTTATTACTATCATCATTATACTAGAAATGAATCAAAATGAGAAAGCAAAAGCTAAACCAATGATGACATGCACCACTAGCCACTTTCTATTCCTGTGTCATAGGAATATAACACAATTGACTTAAACAGGAATATTTGTAGTACAATGCCACAGCAAACATAACTATATTTGACTGTACAAAAAGGAACATGAATAGCCTTTATTGTGTTTGTAGATACTTTGATAGGAATAATCTACATATCAGCATACGTTTTGGTCAGTCTGAATATACTGTATGATTATCAAACAGGCAGAACCTGGACTCAAGGAAAGCTACATTTGTGATTGTTGATCTAGAAACCTCTATGGGTGTCACAGAATGGTAGTGATGCATATCAGAATCTTTGTAGCTACAGTCTAGAAGATTGATGTTTGACATTGGAAACTGCACCTAATTTACATATTTTACAGATTTCATAGGTCTTTCAAAAGTGCTTCCTTTGCATTTATTTAAAAGTCAATGAAATCTTGAGCAATTTTATTTTTAAATTTATCTGCTACAATAGGCATCATGCAAAACTGCCTGACAGTTGTGTGCTTTATGAATTATGAATTTATGAATAATATGAAATTCCAATAAAAAGAAAAAAGTTAATAATATGTAAATAATTGGAATTTCTTTTTATATACAATGTGACCCCAAGATATGGGGTACATACAATATAGAATGCAGATGACAGACACTGTGCTGTTATGGTATCCATGTAATGTGCAGTTGTAGATCAAGGGTTGTTGCTACCTTGCTGAATATATGCCACTGTTGTGGCAAAAATATTAGGAACCAGAATTTGAAGTAGTGAGTCAGTTTATTAAAAAATAAAGAAAAAGAAAAACACACATATAAGAGAGTGAGCCAAATACCAAATGACAAAGGATAAAATGTCTTGCATACCTCAATACAAGTTTTTATATTGCCACTGCAGAGGCAATGGTTAGAAATTAAAACTAATTGGATTTGCTTGTTACCAGAACATGATAATATTTCTATTGGCTCAAGCAATTCATATTACCTAATGTATAGTTTCTTTTCCTGATACAGACATTATAGCAACAAGGCCAAACAAATTAAAGCCAGTCTTACATTGTGGGAAAAAGGAGTTGTCCCTCTCCCCACAACAGAAATCACTAAATCAACTCTTTTCCATTCCACCTACCTGAGCAACCTCTTTTAACTAATGGCTCTTCTTTAGCCTCCACAATCTCTTCCCTTTAGGGTTGCCAGGTCCAACTTAAGAAATATCTGGGGACTTTGGAGGTGAAGCCAAGAGACTTTGGGGGTGGAGCAAGGTTGTGACAAGCATGGCCAGAACGCCAAAGGGAGTTCTGGCCATCACATTTAAAGGGATCACACGCCTTTTAAATGCCTTCCTTCCATTTGGAAATAAGTATAGGGACACCTTCTTTTGGGGCTCATAGAATTGGGCCCGTTGGTCCAATCTTTCTGAAACTTGGGGGGGGGGGGGTTGCTATGCTGAAAATTTGGTGCCTCTACCTCAACATCCTCCCCATGGATTGATTCTCTGTTATACCCTATGAGAACTGGTCTCCATAGGGAATAATGGAGCACCCAGAGGACATTCCCCCCCCCGCACTTTCTGGTAACCCTGAAGTGGGAAGAGGGCTTCCAACCTGGGGGGATTCCCTGCCTCTAACAGAGTATTGACTACCCTACTTCCCTTTGGCCTCATTAGTGCCACACACTCTCTTGTATTTCCATACTCATGTACTTCTTGCTAAAGCTCATTGTCTTTTTCTTTCATCATACTTAACATTAACCTTATTTCTTGATTTGTCACTACTTGCTGTCTTTCTCACACAGCTTTTTATGGAACACTTAAGAAACAGAAAGTGTGTGTGGGTTCTTCCAAAATAATTAAAACATACACAAGTCCATTTACATTTAACAACGTGATCTTATTCAATGTCCCTGTTACCCAGGACCACAAATCTCAAAAAGTGTTAGTATTTGCTGTTTCATGAGGGGGGGGGGGAAGGATACTATAACAGTTCACACTAGAGTTGTCATGCCTGTGTTGGAAAATACCTGGAGCCTTTGGGGGTGGATCCGGGAGAAGGCAGGGTTTGGGGAGGGGAGGAGCTTCAGCATGGTACAATGCCATAGATCACAACCTTCAAAGCAGCCATTTTTCCCAGATGAACTGATCTTTGCAGATGGAGATCAGCTGTATAAGCAGAAGATCTCCAGACCCCACCTGGAAGCTGGCAACCTGAGGTCACACAGATTCCACCCTTTTTCAGAGAGCCACAAAAGCCAGAAACTCTCAAGTACTGCAATAATAGGTGCTCTTTTATGTAATCATACTGAATCAACTAAGTTTCTGCTCCTATTCTAATGCAAACTCAAAGCCTCTCACAAGAGTTGCCTCTCTATTTATACATACCACAGTCTTTGTAGTCCCTCTGCCAGCCTCTCTTTCAATGCTGGTCCTTTCTCCTGTAGGAAGGCTGACAGATGTCTTTTCCTTTGCTTTTCTCTGGGAAGCATAATTTTCTTCACCCGCTCTGATAATATCCAGGTCTGAGCTTTTCCAGCTGTCTTTCTCAGGCTCCCCACTTTCACTGCTATGTTCTTGTTTCACATTGCCTATTGGACCTTCATCAGGTGTCCCATCCCTCTCTTGCATGGCCCTGACTCCTTGCAGCCATACTTCACCCTCTTCCTTCCCCCAAACCCTGGCATCTCTCTCTTTTACTTCCTGGCTCCTCTGCCTCCATCCTGTTCCTAACTGCTCCCATTTGGGCTCCCATTTCAATGTTCTGCTGGCTATTCCCTGGTTAAGCTGCTACAGATAAGTTGCCTGTATCTTCTGAATATCTATTTAAATGTGGTTATTTTATTAACAAAAATGTAACTGGTCTTCAGCTGGCAGAGATCAGCTCCCCTGGAGAAAATGGCTGCTTTGAAGGGTGGACTCTATGGCATTGTACCATGCTGAGGCCCATCCCCTCCCCAAACCCCACCCCTCACCTGGATCCACTCCCAAAGTCTCCGGAACCCCTAGTCTGGCATGCAAACTTCTCCTTGGGCAGCTGTTGTATATGCAGACCAATAGTATGTATTAATAGGTTTCTGCCTGGCTCATTGGAGCCTGCAGGACTTGGCTTGGGACTCAGGAACAATGGGCAGTAGGATCCAAATCCCTGCTGCCCTGCTCCAATCATGGGCCCCCTGCTGGTTTTAATGATCCAATGGCATCCTAGTGTGGCAACCTTGTAAGTGTATGGTGCGGCCCTTCCCAGCCAAGCCGGCATCGCCGGCGTTCAGGCTGGGGGCTGTCTTTGCCCCCTCGGAAGGAGGGAGCAACAGACCGCTCGGCCCGGCACATCCGGGTCTTGTTCTGGGCGTGGCATCAGGGCTATATAAGCCCTGGCCCCACCCAGAGCTCTAGCTGTCTTCTTCGGCTCTCTGAGGGAGAGCCACGTGCATAGAGCAGCACGTTAAGGCCAGGTCGGCTGGGGCGTCGGAGCGGCGAGGGACGGTTCTGTCGGCCTGGTGGGAGCGGGTGGTGGCGGTAGCGCGAGCGGCTGGGCTAGCCCGATCGTTGGCTTCGCTTCATTGGCGGATGGTGGTTTGGTGCCCTGGACGGGGCCGGTAGCGTGTGCGGTGGGCACTTTCTGGGGGAGTTCGTTTACCTAAGGCGTGCAAAGGGAGGCAGGATGTGCGCAGCGGCTGCTGGGCACGGTCCACGGCGTGCGCGGTGGCCATTTTAAGGGGGTAGTTCTTATCAGGGTGCCAAAGGAAAGCAGGGCGTGCTCTGCACAAGGCACGTGCGGCAGCCATTTTGAGTGAAAGTCTTCTTGGGCGGCAAAGGGAGGCAGAGCGTTCTCCAAGCACGGCACGTGCGGCGGCCATTTTAGGGGAACGTCTCCTTGGGTGGCAAAGGAGGCAGAGCGTGCGGGGGCCATGTTATTGTAGCGTGGTGAGGCGCATTCTAGGGCCGTTGAAGACGGCCAGCGGCGCACGCAGCGGCCATTTTATTTTCTTTTAATACTCGGAGTGAGGTCGTGGGTCAGTGGCAGAGCAGCTACCGGGCAGGCTGAAGAGCCAAGTTCAATCCCCGGCATCTCCAGTTACAAAGATCAGGCTGTAGGCAGCGATAAGAGCTCTGCCTGAGATCCTGGAGAGCCGCGGCTGGTCTGAGCAGACCATATTGAATTCATCTTTGTAATCCCTACTCAGTGAACCCACCCTTCCCCCCCCCCTCAGTTTACTGTGCCGGCTGGCATACATAGGGGACTCACATTAGCATTATACAGTGACTACTGGGTGGCTGTAGGGGTTATCTAGGCTATCGGTGTGGGTGCAGTTTAGACCAAGGGCAACATCATGGCACCTAAGAAGGGGCAAGGAGGGTCCAAGGGCAAGCAGCCTGCCTGCCCGTCTCAAGGGCGGGGTCTGCAACCAGATCCAGCTGAGGAGCAGGGCCAAGGCGAGCGGGTCCGGTTGGCCATCATCAGCCAATTGGAGGCGTTAGAACAGCAGAGGGTCGCCATGGGGGCTCCCATTTGGGAGGGGCGTCGCCGCGCTTCTGGGCAATCGAAGCGTCTTACTTTTGAGGCGGAGATGCTGGCTCGTCTGTCTGCATTACAGGGTGGTGCGGCGAGGCCTGCTCCACTGCCGGAACCGGAACAAGATGACAACCCGGGCGAGGGTCCGTCGGGTGAACAGGCGATCGGCGGCGTGTATGGAGGTGGTGTACCGCAGACTCAGGACTGTGTTGGAACTCTCTCGGATTTTGGGGGTAAGGTATTGTTGCAGCAGACACCGGGGTGGCCCTGGGTACCTATTCAAATGCCCCCCCTTCCCCCGGGGATGGGGGGAGGGATTTGGGGTGCAGGGCACTCCGGAACACCCGCTGTGCAGTGGGGTTCTGGGCTGCCTTGGGCTTGGACCTTGCAGAGTTCCGCCCCACAAGGGTCTGGTTTGGGTAGCTCTGGTTTCCAGGCACTTGGTCAGCAGGCGGTCCAAGTGGTGACGGCTGCAGTTCCCACAGTGCCACCCCCCCAGGGAGTCCTGCCTTGGGGTGGGCAGCAGTATGCACAGATGCAAGGGATGTGGCCGAGTGGGCAAGGAGGCGGGTGGTTTTACCCTCCAAATCCTTATGCTAGTATACCTTTCCACACGCTCCCATATGGCGACACCTCGTTGCCTCTGGGAGATCATTTAACGGCTGTTACACGTGAAAAAATCCTACATGGAGAGTATGTGGACGTGTTCAGCCTACTTTATAGAGAGCTCGAGAAGAAGAGCAAAGACGAGCTCGACGAGAAAGAAAAAGAAAAATTAAAACGCAGAAAGGTGGATAGGACGTGGGCAAACTGGTTGCCCGTCTTTTTAATTTATGCGGGCGTCATCACTAGGGCACAGCCGGCCCGCACGGCGGCGTTGTTTCAATACATGGATATTATTTACCGAGCGTACACGGATTTCGTAGGTGCGGCATGGCTGCAGTACGACGAGGCCTTGCATATGAGGGCCGCCGTCAACCCGGGGTTGCCGTGGGACCAGGTCAGACAGCAGCTTTGGCTGCAGTTGATGTCCCCGGCAAAGCCTAATGCGGGGGATAGGTCCGATAGCGGACACTTGGTTCAAAAGTAACAACAGCAGCTTTCTGCAGGGGCCCGCCTCATGGCGGGCCAGCCCCTGCAATCCCAGCTGATATGCTGGGAGTTCGCTTCAAAGGGAGCGTGCCCCAGAAAGCCCTGCAAGTTCAAACACGAGTGCCCACTTTGTAGTGGGCCTCATGCCCTTTCCGCCTGTAGCAGATCGATGCCTAGGGCTGGGGGTAGGCACCCCGGGGGCGGCGGGGCCAGTCAACAGCCCCCTGGAAAAGGGGTCCAGTCCCATACGGCTGAGGGTTCTCAATAGTTTATTGAAAAAGTACCCCCGTAAACTGGATGGGCAATATTTGTGGGAAGGGTTTTCTTTTGGATTCAGGATCCCTTATCAGGGGCCTAGGGCCCCCCCTTTTTGGCTTCTAACCTTAGGTCAGAGGTGGGTCTTGAGCACATAGTTAGAGCCAAGATCGCCAAGGTAGTGTCAGGAGGGCAGGGTCCTTGGACCCTTTGATAAGCCGCCTGTGCCCACATTGCGGGTATCTCCCTTTGGGGTGGTGCCTAAGAAGGCGCCTGGGGAGTATCGCCTCATTCATCACCTGTCCTATACCAAACGGGCGTCGGTTAATGATGCCATCCCTGAGGAATGGTGTTCAGTGCGGTACATGTCCTTTGACCAGGCGGTCAAAGTAGTGCGGGGTTGTGGTGCTGGAGCTGAGATGGCGAAATGCGACATCAAGTCGGCATTTCATCTCTTGCCAGTGCATCACGAGGATTTCGAGCTCCTGGGGTTTTGCTTCAAGGGTAAATTCTATATGGATCGCGCCCTCCCGATGGGTTGCTCGGTATCCTGTGCTGCATTCGAGCGCTTCAGTTCCTTCGTGGAGTGGGTGCTACGGGATAGGACCAGGATTAATGACACAGCGCATTACCTGGACGCCTACCTTTCTGTCGGTCCTGCGGGCTCAGGGCAATGCGCCAGGCTGTTACGTTCCTTTCAGGACTTAGTCATCGAGCTGGGGGTATCGTTGGCGCATGAGAAGACTGAAGGGCGCAGTTTGGTGCTTACCTTTCTAGGCATTGAGCTGGATACCCACAAACAGGCTTCTCGGCTGCCGGAGGCCAAAGTAACGGATCTTAAAGCCCGGTTGGCTGCCCTGAGGAGACAGCGCAAGGTTTCGCTGCTTGAACTGCAGCAGGTGGTTGGTCACCTTAACTTTGCATGCAAAGTGGTGGCGCCAGGCAGGGCCTTTCTGAGGCGTCTTTGTGACGCTATGAGTCAATTGCGTCTCCCTCACCATCGGGTTCAGGTGTCCGCAGGAATGCGGGCGGACCTGGAGGTTGGGGAGGGGTTTCTAGAATCATTCAACGGTGTTTCTTTTTGGCGGGAGGAGTTGAAGATCGAAGCTGAACTTCAGATCTCCTCGGACACCTCTGGGTCCACCGGGTTTGGAGTGTACTTTGGGGGGACAATGGTGTGCGGAGCAATGGCCTGCAGAATGGTTGGACAGCGGGCTCAGTAGGGACCTGACATTCTTGGAATTTGTCCCTATTCTAGTTCCTTCGGTTGAATATTTTGTCCCTGGCAAGGCACGTACCTGGAGTCAGCAATGGGGTGGCGGACGCCCTATCTCACTAATAGATGGAGCGCTTTCGGCAGCTCGCTCCGGAAGCGGACCCACGGCCGGCATGAATGCCCCTGGACCTCTGGTAACTTGGGAAGCTGAAGCCGGTAGGAACTGGCTTTAGCGCCTAGTACCAGAAGGGCTTATGATAGAGTGGCTTCCCAATTCTGGGAGTTGAGAAGAGCCGCTGCGCTGCAGGATGGCTGGCCGGTTACGACGGCTCATATTATGCAATTCTGCGTGTTTTAGAAAGAGAGAGGTCTGGGGTTGAGCACTATTGAGGGCCGACTGGCGGCGTTGGCCTTTATTAGTAAAGCCCATGGGTTCACTGAGAATACCCACTAGCAGAGGGGCATACGACAGAGCGGCTTCCCAATTCCGGGCATTTGGGGGCACCGCGGGACTGCATGATAGTTGGCCGGTTTCGTGGCACAGGTTATGCAGTTCCCCTTTTGGGGCCGCTCTGCTTCATGCGGCCTCGTTGATGGCCTTTTCGGCGCTATGTATTAGCAAGTTGGTTGTGCAGTCTAAGACTGACACTGCGGAGCGGGCGCCCCAGGCCCGGGACGTCAAAAATTGGTTGGCCTGTGGCAGTCAGCAGCCTTTTAAACCAGGTGCACCCGTTGGTCACCTAGGGGGTAGTTTTGGAGGGCGACGGTTTTATTGCCTGTTGGTCATTATCTGTTCTGACAATTTTCTGTTTTTCAGGTGCTGTAGCTCATAGTGAAAGGCATCGTATTCTCATCTGCGCGAACATCAAGGTGTTCCGGGCGGCTCATCAAGCCAGGCGGTCTCCAACGGGCACCCAGCTGGGCTTCAGCGACGGGGCAGTTGGGGAATGGCTGGGTCATCGGGGCCTGTGTTGGCCAGGGATTAGGCCATTGTAGTGCGGAGAGAGGAGGGCACCTCCTCTGCACATCTTGGTCATTCACCTGGGCGGTTTCAGGGGAGCACCCATGGCCTAGCACCAAGTGTGCAGGTGGTCTGTATGAACCTCAGATGGGCTACACGGCTCAATGCAGATCACAGGACAGCCTCACCCGAGTGGATCTTTCCATGGGGGATTGATGCTTGCCCAGGTGGTGAATGGCTTGGGGCCTGGCTGCTCAGCAACAACCCGAATCTGGCGGGCTCACACTGGGGGCAGGGTGGCTCGCCCTCCCGGATAAGGTGGGGTCAAGGGGTGACCCCAGGGCTTGTCCTCCTTGGCTGGTCCTGTTATGGTCAGCTATATCGCCAGGCAGGAGTTGGAAGTGTGCCCTTTCACTTGGTGGGATAGAGCGCGCTAGGCGCAAGGCCAATAGGGCCCTGCAGAAAGCCATGGAGGATGGCTTGGGAATTTTTCTCCCTCATCCGGCCATACGGGTCGAGGATGCTGATGGAGGCCGGATGGAGATCATCTTTTGGAGTTGGGCAACCGGGCCTTTTTAGATGAGATTCGGCAGGGTTTGCGGTTGGCTCTGGGCCGTTTGTTGCGGTTGGCTCTGGGCCGTTCGTTTGCGGTTGGCTCTGGGCCGTTCGTTGGGGCGCTAATGCCTAAGCAGAGGCTTGGCATTGGCGGTGGCTGGAGGATGTTTTGGCCACAGTGTTTGCAGGGGAGCACCTATGGCCTAGCACCATTGGTGCGGGTGGTCTGTATGAACCGCAGATGGGCTACATGTCTGTGAGCTGCCCTGAGCCTGCCTTTGGCGGGGGAGGGCGGGATACAAAAATAAATTTACCTTACCTTACCTTACCTTACAAGGCTCAGTGCGGGGAATGCAGATCACGGAGAGCCTCACCTGGGCGGATCTTTCCATGGGGGATTGATGCTAGCCCAGGTGGAGAATGGCTGGGGGCCTGGCTGCTCAGTTTCAACCCGAATACAGTGGGTTTGTGCTGGGGGCAGGGTGGCTCGCCCTTTGGACAAGGCGGGGTCAGGGGGTGACCCCAGGGCTTGTCCTGTTTAGGTCTCATCCCTGCCTAGTTTACAGGTTAATTAATTATTAATAAAGTGGCCCGGTTTTAAACCCAACACTTTGTGTCTGTCTCTTCTTTCCGACTGGGGGGGGGCAAGGTCCAGCCCTTCCCAGCCAAGCCGGCATCGCCGGCGTTCAGGCTGGGGGCCGTCTTTGCCCCCTCAGAAGGAGGGAGCAACAGACCGCTCGGCCCGGCACATCCGGGTCTTGTTCTGGGCGTGGCGTCAGGGCTATATAAGTCCTGGCCCCACCCAGAGCTCTAGCTGTCTTCTTCGGCTCTCTGCCCACCCGCCCTCCCTTGGCAGTACAGGTTTCAACCGGCCGCCTTTTTAGGGGCCAGGTAGGAATTTTTTCATCTTCACATAATTGGCCCATGTGGAGTTGTTTTTCGCCTACCTTGTACTGCCTTATAGCTTCAGGTGTTAGTCGATGTAGTTTGTATTTTGGTCACTGGCTGGAGGATGTTTTGGCCACAGTGTTTGCAGGGGAGCACCTATGGCCTAGCACCATTGGTGCGGGTGGTCTATATGAACCGCAGATGGACTACACGGCTCAGTGCGGGGAATGCAGATCACGGAGAGCCTCACCTGGGCGGATCTTTCCATGGGGGATTGATGCTAGCCCAGGTGGAGAATGGCTGGGGGCCTGGCCGCTCAGTTTCAACCCGAATACGGTGGGTTTGTGCTAGGGGCAGGGTGGCTCGCCCTTTGGACAAGGCGGGGTCAGGGGGTGACCCCAGGGCTTGTCCTGTTTAGGTCTCATTCCTGCCTAGTTTACAGGTTAATTAATTATTAATAAAGCGGCCCGGTTTTAAACCCAACACTTTGTGTCTGTCTCTTCTTTCTGACTGGGGGGGGGGAATAGTTGGCCCAGTTCCTCAGTCTTGAGTTCAGCCACTGCCATGCTGTACTAAATGAAAGAGCTTTGCTTTGATCACTACTGCCTTGTCTCTTCTCCATGCATTGAGCCCACTATATTATAGCAGCCAACAAGTAATTTAAGACTTTATGGTTCTGTATGATGACTGGGGCTAAGCGTTTGGTTCCTTTTTTGTAAAGCATCTACTGTGGTATAGACAAAAGTTTCTGTGGCTACTGCTACATTAATAAGAGCAATCTCTAACTCTCCTACCTCACCATGCACACAAAGAATGCTTATGTAGCTAAGGATCAATGACTGCAATACATGTTGGGGAAGAAAACACTCCTTCACCTTTGCACAATTGGTCCCACAGAATATCATTCTATGGCATGATACTTCGGTAGATCAGAAGGTTAAATAGCTGATATTCTCTCCCTTTTTTATTTGTTGAAATTTCTTTCCAATAGATTCCAAAGCTTAGAAGGACTGAGAAACAAGTGATCAAAATTTGCCTTACGGCAATTTCATAATTTTATACCCACACTGAATTCATTTAAAAAAAAATCATTCTGCAACCTAGGAAAAATAATAAATTGAATTCAGTGTATATAAAGTACTAAAGTCTGCCTTAATTCTACATCCCAAAATCATGTGATTCATACTATATAGCAAAGGGATTTGGACAACTGCATACAGGTGAATTTTACTGCATACATACCTACACACAAATTCTCATCAAACATTACTATCTATACAGTGTTGCTTGCTAATTCCCACAAGGGAGAATGCAAAGGAAACATCATGCCAGATTGATTCACCTGTCCATTAAGGGCAGTGAAGATGTACTGCACTCCATAAAAATTTCTTTTTAAGCCCATCAAAGTACCGAACAACCTATATTTGTTACCTCATATGCTCTTATCCTATGTGTACATCTATCCCAGTGGATTTTTAAAGTATATCTCAGTCAGACTCTTAATCAGACACCAGAAGGACTAAAACTTTATATAACCATGTGTCCCAGATTGTTCTTGCAAGCATAACTAACAGCTGCACCATACGAACAAAATTTAGACAATTTAATGGTGGAGATGAGTGAAGGATGTGGAATCCATGGATAGCAGGCAACCACTTATATGCCATTTATTTTTTCCAGATAGAAATAGACAGCACTAGGGGATGCTTCAGTTGTTTCTAAGCAACAAGTGGCATTGTTTTACTAATACTTTCTTTCACTTGCTTGTCTCTGAGGTTCTGCTTATAAGGCTACTAGACCTACAGATAGGTGTTGTGCTTGTTTATTTAAACACACAGTGCACTTGGTTTATTTCCTTAGCTTTTTTTTTAAAAAAAGTTTTACTATTATTATTAGAGTAATAATTGCTTTAAATTGCATCCTCAGCATGCAATATTTTAATCACTTTGAGAAATGTGAATCATAAGTTAATATAGAAGGTTCGAAAATTACTGCAAAACTGGTAATATTTCACCACCAAAGAAACAGTCAATATCTCTGAAGAAACAGCACTATACCAACCTTGCCATCCAGGTTTACACACAGGCTTGACTTCAACTTGCACTAAAACATCTTCAGTTGCACGTTTTTGCCCACAATCAAGAGCAGTTATCATTATCTCATACTGGTGCTGTTTATCATAACTCAGCTTTTCAGTATTTCTGATGTTACCTGCAGACACAAAACAGAATAATAAGAAGAACTGAAGAAGAATAATTGCAGATTTATACCCCGCCCTTCTTCCTGAATCAGAGACTCAGAGTGGCTTACAATCTCCTATGTCTTCTCCCCTTACAACAGACACCCTGTGAGGTGGGTGGGGCTGAGTGGGCTCTCACAGCAGCTGCCCTGTCAAGGAAAAGTCCTGTGATAGCTATGGCTAACCCAAGGCCATTCCAGCAGGTGCAAGTGGAGGAGTGGGGAATCAAACCCAGTTCTTCCAAATAAGAGCCCACAAACTTAACCACTACACCAAACAATTGTTTTAAGACACTATGCCCATGCACTTGCCATAGCAAAGATCTATACTAAGTATAGCATACAAAGTGTCTGCAGCGTACAAAAGGGCCTTTGCAAAAAGAAAGAGGTGGTAGAAAACTAGAAAACTAGCAATATAAAATGAAAGGAAAGAAATGATCTTCTCAATCATATGAACATATGAAGCTGCCTTGAACTGAATCAGACCCTCAGTCCATCAAAGTTAGTATTGTCTACTCAGACTGGCAGTGGCTCTCCAGGGTCTCAACCTGAGGGTTTTTAACGCCTATTTGCCTGGACCCTTTTTAGTTGGGGATGCCGGGGATTGAACCTGGGACCTTCTGCTTACCAAGCAGATGCTCTACCACTGAGCCACCGTGCCTCCCCAAATCACTTATTATTAGGGATGCCAAGCCTTTCACTATAGCCTCCAGGTCTTCCACCATCTTGCCCACAGGGGATGCACTGGTGTTGTGCTAGTGCTCCTACATCACTTCCAGATAAAAGTGCTAACCTCTAGACGAGGTCTGAGCCCGCTTTGCGGGATAGGGTGGGGGTATAAATAGCAAAATAAATTAAAGTCTGGAGGTCTTCTAGAATTAGAACTTATCTCTAGGTTACAGAGATCAATTCCCCTAGAGAAAATGCCCACTTTGGAAGGTAGACTGTATGGCATTATACCCCATTGAAGTCCCTCCCCTATCCAAGCCCTGCTTCCTCAGGTGCCATCCCCCAAATCTCCAGGTATTTCCCAACCCAGAGCTGGCAATCCATATGAGGGTTTATAGATGTAATTACTATTGATTTGCACTTTTAGTATAATAGATGAGTCATTCATGACTTAACAGGTGTTATAACAAACACACTGGCAAAACTATCTACTGGCAAAACTATCTACTGGCAAGACATCAAATGCTGACATTCAGAGAAACAATTAAATGTCCAATTATTTTTAAATTTCATATAGAACAGTGGTGGTGATTTCCCAACCCAGAATTGGCAACACTAATGAGTGCCATTTATTAATGACACAAACCAACAAACAAGCTCTTGAGACTGCTGAAACTCTTCATCAGACTGCATCTTTATTTTATTTTATTTTTAATAAAGAGGAAGAAAAACAGATATTTAAAGCCACAATCAAATTCTTTGCTCTTATTTGGAGAGTCATATAGACTTACATATGAAATACTGACGTACAGGGTAGAGTTGGTATCAAGCACACTTGCATGGCCATGTGGGAAGAAAATGGATGATAGAACAATGACAGCCTCCATTGTGACCATATGTCTCTCTAACACCAAACAGAACACCCAGTTGTAGGAGGCCTCATTTTGGGCAGGAGCTCGCGGGAGGAGCAGAGGTCCAGAACCTCTACATTTTATTGTGCTCTTTTTTTTCTCACCTCCCCCCCCCCCCCAAATAATTGCTTCTGGGCTTCATTGTTCAAACTCCCTGTGAGAATTTTGCTGAACTCTAAGATTTGACAAACTGTCTAATATTCCCCCCCAACAAAAAAAAATAAAAAAATGGAGAAATAACCAAAACATATGAAGGAGACAGATGGAAATCTTCATCATGCTACTGTGGTCACATAGGAAAAAGTAATTTAAAAAGTATAATGGGAGTAAGGTTTTACCACAATTATAATTCAAGAAGCATTTTAAGGTACCGTAACTGCTGAGCTGATATAATTTAGTACACCTCCCAGTGATGTCAGGGGTGTGTGGCATATGCAAATGAGTTGTGCTAATGAGTTCTGGCACCTCTTTTTCTATGAAATGACCTCTGCTTAATAGTATAGCTATGTGGATAGGAGAATATGGGAGATTAATGATTTCAGTGGTATAATAGCCATCCTTTACTGTAGCTCCATGTGAGGCTGAATGTGAAAAGTGAGCAATTAGCCATGTACAAAAAAACGGTTTTAAACCAGCCTGATTCCCAGACTCTATGGGGTCCAAATGAAAATTACTCCTTAAAAGTGTTGTTTTGAAAAAAAAATACATTTCCCATGAGAAGGAGTCAGATGTTGTCTAATGTAAACCCACTGAAGTTGCATGGGCATTACACCCTATTTTTTTTTTCTTTTAAAAATAACTCACAATGACCTTATACATGATAACTGCTACAAGACTTGTGTTTGCAAAGGTCTGGAAACAAAAGTCTTCAAAAGAAAGGGGATTGGTTGACTAAGATTAAAATGTTTTAATTTGCTTTTCAAATATTTCAAGATGTTGATAAAATGGAATAAAACTTGGAAGAATGTTAAATCAAATGGATACTATAAAGAGTCAACAATGTTCTTTATTTATAGGTACTATTGTAAATTTTTGTTTGTATATATGAATGATACCTCTATGTACAAATGACTGAAGAACTTCAAAAGACTTTCCTTTGACATTGTGTGGTTGAACTAGAAAAGTTTATTGGTGATTTAAAAAAAAAACACCTCTTTCTTCCCTTTGGTGATCAGCTTTTTAAAATGACACTATTGTGGAACCCGCTGAAAAATAAAATTCTGCAGCAACAAAATCAACTTGACAGAAGCATAAATGTGACAAATCACCTGTCCTGGTAACAAAGAAATAGCAGCATTCACAAGAAAATGGAAAGAGGAAAAAAAAACCAGGTCACTTCCACTATCTGGGGGGATAGGGAGTTTTCTCTTTCTAAAGCATTCTGTGTAATTAATGAGTTCAGCATTTTAATTCAGGCCATTTTTGCTGAATGACAGTTATTTTTCTACCTGAACCTTGAAAAGTATAATATATATTTCACATTATTTGCACTAACAGATTAAAGCTTTCTGTAGCCAAGGAAAGTTTAATCTTTCTTATATCCTGAAGCTGTGCTCATTTTAAACAGGTATTCATGTTCTTTTCAGTTTCTGAGTCCAGTGGCACTTTTAAGACTAACAAACTTCATCAGATAGACTGAAATAAAAGTTACCAGTCCATACAAATAGATAGAGGTTGACCAGTAAATTAGCACACAACATAATGAAGATGTTTTAACAGATGCAAATAGGAATAACAAGTTAAGTTTATATGGTCACCATTTGTTTGGATTTAATTTGGGGGCGGGGGAGAGAAACAAATACTATGCCAAAATTGGAGATAGTTGTGTAAATATAACCCTCATAATAATAATAATAATAAATAAATAAATAAATTTTATTTATACCCCGCCCTCCCCGCCTAAGCAGGCTCAGAGCGGCTCACAAGACATAGTGCTTCGTACCATGATACAACAATAAAATTGTGGAGTGCTAAGAGTAATTAACTGAGACCCTGTTGTTACCTTGTAGGAAAAAGACAAACAGAGGTGGTTTGCTATTGGCTGCCTCTGCATAGCAACCTGAATTACTCTGGTGGTCCCCCATCCAAGTACTAACCAGGACCAACTCCTTATGTTGGTAGCAGGGCTAGGAAATTTAATCTTTCTCCAACACTGATGTCACTACAACAGTTGCATGTGGAGGAGTGGGAATCAAACCTGGTTCCCCCAAATAAGAGTCTACACACTTAATCACTACACCAAACTGGTTCTCAGAATGGATATATACTCCCAGCTCACATGCAGTTGTTTTTACTTTGCAGCAAGCAGTTAGGCAGAAAGGAAAGGGAACTGGACGTTATTCCTCAGTGTGAAAACAGTGGAGTTGGGAGTGTTTGGTGCTTACTCAAGGCTCTGAGGCACCTGTCCTTCTGCTCAAGCCAAGCAAAGGGGCTCAGTCAGTGGGTTCCTTGACTGAGGACCCTAATTTATTTTCTTCCTTCTGCCCTTTGGACCCTTGGATCCTTGACTTCTATGCCCCTGAGCACCCCTCCCCCCTTTGGCTTAGCATCATCAGCTGCCCTTGTTGTGCCTGCCCCTCATCTTGGTTTTTCAACTCTCCACCTCTCTGCTGTGCCAGACTTCCTGTTTGCCAGACCCTTTTGCACATGGGTCCCTCAACTTCCACACCTCTGGGCACCCCCACTACTCTTATCATCAGCTGCCCTTGCTACGCCTGCCCCTCATCTTTGTTTTAGCAGGTAGATGAAAGTCAGCTAGAGTCTCATGGTGAGTTTGATGTCTCTAGCCCACAAGAGGGGGGGCATTCTACCACATCACAAACCTCATTAAATGAACTGGTTTGGTAAACAGGAAGGTTCATGAAGGTTCATGGTTTGTGAGATTCCACAAACTGCTAACTTGGACAACCTCCATTTTCCCAGGTCATACCAGATCCGAACCCTAGTCTCTGTCCCTCTTTCTCAGATTTCTGGTGATTTGATATCTTCTGTTTCAGTCTTTGTGGTTGTGGCTGGTCATATCCAGTGGTGAAATCAACCTGATTTTGTCAATACTTTCAGAGTTTCACAGACTCTGGACACTGGTAACCAAATGTTTTTTTTTTTTAAATCATATGAAAAACAATTGTGTGTTCATGGTCATGATGCCAACTCCTATTATTTGAAAACTCTTATTTAAGAGACAATGTAAGAAGACTAATTAGCGTAAGATCTCACTTGTCCTGTAGATACTGAATTCCCATTTCAAACTGCAATGAAACCTCAAAAGGAAACAAAGTTTACATAAATTGTGCACATATAAATTTTATGTTACCCTTCTTGATTTGTGTACACTTGGTAGAACATGTATTTATTATCATCTTATTTATTTGGTATCTTAATTTTCTTAACATTTCCTTTTATGCATAGTCCTTTGTGTCTTCTGCCCCCTCCCCTTTTCTATTGTTTTACTCTGTGATATGTGGGAGCAATTTCCCAAGCACTGCAGTTAGTTTAATCAACATCTGCAGATTTCAGGAACTTGCACGGCATACTAACTGTCCCTTAAGTCTTGGAAATCATTAAACTGTGCATTACAGCTGTTTAAGATTTAAATTCCATTAAATCCTTTTACAAGGGTGCCTCAAAAATTCTGACAGTTTTTATTAAATGTCTGGAAGGTTTTTAGAGATATTTTAAATACTTCTTGATCACAATTTTTAATTTATGTCAGAATTATTCTGCATGTAGTTAATTCTCAAATATCTAGCATTGTGCTACATATAGACTCAGCCACAGTCATGTTAAAAAAATGAGCTTAAAACTTAGTTTGTTCTACTCACACAATCTAGTCAATCTTAAAACCAAGAAATTAAGTTCAAAGAGTGAAAAATCAAAACTATTGCAGGTAAACATTCTTAAAATTGTAACATACTTGAGACAAGAAAATTAATGACTGACTACAACACAGTCTGATAGACTTGCCAGTCTTCAGGCCCTGAAATAAGCCCGAAGGCAAACAATCTCAAAAAGCTGCATAGTATTTATAGCAGTTAATGAAAAAACTTAAAATTTATTACATATGCTGACCCCTTGAACACCTTCAATTTGAGCACTATACATAGAACTTCCGCTTCCAATATTACAAAGGCTCAATAAAGACTTAATGAAGTCAGTTCTTGTCCAAGTAGGATACAGACGTTGTTCCAAAAGAGTCCATACAAAGTCCCAAAGTCCAGCCTAGGATGTACCAGTGCAACAGTACACCGGTAAGTATCTGTTTCAAGTCACTTCATCAGGCGCATGCGTACTTCAGAGAATGATAAACCAAATCTGGCAATTACATACCGTAATTCACAAAAAGTCAAGCATCAATAGCTGACGTTCCACAAATACTACGCAGCTTTTTGTGGTTGTTTGCCTTTTGGCTTGTTCCGGTGCTTTTGTGTACAACCTTCCTGTTATTTCTGTAGTCCTCAAGTCCTGGCAGCTGATATCCCAGTTTTGCAGGCTCCTCCCCACCACCAGCCAGCTTTATTAAGGGACACACACACACACACACACACACACACAGTGGCCACCAAATTAAGCACAGTTCACAAAGCCATACTTTTGTGTTCTCACTGGGGCAATTTACTCATGGGAGTTGTTAAATGTGACTGTCTGCTGTATTTCAACCAACTTCTTCAGACAAACACAGAAGAATGAAAGTAAGGAACAAAGCAATCTAGGAAGTGGAGTTTCCTTCATCCTATAATCAGGTTCTAGTTTACTCTTTACTATCTATTTTACTATGGAAACCAGTCATTTACATTTGTCCCCCTGCTTTGGTTGACTTTCTTTTCTCCACCTCTAGACACCATAAAATTTGACAGTGGTCTGGGTATACAAACAGTACAAGATAGGAAAACATTGAGAGAGCTGGCCCAGAGAATTGCCAAGAGTTGACTGTCGGTGCGGGAGTTAGCAGAGTGAGCTTGGTGACCTGCCCGACACAGGGCTCCAGGAAAGAAATCAGCCAGACACCTGCAACTAGTGCCAAAATAGTGTATTTACAGGTATATACAATAAGTGCTCACTAGTGCAGTCCAATATCTTACTCTAACAGACAAAATGCTCCGCCTACACACCAACTCTCAAAGAGAGACCTGTGTGGTCCACACACAGTCTTCTTATAGTTCTACCAGCCAATCCTGGCTGGGCACTGTCATGCTGACTCAGCAGGTTTCTTCTCTTGGCTTCTGCCGGCTCAAACCGGCCTGCTGATAAGGTCATTGTGACCTAGCATGCCTGCTAGATCACCAGCGGTCAAAACATAGCTGTCAGACTGGGTGCAGATAGATTCATTACACCAACACACTTCCTAATCTATTGAACCCAGTACACCCAACCACTGTACACAGTTTTCATGTTCACATGCAGACAGTAACATACATTTTCATATTTACACATTCATCATTACCAGTCCAGGAACTCGTCTGGGTGATAGAAAATATCATCACTGTCCTGGTCAGCCAGCTCCTTCTGGCGTTTGGCTTCAGCCTCCCTGTTCTTTGCCTCGCACTCTGCCACCCAGGCCTTCCACTTCTTGGCCTTTTCTTTCAGCATTTCTTCAAACCCAGGTGGGTCTGGTTTAACTGTCAGAGTGACATAGGGCACCTTATACCTGGCAGGAGGTTTGCCTTTTGTGGTTCTAGCAGACACCCGTGGCTCTGTGCTAGGACCGGCCTTGTCTTCTTCAGGCTGATCTGTTCCCACCTCCTGGGCTGGTTGTTCTGCCCCTGTGATTTGAGGTTGCACCTCCTGACTTTCACACTCCACCTCCTGACTCTCCGTCTGAGGCTCTCAACCACCTTGGAGCTCACGTTTCTCTGAGCCTCTGCTTGCCAGTTCCCGGCCGGGAGAATGTTCCTGCTTAATTACCCTGGGCAGGACTCCAGCATCATTATCAGTAATTGGCAGGAGTACAAATTCTCTCTTATCAGAGTGTAAGTGAGGCCAGCTGGACTGCTCGTTAAACTGGGCAGTTTGACTGAGGATTATTTTCTTTCTCTTATCGCAGAAGCGATAACACCTGGCCTCTGGCTTGTAGCCCAGAAAAGTCAGGCTCTCTGCCCGGACATCCCCCTCCCTGCTGCTCTCGGAGGGGATGCCAACCCGAGCCTGTGTCCCAAAGACTCTCAGAAATTTCAAATCTGGATACCTGTTATACAGCAACCTATAGGGCAAATTATTTACAGGCTTACACCAAACACGGTTATGTATAAACACAGCACAGTACATGGCTTCTGCCCAATAACAAATTGGTAACCTTGCATCTTCAAGCATGCTGTACATTATCGTTTGCAACACAGCTCCTGTGCGCTCTGCTAGCCCATTGTCTTTCCCATTTTCTTGGGGCGTGGCTGGGTTCACTAAACGGTGGGCAATGCCCTTGTTCTCCAGCCAACATTTCAATTCATTTGATAGGAATTCCCCCCCTCTGTTGGTCTGAATAGCCTGGAGGTTCACACCTAATTGTCTCTCAACTGCTTTGACCCATTTTGTGAACACCTTGTGCACTTCAGATTTATGCACCATGGCAAAGACCCATGAGTACCTCGTATGGTCGTCTGTGGCCACTAAGCAGTACCTCCTCCCCGACAGACTTTTTGGCAATGGGCCAATCACGTCTAAGTGAACTAGCTCTAGGGCACGCTTGCTTTCTCTTGTGCTTTGCTTAGACACGGCACATGCCCTGCTTTTGGTCTTCTTGCAGACCTGACAATCCAAGTAACATTTACAAGGTTTCACTTTTAGACTTGGCACCAATTCCAGGGTTTTTTTCAACGCTCTAAACCCGCAGTGCCCCAGTCTCCGGTGCAGTAAATGTATACACTTATTGTGCACAGGCTCATTTGACACCTGTGCCACCTGGGCACATTCATTCTGGACCACATATAGTTTACCTTCTCTTTTTCCAGTTACAAGCACCTTTCCCCCACCTCCCAGGATTTTACAGCAGGTCCTTTCAAACCTCACCTGGTATCCCTGGTCAATTAGCGTGCTAACACTTAGCAGGTTTGACTGTAGTGTGGGTACACATAACACATTTTGCAAAGTGCAATTTAACACAGGAAACTTCACATTCCCTGAGCAAGTAGCATTGGCAATGGTCCCGTTAGCTAATCTAACATGCCTGTGTTCAGGAATGTCAACATTGTTCAACAACTCCTTCTTGCAGCAGAGATGGCTCGTTGCCCCAGAGTCTAAAATCCAAGCAAACCCTGTGCTCTCTACTGCAGACATGACCAGCCGGGCTCCTTCCTCACACGGGCTGGTGGTCCTCCACTCTCGCTGCCTCCATCCACGCCGCTTCTTCCCCCTCTCTGGGCAAGCTCGAAGCAGGTGCTCTGGCGACCCACAGCCATAGCAGCGTCGGACTGCCATTGCAGTTGGCTCCTCTTTCTCAGCCTTTGGCCGTCTGCCAGCAGCAAAAGCTGGCTCACTCTTGGCTGTCTTCCCGGACGGGCCGATAGCCGCACGCTCCTCAACCCCCGGACAGCTCACTGCCGCAATCCTCTCTTGGAAATCAAGCAGGTGGGCACAGACGTACTCCATTGTCAGGGTCGCTACGTCCACTGTCTCCAGGGAAGTTATCAAGGGAGTAAACTCAGGCGGCAACGATGACAGTAAAATGTAAACTCTGTCATCTGGAGCTACAGTCTTGCCTCTGGCCTCAAGCTCAACGAAACAGTCCGTCAGCTTCTTGATGTGATCTTTCACACACCCTCCAGCTGGCATAACAGTGCGAAACATTTTCCTAGTCAAGGCCATAAGGGAGCCAGCAGTGGTACTAACATGAACCCCACTGAGCGCATCCCAGGCAGCCTTGGGAGTGTCCTTCCCACGCACATATACTAGCTGGTCATCTCCTATAGCCAGCACGATGTTTGCCAGTGCCTTATCGGCTAACACAGTCTCGGCAGGAGATAATGCTGCAGGGGGATTACTCACAAACAGCCATTGCCCTTCACGCTTGAGGTAGTGTTGCATTCTCAGGCTCCACACCGCGTAGTTGGCTGAATTGAGCTTCTCAACGGCCACTGCAAGCTGCTGCTGAGCCATGATGCCGACTCCTCCACACAGCTGGCTGCCGTCGTCCCTCTGGCTCTCAAAACGAGATAGCTGGTGCTGCTTTGTCTTTCAACCGGCGTTCCTCGCCTCCGGCTCTTTCCAAACTCTCGGTCAGCTCAACTCTCACGGTGCTCCTCCGCGCAGCGGAACCGCCCTGGGCCCATAACCCTGTCGGTGTGGGAGTTAGCAGAGTGAGCTTGGTGACCTGCCCGACACAGGGCTCCAGGAAAGAAATCAGCCAGACACCTGCAACTAGTGCCAAAATAGTGTATTTACAGGTATATACAATAAGTGCTCACTAGTGCAGTCCAATATCTTACTCTAACAGACAAAACGCTCCGCCTACACACCAACTCTCAAAGAGAGACCTGTGTGGTCCACACACAGTCTTCTTATAGTTCTACCAGCCAATCCTGGCTGGACACTGTCATGCTGACTCAGCAGGTTTCTTCTCTTGGCTTCTGCCGGCTCAAACCGGCCTGCTGATAAGGTCATTGTGACCTAGCATGCCTGCTAGATCACCAGCTGTCAAAACATAGCTGTCAGACTGGGTGCAAATAGATTCATTACACCAACATTGACATGACTAAATGGTTAACAAGATAACATATCCTCAAATTAGGTGACTATTTAAAAAAAAATTGTTGAATTCTGGCTGTCCCTCTGGTTTTGAGAGTCCTTAACATGATAGCCATGGCTAGCCCCATTTTGCTGATGTATATGTATATATACTGGTAACTGTAATCAGATGTTTACAAGAGTACATTGGTGACATATCTCCCATTACACTCCCATTATGCTTACGCTCCCTTTGGTCATCCTCTAGAAGCCTTTTGCAGGTGCCTGCCCACAGGATGACTCAGATAGATGCCAACACAACATGCAAAGCTGAATTATTTTGGTTGGCATTTTTTATTAGGTGTGGTGATAGCCACGGATTTTAATGCTTTAATATTTTAATGTTGATATTTTATATTTGTTATTTGTTTTATGTTGTTTTTACCATATTGATTTTAATGTTATCAGTAACTGAGAGACCCTTTGGGTGAGAGGTGACTAAAAGATCTAATAAATAAATAAGGGATTTGAAATCACCTACTTTGTTATGATTTCTCCCTTTTCATGATTGTATTTTAATTATGTGGAAGGAAAACATGCTTTTAATGGGGGGAAATATATTAAGGTATTTCCAGAATTTATATGAAAACCTTTTATTTAAAAACTAGACTTCTCTCCTACAGGGACAGATGTGGATTTTGTAAAGAAAAAATTAGCTCTACCAGGGAAGAATGTTATCATAATTTCTCATATTCTACTAAAGTTGGGGGCAGCCCATGACTATGTAACCTTCCATGGCACCTAGCACAAGTCCCTAGTTATGAGCTGAATTTTAACTCAGTCTGTGAGGCCCCTTTCCAAAGCTCTCTCAGGTCGATGGCAATCATTCCATCAACTTTCCATTGACTTCAGCCAGCTTGAAAACAGCCTCCAGAACAATATCTGAAACTAGTTCGTTCTTGTGACAACTAAATAGCTAACAACTTACCTGTCTCTCAAGGTCTAGCAGACTGGCAGTCACTTTAGCCATTAAAAAAAAATCTCTGCACAGTTGGCCTACATTATAAGCGCAGTTTCACTCTGCACAGTGCTGTTAATGAACACAGTCCCAATGATCATATAAATCTTAATATCCCCTACAGCTAAATAAAATGTTGCAAGCTGATACATCTATGCAATACAAGGTGGTGCTCTAGGAAACACTTTTACTCTTGTGCGGGAGACTGTTAGAGCCATGAATTGCTTAGGAAAATGGAAATATTGTCCTGCTATCACTGATGCACAGACTTATAAGGAGATTGTATGTGAGATTAGAAAGAAAACAAGGCTGCCCAATTCTCCTAAATGTTAGGTAATGTTCATGAATCCATAGCACATAAGAAAATACAAGAACAGCCCTCACTAACTATTATAGAGCCACTAGTGGCTGAATCTATCTATAACCTTACTGGGTTAAAATCCTGGGTTCAGATTCATGGCATTAATGCTGTGGAATATGTTGCTCTTGCCCCCTTTTTTCAAAGGAGGCACAAGGCAGGATTGGCCAGTGGTTAGATAGCAACAAGTACTCTCCCTTCCTCACAGGCAAGCCTTTTGTCACTGGCACTGTCTCACCTACCCTCCCATGTAATAGTGCAGGATTAGTCAGTTGCTATTAAGGGCCAAACAGGATTTTTTTTTTGGGGGGGGGTCCCATGATTTGCTTGGAGAGAAACTTTTTTCCCCTTTCCTGCTTCACAGTGAACCTGAGGGAAGGAATGCTTCATTAACTAGGCCTGGTTGTTAGGGTTGCCAAGTCCAGTTTAAGAAATATCTGGGGACTTTGGGGGTGGAGCCAGGAGACATTAGGGGTGGAGCCAAAATCAAGGCTGTAACAAGCATAATTGAACTCCAAAGGGAGTTCTGGCCATCACATTTAAAGGGACGGCACACCTTTTCAATGCCTTCCTTCCATAGGAAATAATGAAGGATATGGGCACCTCCTTTTGGGGCTCATAGAATTGGACCCCCTGGTCCAATATTTTTGCAACTTGGGGGGTATTTTGGGGAGAGGCACTAGATGCTTTACTGAAAATGTGGTGCCTCTACCTCAAAAAACAGCTCCCCCCAGAGCCCCAGATACCCACGGATCAATTCACCATTATTTTCTATGGGAATAAATCTCCCTAGGGAATAACAGAGTTCCCAGCAGACATTTCCCTCCCCTCCCCCCGCTTTCTGATGACCCTGAAGCGGGGGGAGGGCCTCCAAACCGGGGGATCCCCTGCCCCCACCTGGGGATTGGCAACCCTACTGGTTGTACATGGTCAGGCCACAGCTAGTTGGCAGAAATGGGGTTGGTTGCTCAAATTAGGTAAAGAGAATTGGCAAATGCCCTGAGGCATCATTCCTGATGGAAGGTGCATCTGAAACAGACTATTGCATGCTTTATGGTTGGATGTGTTGGGAAAGAGGGCTGTTGCTGCTGATCAGCACTTTCCCAAACCTGATAGGGACCTTACAGCATGTCAGGGGAAGTGGATGATACTGAGACGTTGTTCGCACTCAGAGCATTTGAACGTGAGGACAAGCAAGGCTGACCAAGTTTGGAGCCAGGATAGACCTGCCCATGGTTGTTTACCTAGCATAGCCCACCCATGTGATAGATTATGGTATAAGCAATGATGCTCGATCAGCTATTTAAATAAATAAAGCAACATCTGTCTTGTCTTCATCTGGGGGTGCCTTGGCAAAAAAGACATGCTTAAAAGTGAGACATACTGATTTTCTTTTTTGTTGTTTCTATCTCTCTCAGCATGTATTGATAGGACAAACTGGTTTCTTATACTTTTGGTCTTAAACTTCAACTGAAGATTTCATTTTTGTAATTGGGTCTATGAGTCTTGGTACCTACCGAATTGAATGGTGTTTCAGAATCTAGATTATCAGCTTGAGTACATTGTTTAGAAAGTCAGAGTTTAAAAACAAGGAAAAGAGCTAATAAAAAAATGTGAGAGAAGAACACACTTTTCCCCATGTGTTATCATTTCTGATATAACTCCAGGGCCCCTAAAGCTGGAGGGTGTGTATGTATTTTGTTTTACTCCCAAAAATCTACTGGATCTCCCATACCTTTTCATGGATCTTCCATACCTTTTTGAATTGTCAAATCTGGTTGGCCAGAAAGGCAGAATATAAAGGTACATACATACATACATGAAGGATTCTGTCAATTTACAAAGCAATATTTAAATACTTTGCGTTATATTTGTTTTTATTCAATGTGAAAGAACTAGTTACAAATAATGTCCTTTGAGGCTTCAAATGGTATTTCTGAAATTGAAAACTCAAGTTATTTTCTCTCCCTACAAATTTGGAGAAAAAATCAGTAAGAAATGTAAGAGGAATAATGTGCATATGCCACATAGCCCCACTTGTCATTAGAAAACACCGTATCCAAGCTCTCCCTCCAATAAAGAATTTCTACACTAACTAGCACTCATTCACTTAAACTCAATTTCAGTCATCTTTATTGCCCCCCTATATACACTGTTCAAAACATTTGCCTTCAGGTCATGGCACTGAAATGAGGAGAAGGATTCAATTTACCATCATTTGCATTTTACTGATGCTAACAGGTCATTATCCTCTGTAAGGAAAAGCCCTCTACTTTTCATACATATGGACATCGTGATCACCAGTATGGTTGCCAGGGTGCCTGGAATTTTGACTCGCACACATCTGCTCTAAGAAGTGGACTTTGCCCATAGTTTCTAAGGCTTATGTGGATACTATAAGCCTCAGCTTTGCAGCAGCATTCTACATCTCTGGATGGGTGTTAGCCAGAATTACAGACGAGTTTCCAGCTGCTCCTTGTGTGCCCAGTCTTGGCCGCTGCAGTGGAAGAAGCCATGCCACCATGTTTCCAGCCTGTTTCCATGAACCAAAGGCTAACACCACCAGAATCCATCTTGTTTTCCTGATTCCATATCTAACAGCTGCTTCAATTTCTGCATAAGGCAATCAAGCTTATCCAGGCATGGATCCTGCCAGACCACTCAAGCCTTTGTCTAACGAAACCCAGGATAAAGACTGGTGCCAGGAAGAAGACTAAGGAAGAGGAAGACCATCTTCAGCCAAAAGCCAAGTTCCATTGTAAACCGGGTGTTACCTAGGCCAACATTTGATTCTCTATTGTCACCTTTTTAGATAAGTCCATTTAATCTTAAGTGTTCCCAACCCAGTAATCACTTCTATTCTTCTTCCCAACTGTCACTTTGGAGCCTCCCCCTGGTCCATTTCAACCTGAAAGTTCTTTCAGGTATTCAGGATCCAGGCAAGTCCATTGGTCAAGAGCAAGCACCCAATTAGGTGCCACCAATGAACTTTCTATTGGCTACTGCAGTAGTCCAGCCCTTACAGTCACTGCAGAGCCTCCCCTTTCTCCTCCCTCATACCTCCCAGCCCCTGAGGGTCTAAGGTAGTCTATTTAACCTCTGACCCAACTCCACTCATGTGTGCATCTAGCAGTACCCTAGTTCCGCTGTCTAGATCCATCCCCAATTCTGGCCACAGTTTTGGGTCCATTTTCTCCGTCCTCTTTTGTCACCATTGGAGCCTTCCTTGAAGACTATGATAGGTAAATATCACCCTGTTTGTCTACCCATGTGTTGTCTCTATATCTCTCTCTATATTTCCTAGGACTGTATGTATGATTGTATGAGTATTCTATCTTGTATGTATGCCTATATTTTCTAGAATAAATTGCAATTGTTTTACTTAATTGGAGTCCCCAATATTTAAGCATTACTCTCTGGTTGGTTAATCTTGTATACATTGGGAAAACGATCTCTAATGAGCCAGGTGTCCACCTGACTAATTCCCCAACCTCGTTTTGAGGGCATTTTGGCTTACACCTCTGACACTCAGCTGTGCATTATGAGACAGCAGCTAAGATAAAAACAGACCCTGTCAAATGGGAGAGATGCTTCCTTTAAGCAATGCAGCATGAAACAGCTGCTGAAAAAAAGCAGAAGCTCTGCATTTGGAACTTCAAAAATGTTCATGTGAGAGATGAGAGAAATATGAAATTATTCAGCTGGAAGAAATCTGTTATTGCCTACTCTGTCACAGAGAGCATAAATGGCTCTTGCTGAGTTTCACATAAACAAGCAAATTGACATTTTAATTTGAAGGAAATAAGGCTTTTTGTCCAAGGCAATATCTGAATTTTTTAAAAAAAATATCTAAAAGCATTTCCACATTATCAAAGAATCAAATTCAGTAAAATTGTGTACAGTCCTGTAAAAAACTGTGGCATTCCCTTGAGTTTCTCAAAAGACAGCAGCACCCAAATTGAACTTTCTTGCCTCCATACTTTCCACAGCAGTTTATTGAACTTCCCAAAATGCTACTCCTGGGGTCACAGAGGACCCTAAGGAACACCATGGGGTGATCTGCATTGGTAGAAATTGCCAGTGTAGTCAGGATCCAACTAATGTGTTCACAGCTTTCTTTTCTTTTCATTCAAGGAGATACATGATTGAAAGGTAGAGTTGACAAGTTCCAGGCAGGACCTGGAGATATTCCAGAATTACAAATTACCCTCAGACTACAGAGATCAGTTTCCTTGGAGCAAATGACTGCTTTGGGAGTGGACTGTATGGCATTATACCTTATTAAAGTCTGCCCCCTCCCCAAATCCTGCTCTCCCCAGGCTCTACTAGGAATTTCCCAACCCAGAGTTGGTAACCCTAGGGAGTATATTGCATGCCAGAAAAAATATAGAACTAAAGTTATTGAACTGGCCATAGGAAGGGAACATGGAAAACTTTAGAGGTGTTCACCTTTTAAAAAGGAATTTATGGATGCTTGACAGCTTCAGTAGCCCCACAGTGAAACATAATCATTAATGATGTCAGAGGAAGCATCTGGTAAAGTGCACCTTTTATTTAAGTTTCACATCTTTTATTTAAAACTTTCACACACACACACACACACAGAGGGAGAGAGAGAGAGAGAGTTCTATCTGAAAAGACCTTAAGCCACTGCTCGTCTAAAATATCACAATTCAGGTCAGACTCTTCTGAATGTGTGCTAGCTATTTCTCTTTCTCTGAAAGAAATGCTGCCAAGAGGTCCCCTAATATACCATACAAAGAAGAACTATTTTTGAACTGAATATTAAGTATTTTCTAATGCTTTCTGGCACGATCCAAGTTTTTCTGGAATGCTTTACTGATGTCTATCTGGGTTAAACTAACTTTAGGCTGTATTCAACTGGTAACTAAGGTAGCAAAAGCCCAGGATACAAGAAACCCAGTGTAGACTAGAGATAGGCCAGGTAGGCAGCCGCCTAGGGTGTCATCTGGCCTCAGGGGTAGTGGCAGCCCGTCCCTGCATACAACACCTTGCAGTGCTGCCCCACCACCCCTGGTGCCCCTTTCCCCACTGCCACCATGCTTGACTTTGCTACTGCCTGCCTCTATGCTGCCCTCCTCCACCTTGCCAGGAGTGTAGTGAGAGGGTGGTGGGGAAGGGGCTGAGCGAATCACTCACTTCTTAGTTTCCCTGCCCTGGAAGGCTGAGTGGGGGCAGTGAGGTGGCAGATGCACTTCAGCCTGCCTCCCTTGCCATGCCACCACCCCTCATGGAGAGATGCAAAGTGCTGCTGGCAATGTTCCTAGACATGGCACTACTGGTGGTCATGAGAGTGGGTGGTTTGGGAAGCTTCTGCTCCTTATGGCTTTTTTCATGATGGAGCCTTCTTCTATTTTGTCTGCCCTCCCTTTACTATTGTAGCAGCTCTTGGAAAGCAGAAATCCACTTGCTGGGGTGCCTTGCAAAGGAATAGAGTGGCGAGATGGATTGTGCTGCTGAAAGGGCTTCTTAGAATCATAGAGTTGGAAGGTTTAGTGTTGCCTCTTTCTTTAGTGTTGCCTCTTTCTCATGAGTCAGTCATGCAGGGCTAAGTCCTCTCTCTCAGGAGGGAATTGTCCTTTCTCCCTCCTTCACACCTGGACCTGTCTTTTTTCAGTTTTCCCCTCAACCCACAAGCTGTTGCAGCGTCCTCAGGTGAGTGAAGGGTGGCCTGGCCTCTTTATTTATAGACAAGAGCAACAGCTGGGGATAATGGTGGTGAGTGAGTGGGGAGGTATACAGTGGCACCAGGACAGGTCGCATTGTGCAGGGGGAGAAGAGAGTGACAGGCCTTGTGGCTGCTAGCCCTAGAGGGACAGAGTCTTCTCTTCCCTTTCTCCCTCCCCCCAAAGGCAGGCAGACCTTCCATGGCTTTCAGTGTGCCTCCTTGCTGGAAAGAGCGTTGCTGTCATTTCCTTGACAATATTTTCTATTATTATACACACATGCACAGAGTCCCACCCCTTCTTTAATTCTCTGCCATGTGAAAGCATGCTTTCCTTAAAAAACAACAACCTTGGATTGTGAACTGGCCTTTTGCAGGAGAGGGGCATTCAAATGCTGCTCTATAGTCAGCCCTCTGCCATGAAACCTGGTTGTGGTTCTTAAGCCAGTTCCTCCTTTTTTTAAGCCAGTTACTTTCTCCATCTGTCCTACCTCACATGACTGCTGTGAGGATAAAATGAAGCAGAACAAAGCATTTATGGTACTCTGAGCTTCCTGGTGAGATGAAAGAACTACTTGGAAGAAAGCAGTATGTCTGCTTGACAAGATAAAATAACAGTGTCTCTACTCATAGGAGCTTACAGCCTGAATTACAGGAGTGGGGGGAAGCATCAGCAGCTATTGGGAGGCAAAGATGATAAGGATGAATGTAAGCAAGTGCACATGTACATGCACTTATATGTACTTGGTTCTCCCACCACTACAATGAAAATCAAAGCTGCAATTCAAGGTATACTTTTGGTGGGTAGCCATGTTGGTCTGGAGCAAATAGAACAAAGTTTGAGACCAGTGGAAACTTTTAAGACAATGAAGTTTAAAGTCTGGAAACCACTGCTATGGGATAAGTCATGATCTACAATATGATGGTGGTTTTCTTTTGTTTCAATGGAAGTGTCAAATAAATTCATGTGAATCCATTTAAAGATCATCTAGAACCGAGCCATCCAGCAACAAAGGCCTGGACAAGTCAGTTTATTATTAGGAAAAATCATCTCAAGAATACCCTACTAGAACTGCACAATCTGCCCTAGCAATTTCCTATAGTATTCGGTATAAATGTAAGGAAATTTAAAATTGAAATTTAAAAAATAAAAATGTAAGAAGGTTTGAGTTTTGTGCTCTTTAATTTTTCTACATTTCTTCTGTTTTTTTTAAAATTGGTTTGGGTGAGGGTCCAAGTAAGCAGCCTTGCCTAGGGCACTAAAAAGCCTGGCACTAGCCCTGGTGATTCCTCCACTGGAATAAAAATATCTTTCTACAAGTAATTATATTTACACTAATTTACAAAAGGTGAACATGTAGTTTTATAACAGTGCAATAGCAAGCACTCACCATTCCTGTCGATGGCAAATGGAACATTTGTTGTGACGATTTCATAATTACAGATCTGGCTGTACTGAGGAGAACAATCCTCATCCATAGCTTCCACCTGTAGTATGCTGTCATAGATCTTTCCCTCTGTCACAGTGGCCTTGTAGGATGCTTCTTTAAATGTGGGTGCAAATTCATTGATATCCTTTACCTGGATATGAACCACAGCCCTAAAATATGAAGACAGATGAGTTTGATTTTTATCATTTAATGAAAATAACCATTTAGTTTCAAAAACCTACTGTGAACATTATGGTTTAAAACTGACTTATGTGTTATATTGTTAATAATTATCCCTGCTGAAAGCTTACAAGTCATGCACACACATGTAAAGAAGGGATTTTTTAAAAAAAACCCCACAAGATCCATGTATATGTGAACAAGTGCAAGAAAAATTGAGGGAATTGAAGTGCAGGCTTTGAATTGTGTTTTTTTCAAGGGACTCATTGCATTACGTGATATTCTGTTTCACTGCTCTGTTTTATTTTAATTATTAAGTATTCATACATGACAATTTTTATGTTAAAGAAAGATGTGCTAGATTTCACAAAGATAGAGGACACAGAGAAGCTATTCGTTTTCTCAACAGTTTAATCAATAATAAGGCAGTGGAGATCTCCTAGGGTTGCCTACTCCAGGAATAAGAGGACAAGTCCTCTTGTGGATTCAAAACTGATTAATTAACAGGAAACAGAGAGTGAGTATAAATGGGCAGTTTTCACAGTAGAAAGTGGTAAGCAGTGGGATACTGAAGGACTTGGTACTATGTCTGGTACTTTTTAATTTGTTCATTAATGATTTGGAGTTGGGAGTAAGCAGTGAAGTTGCTAAGTTTGCAGATGGCACTGTTGTTCAGGGCAGTGAAAACCAGGGAGGACTATAAAGCACTCTAGAAGGATCTGTTGTGGCTGGATGAGTAGGCATCAATGTGGCAAAAGAGATTCTACATGGGCAAGTGCAAAATAATGCACACTGGAGCCAAAAATCCCAACTATAAATATACGTTGGTGGGGTCCAAATTGGTAGTAACTGACCAGGAGAGAGATCTTAGAGTCATGGTAGATAATTCACTGAAAATATCAACTCTATGTGTAACTGCAATAAAAAGAGCAAATGTTATGCTGGGGATTATTAGAAAGAGAATTGAAAACAAGAAGATTGCAGTATTGGAAAAGGTGCAAAAAAGATAACGTAAATGATTAAGGAAACAGAACACTTTCTCTATGAAGAAAGGTTAAAGAGGTTAAGGCTGTTTAGCTTGGAGAAATATGACTGAGGGGTGACATGATGGAGGTTTACAAAATTATGCATAGGACAGAGAAGGCAGAGAAAGAAATACTTTTCTCCATTTCTCACAATACAAGTACTTGTGAACACTCAATGAAATTGATGAGCAGTAGGTTTAGAACAGATAAAAGAAAGTACTCCTTCATCCAAAGAATAATGAACACATTGAATTCACTGCTGCAGGAAGTAGTGTGGTGACAGCACAAGCATATACAGCTTCATGAGAGGATTGGATGAACATATGGAGCAGAAGTCCATCAGTGGTTATTAGCCACAAAGTACAGATAGAACACTGTGTTTAGGGCAGTGATTCTTGGTGTATTCTTGGTGCATATATGGCCACAGTAGGAGGGCTTCTGGAGTTCTGGCCTCACTGGTGGACCTCCTGATGACACCTGGGTTTGAGTCAGTGTGTCACACAGTGTTGGACTGGATGGGCCATTGGCTTGATCCAGCACAGCTTCTCTTCTGTTGGGAAACTCCTGGAGATCTGGGGGGTGAGCATACAGGGCAGATGGCACCACAACACTGTTTTTTGGGCAAAACTCTGTTATTTCAGAGTTGTCTCGGTCTTCAGGGAAAACGCCACCTACAGTGATCTCCGAGAGAACTGAGTTTAAAAAATGTTTAAAAGGGGGGGAGAAATAGCGGGGTTTTGGGGGGAGGGGGAATAATCAAAAGCTATGGGCCCGCCAGAAGAACTGCACCGGACCCAAGGCGTTCACATGGTGAACATGCCCAAGGTTCTCGCAGGCTCCAATTCGGAAGTGCCCATGTGCTCTCCTCTATAAGCGTAATGCTCCATGAATTTCTTACCAGGGGTGCTTGGGGGGAGGACTGGGACTCTTCCCTTTCAGACATGATTGTTATGAATTGAGATTGTGGGAGTGGAGGGAGAGTGCTTTTCTCTTCTGCTTTCCCCTATAGAGCCCTGCATGCCCGACGGGGGGCTGCTCTGGGTAGTCATGCACGTTTGCTGTGGAATGCCATGGTGTTCCACGGAGACTGCCCCAGGAGGCTCCGCTGAAGAAGGCGGTGCAGCCTGGGTGCCCGGTGGAATCTGCTGATACTCACAGTTCTTCATGATGATGATAGTGGCGGCGGCCCTCCTGCAGACCTGGCAGGCAGAAAGGCAGGCCAGGCTCTGTCTCCCTGCCTGAACCGGCAGATTCCACCAGGCACCTCCACGACTATAGCGGTGGCGGTGGCCCTCCTTCAGACCTGGCAGGCAGAAAGGAAGGACAGGCTCTGTCTCCCTGCCTGAACCTGCAGATTCCAGCAGGCACCCCCGCGACTATAGCGGTGGCGGTGGCCCTCCTTCAGACCTGGCAGGCAGAAAGGAAGGACAGGCTCTGTCTCCCTGCCTGAACCGGCAGATTCCACCTGGCACCCCCGCGACTATAGCAGCGGCGGCCCTCCTGCAGACCTGGCAGGCAGAAAGGCAGGCCAGGCTCCGTCTCCCTGCCTGAACCGGCAGATTCCACCAGGCACCCCCGCGACTATAGCGGTGGCGGCGGCCCTCCTTCAGACCTGGCAGGCAGAAAGGAAGGACAGGCTCTGTCTCCCTGCCTGAACCGGCAGATTCCACCCGGCACCCCCGCGACTATAGCGGCGGCGGCCCTCCTGCAGACCTGGCAGGCAGAAAGGCAGGCCAGGCTCCGTCTCCCTGCCTGAACCGGCAGATTCCACCAGGCACCCCCGCGACTATAGCGGCGGCAGTGGCCTTCCTGCAGACCTGGCAGGCAGAAAGGCAGGCCAGGCTCCATCTCCCTGCCTGAACCGGCAGATTCCACCAGGCACTCCCGCGACTATAGCGGCGGCGGCAGCCCTCCTGCAGACCTGGCAGGCAGAAAGGAAGGCCAGGCTCCATCTCCCCGCCTCGGCCCACCGGCGGAGGGAGAGGCAGCCAACAGGAACCGGCGCCACCCATTCCCCTCGCCCTCGCCTCCCACCGCAGCGCCCCCCTCAGCCTCGCTGGCGTACACTCTTCGCTCCATAAGACGCACACTCTTTCCCCCCCACTTTTTTTGAGGGGGAAAGTGCGTCTTATGGTCCGAAAAATACGGTATATAGTTTAACTAAAAGCCAGTCGGAATAAAGTTGTTTTGCAGGCCTTGCAGAACTGGGCAAGGTCCCGCAAGGCCCTTACATCTTCTGAGAGTTGGTTTCACCAGTGGGGGGCTGCATTTGAGAAGCCTCTTTCTCTGGTAGTCTTAAGTCTCGCCTCCCTCGGCCCGGGGATTGACAATAGATTCTGCGATCCAGATCTAAGTACCCTCTGGGGAACATGTGGGGAGAGATGGTCCCTAAGGTAGACAGGTCGTCGGCCATATAGGGCTTTAAAGGTAATAACCAGCACCTTGTAGCAAATCCGGAATACTATTGGCAGCCAGTGCAGTCTCCGCAGCCCTGGCTGTATGTGCTCCAATATAGAGAAACCCAGTAACAGTTTGGCTGCTGCATTCTGCACCAGCTGCAGTTTCTGGATCCGGGACATGGGCAGCCCCATGTAGAGGGCATTGCAGTAGTCTAGTCTCAAGGTGACCGTTGCATGAATCACTGTTGCTAAGTCGCTGTGCTCAAGGAAGGGGACCAACTGTCGTGCCTGCCTCAGGTAGAAAAAGGCAGATCTTGCAGTGGCTGCTATCTGGGTCTCCATAGCCAATGTGGGCTCCAGTAGCACCGCTAAGTTTCTGACTTTGGGTGCCGATATCAATGGCACCCCATCAAAAGCTGGTAGAGGGATTTCCCTTCCTAGGCCACCACGGCTCAAACAAAGGACCTCTGTCTTTATCGGATTCAGCTTCAGACGACTCGACCTGAGCCACCCTGCCACAGCTTGCAGCGCCAGAACTAGATTTTCTGGGGCAGAGGCAGGCCATCCATCCATCAGCAGACAGAACTGAGTGTCATCAGCATACTGATGGCAACCCAGTCCAAATTTCCGCACAATCTGGGCAAGGGGGCACATATAGATATTAAACAACATTGGGGAAAGCACCGCCCCCTGAGGCACCCCACAATTAAGCGGATGACTCTGGGACAATTGTACCCCGATCGCCACCCTTTGTCCCCGACCAAGGAGGAAAGAGGAGAGCCATTGCAGGGCCAACCCCTGAATCCCCGCGTCCGCGAGGCAGTGAACCAGCAACTGATGGTCGACCGCCAACAGGTCCAACAACAACAGCACTGCTGACCCGCCTTGATCCAGTTGTTGCTGAAGATCATCCACTAAGGCGACCAGCACTGTCTCCGTCCCATGGTCTGGATGAAAGCCGGACTGGTGTGGGTCTAAGATGGAAGCGTCCTCCAGAAAGCTCTGTAACTGCAGTACTACTGCCCTCTCAATGATTTTACCCCAAAAGGGTAAATTCGAGACCGGCCAATAGTGTGCCAATTCAGCCGGGTCTAATGTTGGTTTTTTCAAGAGCTGGGTTTTTCAAGATTGCCAGTTTCTTGTATTGTTGGCAATTAACATATTTGGATTAAATAAAAATGATTCAATGAATCTTGGGTCATCTTCAAACAAGACTGGTCAGCCAAATTTCTTTGGATAGAAAAAAATATGTTGGTACTAAGAAACATTACAAGATCAATTCCAAAATGTTTTAATTGCGCAGAGTAATAAAGAAACTTTGACAAAAAGCAAAATAAAATGTTAAGTGCTGCAGCTGAACCAGGTGTGAAAAAAATTATTTAAAATTACTTCAAACTTAGCATCCATACAACTTTGAATATATATATATATATATATATATATATATATATATATATGTGTGTGTGTGTGTGTGTGTGTGTGTGTGTGTATGTATCAAATCATACATGTATGTATGTATCAAATACAAACTTGCTGAGAACAGTAATCCTCTTGCAATATGTATATATGAAATCACACACACACATATTTGTGTGTGTGTGTGTTCATTTTAGATAGACAGTGGCTATGGAATATACGCAGGAAGGAAGGAAGAAATTGTATGGGGGAGTGAGACAATAATTCAAAGCCTCGTATGATGCCAGAAACTGGGGATAAGAATATTAAAGATTTGCAAAGAGTGGTGCATATGCTAGGTAATGTGAACTTGCAGGCTTGTATAGAAACTAACCCCTCGGGATGCATAAAACGTGGATTCCGATGTATCTACACTAATGCACAGAGTATGGGAAACAAACAGGAGGAACTGGGAGTCCTAATAAAGGAAGGAGGCTATGGCATAAAAGGCCTTACTGAAACTTGGTGGGATGACACTCACAACTGGAATATTAGGATTCAGGGGTACAACTTATTTAAAAGGGACAGGCAAATGAGAAAAGGTGGAGGCGTAGCAGTAAATGTGAAGGAGGTATGTACTTGTGAGGAAATATGTGAATCTGAGCATGGCAGCTCAGTTGAGAGTCTCTGGGTAAAAGTAAAAGAAGTAAGAAATAACACTGATATTATTGTGGGGGTCTGCTATAGACCACCAAGTCAGGCAGAGACCTTGGATGAGATACTTCTACAGCAGATTGCAAAGTTCTCAAAGAGAATGGATACAGTGATCATGGGAGATTTCAATTACCCAGACATCTGTTGGAAGTCCAACTATGCTAAAATTGAAAAGTCAAATAGATTCCTGACTTGTTTTGCTGACAACTTCCTTTTCCAGAAAGTGAAAAAGGAAACAAGGGGATCTGATATCTTGGATTAGATTTTCACCAACAAGGAAGAACTGATTGAAGAAGTAGAAATAGTGGGCACCCTGGGTAGTAGTGACCACGTGATTTTGGAATTTAAAGTTTAAGGGAAGGGAAAAGCTATATGTAGCCAGACTTATAGGTTGGACTTCAGAAAGGCAAACTTTGATAAACTTAGAACTATGCTGGGTAAAATCCCATGGTCAGAAATACTTGGACGGAAGGGGGTTCAGGAGGGATGGGAGTTTCTTAAAAGCGAAATACTGAAAGTGCAATCACAGACAATTCCTATGAGAAGAAAAAATGGAAAAAGCCTAAAGAAGCCAAAGTGGCTCCATGGACAGCTCTCTAAAGACTTGAGAAATAAAAAAGACTCCTTTAGGAATTGGAAGGAGGGCCTTATAACCAAGGAAGAATATAAACAAATCACCAGTGCTTGTAGAGAAAAAGTTAGGAAAGCTAAAGCTCAGTATGACCTTAGGCTGGCCAAAGATGCTAAAAACAACAACAACAAAAGGTTGCTTCTTATATTCAGAGTAAGAAAAAGAGCAAGGACATGGTAGGCCCATTGCGAGGGCAAGAAAGTGAAATTGTAACAGGTAATGAAGAGAGGATGGAACTGCTCAATTCCTACTTTTCCTCAGTCTTCTCTTCTGAGGGAAATGGTGCTCAACATGGCAAAAACAAAACATTTAAGGAGAGTATGATGTTCCAACCTAGGATCAGCATAGGGGTATTACATAAAACCTAGTTTCTTTAAATGAAACTAAGTCCTCAGGGCCAGATGAATTGCATACAAGGATTCTAAAAGACCTTGCGGATTTAATTTCTGAATTTTTGAGAATTCTTGGGGAATAGGAGAGTTTCTGGAAGACTGGAGGAGGGCGAATGTTGTCCCGATCTTCAAGAAGGGGAAAAAAGATGATCCGGCTAACTATCGACCCATCAGCCTGATGTCTATACCTGGAAAAGTTTTAGAACAAATCATCAAACAGTTGGTTCTGGAACATTTAGAAAGAATGGATGTGATTACTAAGAGCCAGCATGGTTTTCTCAAGAATAAGTAATATCAGACTAACCTGATCTCTTTTTTTGAGAAAGTGACTACTTTGCTGGATCAGGGGAATGCTGTAGACATCGTTTATCTTGATTTCAGTAAGGCTTTTGATAAAGTTCCACATACTATCCTTGTTGACAAGTTGGTAAAATGTGGTTTGGATCCTGTTACCTTTAGATGGATCTGTAACTGGTTGACAGATCGCACCCAAAGAGTGCTTGTGAATGGTTCCTCATCCTCTTGAAGAGGAGTGACAAGTGGAGTACCTCAAGGATCTGTCCTGGGACCTGTTTTGTTCAACATCTTTATCAATGATTTGGATGAAGGAACACAAGGAATGCTTATTAAATTTGCAGATGATACTAAATTGGGAGGGGTTGCAAACACAGAAGAAGACAGAAACAGGATACAGGATGACCTTGACAGGCTGGAAAACTGGGCTAAAATCAATAAAATGAATTTTAACAGGGATAAATGTAAAGTTCTGCATTTAGGTAGGATGCATGGTTATAGAATGGGGGAGACCTGATTTAGCAGTAGTATGTGCGAAAAGGATCTAGGGGTCTTAAAGGATCATACGCTGAACATGAGTCAACAGTGTAATGCGGTGGCGAAAAAGCCAAATGCAATTTTGGGCTGTATCAACAGAAGTATAGTGTCCAGATCATGTGATGTGATGGTATCACTTTACTCTGCTCTGGTAAGACCTCACCTGGAGTATTGTGTTCAATTTTGGGCACCACATTTTAAGAAGGATATAGACAAGCTGGAACGGGTCCAGAGAAGGGCGACGAAGATGGTGAGGGGTCTGGAGACCAAGTCCTATGAGGAAAGGTTGAAGGAGCTGGGGATGTTTAGCCTGGAGAGGAGGCGACTCAGAGGTGATATGATCACCATCTTCAAATACTTGAAGGGCTGACATAGAGAGGATGGTGTGGATTTTTTTTCTGTGGCCCCAGAAGGTAGGACCAGAACCAATGGGTTGAAATTAAATCAAAAGAGTTTCCAGCTCAACATTAGGAAGAACTTCCTGACCATTAGAGCGATTCCTCAGTGGAACAGGCTTTCTTGGGATGTGGTGGGTTCTCCTTCCTTGGAGGTTTTTAAACAGAGACTAGATGGCCATCTGACAGCAATGAAGATCCTGTGAATTTAGGGGGAAGTGTTTGTGAGTTTCCTGCATTGTGCAGGGAGTTGTACTAGATGACCCTAGAGGTCCCTTCCAACTCTATGATTCTGTGATTGTATGATTCTATCTGCATTTACTCTGTAGCTCTTACATTAAGTAAGTTTGAGCACCGCTGGTCTGGACACATGCTCTCAACCTCATCTACCTCACTGGCTTGTTGTTATTCCTCATCTAAATAGTTCACATTGCTTTGCTACTGAGAGCTACTGGATAATGAGGGCATGAATACAGTGAAAAGAGGTGGAGGCAGACTCAGTTGCATCTGGGAAAGCTGCACCAAAAAAAGTCCAACAAAACTCACACACACACTCTGTAGCAAGGCACACAAAAGCTGATACTGTGAATAAAACATTGTCTTAAAGGTGCCACTGGACTCAAACTTTGATTTCACGTACACACCAAATAGCAAGGCAATGGGGAGGAGGTTGTGAGGGGGAGTCAAACCCATTTGAACTCGGGACAGCTGCAGGAGAATGAGCCCAACAAAAAAAAATACTTATTGGTTCTAGTATTTCTCTGTTTTCCTCTTTTTAATTGTTGCATCATGAATCAATTTGGTGTAGTGGTTAAGTGTGCTGACTCTTATCTGGGAGAACCGGGCTTGATTCCCCACTTCTCCATATACACCTGTTGATGTGACTTTGGGTCAGTCACAAGTTCTCTCAAGGCTGTTCTGCTCAAGAACCTACCTCACAGGCAGTGTTCCCTTTAAGCTGAGTTAGTGTGAGCTACCTCACAGTTTTTTAGCCTCTGGCTCACACATTTTTGTCTTAGTTCAGGAAAAAAAGGTCCCAGAGCAAACTAATTTATGCTGCAGCTCACAGCTTTAATGTCAGCAGCTCACAAAGTAGAATTTTTGCACACAAAACTTCACAGCTTAGAGGAAGCATTGCTCACAGGGTGTCTGTTGTGGGGAGGGGAAGAAAAATACAGGCTTTGTCCAGGCAGGAAAAGGAAAATGCAGGAGCTGCATGGGGCCAATGGCTCAGCTGCTGTGCGAATTTTAGAAAAGGCTGGTGGCACTCATGATGCAACAATTAAAGAGGAAAACAGAGAAATACTAGAACCAAGAAGAAACAGAGCATAATACATAACCACAACAAAAAAGACAATCACACACCCCACTGTAGCAAGGTGATAACATGGAGGAAGTGAGAGGGAGGGGAAGCCAGTTGCACCTGGGACAGCTGCAGCAGAACGAGCCCACCCCCCAAAAAAAATGTCTCTCCCCCACCCAAATTCAGGCTCCTTGTTCCCACTCCTACTCTCACTTCTGCATGTGTATCTTCAAACCATGAGGAAGTGGGATTTGTGTGGGAACAAGAAGTAGCTTTGGGCCACCATCCACTTCATTCATGGGAGGGAGAAGGCAGCCTCAAAGCACATGCTGTCATTAGCAGCTGAAACAGTGGTTCCTTCCACTTTCCTCTTTCTTCCCCCTTGCTTGCAGGCCAGATTAAAACCCTGGGTGGGACAGTTCTGGTCCACGGGTCATATGTTTGTACTAGATTGTCTACTACTTTTGTCAATATCAGTCCACGGATATTTAAAGATCAAAGTTTTTGGTCTTCAGACTATATTAGCATATATTGGCTGCATGGAGTGTGTGTGTGTGTGTGTGTAGTCTCATCTATTACATTTAACAGACATAAGCCAGGAGTCTTAAGAACCTGATATACAATAGTTGTGTTAATTTTTTAATGGATTTCAAGTTTATTGAATAATTTACAAAATTACAGAGAATTCATGCATATTCAAATGTAAACGAAGTCGTTCAAGTCTTAATACAGAAATAACTGTTGGATTACAGAGTTACATAAAATATAAATAATTGAGAAACCACTTATTTAATATTACTAGCAAGTGTACATTACAGTCAAACGAAGAAAATATGCAAACGGTATAGAGCAAGGGTTTTAAAAGAAATTCCAACACAAATTCATCACATTATTGAAATATAATCATAATAAAGCCAAACTGGAAAGATAAATATCATATTGTGTCGTGTCTGGATTGATTCTGCCCAGAGGAACATTGCTTATGAAGGTTTCCCATTTCTAGACAAATGGAGGTTTTCTTAATATACCTTTGGAAGTGTCAAAAGTAAGTGATAATTTATCCAGGATAAAGTAGTCCCATAACTTTAATAGCCAAGATTTTATTGACAGTGGAGTTGACTTTTTCCACGCCACTGCAATAGCGTGTCTAGCAGACACGAGCATAAGGGAAATCAATTCCCGAGACGGCTTAGGGATAAGAGAGTCTTCCCACAAATTAAGCAAGGCTAATTTTAGTGTTAGTGAGAAAGTGTTAGTGAGAAACCAGACATTGAGGCTATTTCTGCAAAACATTTTTTCCAGAAAGCTTGGTTGATGGGGCAGGTCCACTATAGGTGAAAAAAGGAACCTATCCCCCTGCAGTTCTTGCAGCATTTTGGAGAGATTGAGGAAGTAATGTGAGATAATTGGCTTAGGATGGCAAGTTCTTAGGGTGCAGGCAGTCAGGAGTCCAAGGTCAAAGTCCAGGAAGTCAAGCAGGAGCCAGGTCACCAATGCAGTATCACAAACCAGAATCAGATGTCAATGTCCAAAAGCCGAAATGTCAGGGTGCCAAGGAAATCAAGCAGGTCAGGATCAGGAATCAGGAAGGAACGTGGATGCAAGCCAGAAAATAGAGTTGTTGCTTCCACAAGGTTACCAGGTCCTGGGTGGGAGCTAAATGGGAGTCTCAATCAGCCAGCTCCCTGGGTGGCAGTGACTCTGCTAGAACTCAGGGCTGAGAGAACTCTGAAGCATCGGTGTGCCTCATGTCTTCACTCTTAAAGTTCTTTCCGGAACCTGCTTCAAACTCTTGAGATGGGAGGAGGAGAGCTTGGAGGAGATTGATCATCAACAGCTGACACTGGTGCTTGGAGAGTGATTGATGGGCCAGCTTCTGTTTGTTCAGCTGAGGAACTGGCTGGCAACTCTTCCAGGTCTGTTAAGCCTTCCAGCTCCTCCTCATCAGGGCTTATGACACGGGGTAAGATACCAGCATGAGGTGACCTTGTAAGCTTGTATTTGAATATTTATAGCTCTGGATTTATATATACTCGAGCCCCTAATCATATGACACTGATCGTCTGTTAGAGTACAATGTAGGTCTGTATGCCAGGCTTTGTGATAGTGTAGCAATGGCAGAGGGCATGAGAACAAAAGAATTTTATAGATCTTTGAGATCAAACCTTTAGTAGGAATTGAGTCCTGATGTAAACGTTTTTCAAAATCTGACAGCACAAGTTGCAGCCTTGAACTAAAATATTTGGATTGTGAAAGGTGCCTAATTTGCAAAAATTTAAACCAGGGAAGCCAGAGACCAAATTTAGACTCTGGTATAGATTTTTCATATAGAATTCCTTTAGAAGTAATGTCTATAAAATGGGTAATGCCAGCTCTTTTCCACTGCTGGAAAGAGGTGGGAGAGGTCGTAGGAGGAAACCAACTTTGGCCCATAAATGTAATGAGCAAAGAAAACAAGGGAGCTAAAATTTTAAAGTGCCGATGCCAAACCTGGAGCACAGAAGCGGTAAAAATATTGGAATAAGAATAGTTGAAGAATTTAACTGTTGTAGTCCAGAGCTCATCTTGAAAAGGCCGGGGAGCAACATAAAAAGATTCTATAACTTTCCAATCCGCTTGGTATGAGGAGCGGTATTGTTTAACAAGACCAGCTAAAATTATTTCATCATGATACTGAACCAGATCAGGTACTGCCAGTTCCCAGTCTGTGGTTGGATGACTTAATGTTCGAAAGTTTATACCCGGCCTTTTAAATTGCCAAATGAAGCGTTTTAAATAAGATTGCCAGGTTTTAAGCACAGAAATCAGGATACAAACTGGAATGGCACGAAAACAAAATATAAATTTGGGCAAAACTATAGATCTGAATTTGCTCTAGTAAAGGTAAGAATCTGTAGTTCCAGGAGGAAAATAGAGATTTTATTGTTTGGAATATTTCATAATGATTAGCTTTAATAAGATTACGGTCAATAGGGATGTGGATGCCCAAGTACTTCCAAGATATGCAGATCCACTTATGCTGGAAATTCTGTTTGATATATTGGACAAGGTTATGGAAAATATTTATGGGATAAAGAAGAGATTTGTCAAAATTAATTTTAAGACCAGCAATTTCTGCAAACTCAAGTAAGAGAGAGTTGATGTAAGGGAGAGATTAGACAAGTATAGAGCCAGATCATCCGCAAAAAAGCTTAGCTTGAATTGAGTATTAGCTATGTTGATACCTTGCAATGAATTTTCTTCTTCCTAGCAGCTAAGGGTTCGATGGCTATAGCGAACATTAAGGGAGAAAGTGGGCACCCTTGGCGAGTGCCTAGTGATAAAGAAAATGGCACCGAATTTGCTTTGTTGATGTGTAAAATAACAGAGGGGTTTAAATAGAGTGAATCCACAACTTGACTAAATTTATCACCAAAGTTAAGAAATCTAGAACTGCAAGCAGATAATTGGGTTCAACTGAGTCGAAGGCCTTTTCAGTGTCTAACGAGAGTACACAGGCATCCTGAATCAAGTGTTGCTGACAGAAATGAATGATATTAAAAGTCTTCCTTACATTGTCTGTAAGATCTTGCCCAGAAATAAAACCTGCCTGGTAGGGGCCTATATATTCAGAAATGAATTGATTTAAACAATGAACTAATATATTTGTAAAAAAATTATATTTCAATTTCAATTTATATCCCATCCTTCCCACCGAAGCGGCTCAGGGCGGCTTACAACATATAAAATCTAACATAGGTTTAGCTTTAAAACATCAATTTACACCAATTTAAAACAGTAAGGTAATAAAACATATAGAACAGCGGTCTGTTGGAATGTTACACTACAGCCTTCCAAAGTTTCCAGTGTCAGTTAGTTAAGCCAGCCGGAAGAGGACTGTCTTGCAGGCCCTGTGGAACTGCCCAAGGTCCCGCAGGGCCCTCACCTCTTCTGGCAGCTGGTTCCACCAGCAAGGCACCGTTACCGAGAAGGCCCGGTCTTTGGTAGATTTCAGATGGGCCTCTTTGGCCTGGGGATTACAAGCAGGTTTTGAGAACCCGATCTCAGTACTCTCTGGGGAACATGTGGGGAGAGATGGTCCCTAAGGTAGGCAGGTCCTAGGCCATATAGGGCTTTAAAGGTAATAACCAGCACCTTGTACTGGACTTGGTATATTATTGGCAGCCAGTGCAGATCCCGAAGCCCCGGCCGAATGTGCTCCCATCTTGGGAGCCCTAATAACAGCCGGGCAGCGGCATTTTGCACTAACTGCAACTTCCGGGTTCGGCACAGGGGCAGCCCCATGTAGAGGGCATTACAGTAGCCCAACCTCGAGGTGACCGTGGCGTGAATCACTGTTGCTAGATCGTCGTGCTCCAGGAAAGGAGCCAACTGCCTCGCCCGCCTAAGATGAAAAATGCAGACTTGGCAGTGGCTGCTATCTGAGCCTCCATTGTCAGTGAAGGCTCCAATAGTACCCCCAAACTCTTGACCTTGTGCACCGCTGTCAATGGCGCCCCATCAAAAGCTGGCAGAGGGATTTCCCCTCCCGGGCCACGACGACCCAAGCAAAGGACCTCTGTCTTCGCAGGATTCAGCTTCAATCCACTCAGCCTGAGCCACTTAGCCACCGCCTATAACGCCTGGTCCAAATTTTCTGGGGCACAGGCAGGCCGTCCGTCCATAAGTAGATAGAGCTGGGTGTCGTCAGCATACTGATGACAACCCAACCCATACCTTCAGGCAATCTGGGCAAGGGGGCACATATAGATGTTCTACAACATCGGGGAAAGCACCACTCCTTGAGGCACTCCGCAATCAAGCAATTCAATATTCAATAACGATATGGGCCGAAACGATTTTGGGTCAAGAGAATCTGTCTTTTTTATGGAGAACAATAATTTTAGCCATGTTCCATGATGAGGGTGTTAACCAGTATTTAAAACATGATTAAATAAATCCAATAAATATGGGGAAAGAAAATCAAGGTAAAACTTATAAAATTCAGATGTAAATCCATGAATACCCGGGAATTTATTAGATTTTAGAGATTTCATTACAGTTAAAAGTTCCATTTAATTGATTTGCCGTTCTAAAAAAAATCACGATGAGATTCCAATAATGAATTTAAAGATTTAATTGATTTTAAAAAAAAAATTATTAATGGATTCAGTATTAGGTGATTGTGATTTATATAAATTAGAATAAAAATTAGAATAAATTAGATGTATGACCTGAACCTGACTGATCCTTTATACTGAGAGGTGTGCGCATGCTCTAAGGAGTAAGAAGCCGACGCCTGCCCCCTCCGAGAAGGAAAAAGATTTACGACCTAAAAGGAATGTAAACATTTCTATTACAGTATGAGAGATAAATAGGAGAGTGTCTAAGATAATAGAGAATGTGCGGTAAGAAAACTTTTATTGAACTTTCAAGATAAGGAGTCAACACTAGCCGGGATTGATTGCTTAAAATGGCGACTACCGTGAAAGGGCTATCTGAGCAAATGACCCAATTTTAAAACTTAATGTTAGAGTCTAATGAGAAAATTAGAGCTGAAATTGCAGAAGTGAAAAGGGTGGTATCCCAATTATATATGGAATTAAAAGGAGTCAAAGAACTGGCATTGAAAGCTGAAAATGCCACAAAAGAAAATAAGGTGCAGATTAACCAGCTGAAGAAACAAATTACTGAGCTTTCGGACAGAAATAAAAGGGCCAATTTAATTGTACATGGAATCTCAGAAGAAGTGGATGCAAAACAGCTAGAGAAGAGCATGATGGAATGGATTTCAGAGCAGGGAATAAAATTAAATGAACAGCAGATAGAATGAGTTCACAGACTGCGGAGTAGAAGAAGAGGGGGGGAACCATGCCCTGTGATGGTTAAATTTGAGAGGGAGAAATTACAACATCAAGTATTCCTAGCTCTGAAAAAACAAACAAACAAGCAATTGGAATATAAAGGGGAAAAAGTGTTTGTAAGGCAAGATTTTTGTCAGGAAACATTGCAACAAAAGAGCTTAATGAAACCATATGCTGAGAGGCTCTTCCAGAACAAAATACAATTCACATGGGCTTATCCAGCTTCTATAGTAATTTTCAGAGAAGGGAAAAGACTGATGGCAAGAAATCCAGCTGAAGCAGTGAAACTACTAGAGAAGTTGGGAATCGACCCAAGAGACACAGGCTCCCAACCGATGGAGGAGATTTCAATATTGGAAGAAGAAGAATCTTCCACACATCAGGACAAACAGCAAAGGATGCTCTCATAAGAAAAGGGAAGTATTCATAAAATAAAATAAGAGGTCATAATTTAAGGATATAATTAAGTATGAAGGAGGGGGGGAATAAAAATGCATACCTAACTTTAGGGAAATTGAGCTAAAATTTTATACCAAATGGTATAAAATTGTATACCAAATTTTATACCTGCCACCTTAGCCAATATGTTTCCAGGATTAAGCCCAAACTGTTGGTATTGTAAAAAGTGAAAGGATGGTACACCCACATGTGGTGGGAATGTCATGAGGTTAAAATAGTATGGGAAAATATAGTAAGAATAATAAACAAGCTCTTTCAAGTAAAGCTAAATATAGATTTTGAGTTGATGTTGATAAGCACTCTAGGCAATGCAATAATAGGGAAAAAGAACCAAGATCTATTAAAAGCGATGATACCAGCTGGTAAAGCAGTAATAGCAGTAGGGTGGAAAGATAAAAATAAATGGACAGAAATAACCTGGCATAATTATTTGTTTGAATTTGTTCAGTCAAATATAATGGATATAACAAACCAGGATCTGCCATGGGAAGATAGAACATCGAGGATCAAAGAAAAGTGGTTGCTTTACCTGAGCTGGATAAAAGAGGAACAGAAGGAAGATGTTCAGTGGAAGCTTCAAGCCCTATGCCCCTGGCTGAAAGAAGAAGTTTAGATTGAGGGGGGAGGGATGGGGGAGAAAAATTTATAATGGAACAATGAGACAATGAAAAAATTGTAAACTTTAATTAGTAAACAATAAAAATTATATATATATAAAAGACTGATCCTTTATACTTGTCACTCCTAGTTTTTTTTAAATTGGATTTCAAGTTTATTGAATAATTTGCAAACTTACAGAGAATTCATGCATATTCAAATGTAAATGAAGTCAGTCAAGTCTTAATACAGAAATAACTGTTGGATTACAGAGTTACACAAAACACAAATCATTGAGAAACCACTTATTATATATTACTAGCGAGTGTACATTACAGTTAAGCAAAGAAAATATGCAAACGGTATAGAGCAAGGGTTTTAAAAGAAATTCCAACACAAATTCATCACATTATTGAAATATAATCATAATAAAGCCAAACTGGAGAGATAAATATCATATTGTGTCATGTCTGGATTGATTCTGCCCAGAGGAACATTGCTTATGAAGGGTTCCCATTTCTGGACAAATGAAGGTTTTCTTAATATACCTTTGGAAGTGTCAAAAGTAAGTGATAATTTATCCAGGATAAAGTAGTCCCATAACTTTAATAGCCAAGATTGTAGTCTCGGTGGAGTTGCCTTTTTCCACGCCACTGCTATAGCGTGTCTAGCAGCAATGAGGATAAGGGAAATCAGTTCCTGAGAAGCTTTAGGGATAAGAGAGTCGTCCCACAAATTAAGCAAGGCTAGTTCTGGAGTAGGTGTTAGTGAGAAACCAGACATTGAGGCTATTTCTGCAAAACATTTTATCCAGTAAGCTTGGATAATGGGGCAGGTCCACCACAGGTGAAAAAAGGAACCTATCCCCCTGCAGTTCTTGTAGTATTTTGGAGAGATTGAGGAAGTAATGTGAGATAACTGGCTCAGGGCAAGATACCAGCATGAGGTGACCTTGTAAGCTTGTATTTGAATATTTATAGCTCTGGATTTATATATACCCGAGTCCCAAATCATATGCCACTGATCATCTGTTAAGGTATGATGTAGGTCTGTATGCCAGGCTTTCTGATAGTGTAGCAATGGCACAGGGCGTGAGAACAAAAGAATTTTATAGATCTTTGAGATCAAACCTTTAATAGGAATTGAGTCCTGATGTAAAAGTTTTTCAAAATCTGACAGCACAAGTAGCAGCCTTGAACTAAAATCTTTGGAGTGTAAAAGGTGACTAATTTGCAAAAAAATCAAACCAGGGAAGCCGGAGACCAAATTTAGACTCTAGTATAGATTTTTCATATAGAATTCCTTTCTATATGCTTGAATACCTGAAAGTCAGCTTACATTATGTTCACTAAAGAATATTAGGCAGCCAATTAATCAATGGGCTGTTTAGCTGTTCCCAGCTTGTTCACATCAATATATCTAATTCTCTGTATAACAACAACAACATTGTTGTTGTTGTTATTGTAATTCTCTGTATAGCTAAATCTTTTAATATATAAAGGCTGCCAGGGGAGGAAAGGAGAGAAAGCTGAAGACAGTGGCAGATATAGATAGGATGGGTGGTGGGTGGGAAAGAGAGAAGGAAGCAGGAAAGTGGAAGAGAATATGAGGACTTTCAAGGAAGGAAAAGAGGAAATAGTGGCAGAGGGGAAAATGAGATACCATCCACCTGCAAATCCTTGCAGGTCCCTGCTTGTCTATTCTATTAACAAGAACAAGCAAAATGCAGAAGCTGGATGCCAGTTGAAGGTATAAACTGGAAGTGGGTCCTCATTTGTCACGGGGAGGGCGGGATATAAATAAAAAGTATTATTATTATTATTGTTGTTATTATTATTATTATTATTATTATTAATTTCCTCTATCTAGCTAAGATTTTTTTTAAGGAGAGGCAGAATCAGAAGCCAACTTCCAGCAGATTGTGGAGATCATCTGGAAGTCAGTACTTCTGACCTCCTACCAAGGAAACTTTGCTATGTCTCAGACTTGCTGAGAAGCAGCAAAATGAATGGGTACCAATCACAAGCCCCAGTCATTCCCTGGTGATCATTTCTGTTCTCTGCAGCCCAAGCTCTCAGTTTGGGGTAAATGGGGGAGGGAGATCAGATCACTTACCTCTTCCTCAGGTAGTTGGCTTAGTTTACAGAGAAAATTAATGTGGAACACAGAAACTTTGCTTCTGTCTACCCCCAACTTGGGGTCTGTGTGTGTGTGGGAGAGAGAGATTCTGATTCTCCAATAAATTGAAAGTCAGCTTCTGACAAAAAGGCAATTATTTAAAGTATATCAAGAAGACTGTTTATTATTCATTGGAATTGTTTTTAATTATTACAATTAATCAGTAAGACCTAAGCAAAGCATCACATGGCAAAACGTAATCTTGTTCTGATATGTGCTTCCTTGACAGATGCAGGGATGAAGAAATGTGTAGTGCAGTAATATCAAGATGAAGTATCTTTATATATATGCATTACACAGACAGAAGAACAGCACTACTTTTTTTCAGTAGCAATCCTTGTAATACATACCTCCACCTTCAGATATGCTGTACAGATCGACCAAGCAGTAGTTTCCACACACTTATAATTTGAATGTTTGAATCTAAACCTCACAATACTAGAATGCAAGCATTTCCATGAACATCTATAGATTCTGTAGCTACTATCTATCACAATAATAATTCTGTAGCTGCTATGTATCACCTCAAAATATTATGCTGCAAAAATGCAGAAAAAATGAAAAATGCATGAAGAAGCAGAGATTTAAAAAAGCAGAGAAAATGAGAGCCAGCATGGTGTGGTGGTTAAAATGTCTAGGATCTGTGAAACCCAGGTTCAAATCACCACTCTGCTATGGAAACTACCAAGGTTGGGCTCAACACATACACTCAGCCTAGTTTACCTCACAGGGTTGCTGTGATGATAAAAATGAAGGAGAGGAGAAGAATGTAAGCTGCATTGGGCCCCCTTGGGGAGAAAAGGTAGGATATACATGAAGTAAATAAATAAAATTCAATATTTGTTGACATAAAGGATCAATTAACTCAATCTGTTAATGTTTTTTAAAAGTGAATACTATATTTAGTAATTGATGTGCACAGGATGGTGAATAAATAGAAAACAGTTTCATTCAAAGGTCTGTTAAACTCTTTAATGCACCAGCTGACCATATTACTTCAAAAGGTCAATTCCAGGTGATTAAAAACCAGCAATGGAAAATAACAGATGGATGAATCACCTCCTGGATAAAGTATTTTTTTTCAGTTGATTCCCAATAGCAGTGGCAAGTGAAATGTTAAAGGAAACAGCTCAGCCTGAATTGTAACTATATGGCCCATGTTGTTGTCACTCACTTGTGAGATTTCTTCCAGTTTGTTCCACTAGGCCCTGCACCACAGTCATATGCCTGGATGATGAATGTGTACTCCTTCTGCAGTTCACAGTCAATTGGACTTCGTGCTCGAAGACGACCTTCTCCAGATGTCTTATTTAGCACTATGGCTTCAAAGGGCATTTCCTGTCCATGGATTTTAAAAGCACAGATTTCACCTGCAAGGAATACACAGTAAACAAATTACACGGTAGTCAGTCTGACTGACTTATAAACTACCACTCAAAATGATAGTGATTAGGATGACATCCATACTGAAAAAGAAAAGCACTGTGAACAGTTTTCTGAAAGGAACTGTAAAAGACAGCTGATGCCTAATTCCAAGGAGTTTGTTACTACTGAGGCTGGTGAGTAGTAAATGAGAAATAAGGGCAGGAAAGTTATTCATCTTTATGGAGTTCTCCAAGGACCAATGAAAGGGGAGGGTCTAACTCTAGCTCTGCAGACTTTGTATGAGTTGCAAAGTTGGTTCATGCTTTGTTCAGTTGTCAAACTCTATCAAGACCATTCAGTATTCAGCCATATATCATGAAGAAGCATAAATGCAGGTTGGAAATTGACTAAATTATCCTTAATCCCATCAGTTTAGAACTGGAAAAATAAATTTCTACCAATATTGGCAGAATGGACATGGAAAACGTGGCAGGTTATGGCCATGACAGTTGCCTAGACAACATGAAGAATATGATTCCAGTCCCTTTCTTTGGCACAGGATGAATTTTGTGTATTTTTATATGGTCTCCAGAGAATTAATGAAAGGGGCGGATAGGACAGCACCTGAATGGAGTTGAAAACTTTTTTTTCCATTTATAAAATAAAACAGCCAATTTTATAATCTAATCATATACTGAATTCCCAACTGATGTTAGATGTATCATAATGAGAGTAGTAGATAACACCGAACTATGCAGAATTCATTGCTTCTCATAAAGATTTTAACAAAGCCACAAAAATGTTCATATTCCATATCGTCTCAGACAATGATGCAGAGTTCTCATAACTGTGAAATAGTAACCTGAATATCAGGAAAAACTAATGTATGTCAAAAAAATAGATACTGCTTATTTTCCTCAGAAATTAGCATTCTGACATCTACCTAGCATGGAGGGAACATAATCAAATGAGGTTTTATTTTATTAAGGCTTAGACATTCCAGTGTCAGATGCTTACATTCATGAAACATCTTCTCAGCTTCTAGACTTTGTTTAGGATGGGTTATTGTCTTGCCACTTCAGCCATACTTATTGATAACACAATTATTATAGGGTTTAAAACATTACTAACAGAATCTTGCTGAAATGAAAAAACCCAGGACTATTTAAAGTGATTTATGGTCAATACAAAGGAGTACAGTAGTACAGATAATGTATTTGACTTCTGAGTTCAGTTAAAAACTCAGCATTTTTAAAACCTAATAAATTACTTAAAACCTACTAGGCAACATTGAAATCACAGAAAGAGAGTCTGGGATATTCAGCAGCAAAGATATAAAGATTTTATCCTTGTCTACCTTATTAGTATCTCAAGCAAAATTGCTGAGTAATATTAATACTCCCAACATTATTTGGACATGCCAAAATTAACATGGAGAGGAATAGGAAGAGTATTCTAGGCCAACTCCCCCCCCCCCCCAAATAACAGGTGCCTTCCTTAGTATGATCTGCTTCACTTCAAATTGACTTTTTCTTTTCTCAAAATAGATCCTAATGTGACATCATTGATTGCGAGAGCTTTTCGATTGGGTGTCAAGATAAATCCACAAAAGAAGCATCCTAGGGACTTATTGGTTCAATTCCTTCACTGGAGAATACGTAAACATATTTTGGAAGAAGTAAGGGTCATCTATTATTTAATTTCTTGCCTATTTCAGTTTTTCTGGATATCCCACAAGAGGCTTTGCAGATAACAAGCACATTAAAGTCTGTTACTTCACGGCTTCATGCTGCTAGCATATGCTACAATGGTAAGCTTCATGTGACCAAACTTTTATTTTGCAATATATTGAAGTACATTCACCTATTCATATTCAAATATACTTCTCCAATACATTACATATTTCCTCCCCCCCCCACTCTTATTCATGACCTCCGCCGGTACTTAAAACAGATTAAAAGCATATTAGAGGTAAATTCACACTTATAGAATCTTGATGAAGAAATAAGAAAAAAGAAAGAAATATATATATATATATATGTGTGTGTGTGTCATTCACTAACCTTTTCACTAATAATCACTTAGCACTTATTAAACACATCGCACATAATTATTAATTCAATTCCAAGGCTTCCTCTATCTTAGTCTTATCTTAACTCTCATATATATATATTTACTAAATAGCTATGTTCTACTAATACTTTTATCACAATAGCACAGTACCTCTTTATCATTAAAAGTTCACTTAATGTTGTCATGCACTACTAAATATCTTTTCGCCATTATAAAATTTTTACACAAAGAGTTATCTTTCCCTAACCTTTTCTCTATAATTCCCTTAGTGCTTATTAAACACAAAACCCAAAGTTATACAACCAACTCCGGAATTCCAACTGTCTTGATTTTATCTTAACTCATATATACATAATTACCATGTAGCTATATTCTATTAATTCAATAATCACAATTCTTCTTTATCATTTAAAGTTCAGTTAATGTTATCATAAACCACTAAGTGGCTCTTCACCCTCCATTGTATTTCCACGTAACTTTGGAATTTACTCCAATCTTCTTTAAACTTCTCCAAATTGTTGTCTTTTAAGATTCTAGTAAGTTTGTCCATTTCACTCCAGTTAAGAACCTTTAAGACCCAGTCCCATTTTTCAGGTATTCTGTCTTGCTTCCACATTTGCGCATACAATGTTCTCGCAGCTGAAAGCAAATACCACAACAATGTTCTGTCTTGCTTCGGAAAGCTTTCCATTTGTAATCCCACCAGAAAGACATCTGGTGCTCTCTTAATATTATAACCCAAGATTTTCGATATCTCCTGTTGAATCATTGACCAAAATTGTTTTGCCTTTTCACAAGTCCACCACATGTGGTAAAAAGAACCTTCATGTTTTTTACATTTCCAACACCTATCTGAGGCTTGATTATTCATTTTTGTTAACTTTTTAGGTGTCATGTACCATCTGTACAGCATTTTGAAACAGTTCTCTTTAATGTTATAACACGTTGATATTTTCATTGAATTCTTCCATAGGTGTTCCCACGTCTCCATTTGTATTTCTTTATTAAAATTAATCGCCCATTTAATCATTTGAGGCTTCACCACCTCCTCTTCTGTAAACCATTTCAATAGCAGTTTGTACATCCTTGAAATCAATTTTTCATTCTCGCCCAGCAGCATTTTCTCCATTTCTGTTTTCTCTCGTCTTATACCTGTAGTTTTAATGTCTTTCTCTATTAAGCTTTTAATCTGTAACAGCTGAAACCAATCAAATTTGTCTTGCAATTCTTCAACCGATTTCATTTCAACTTTGCCCCCCTTGAACTTTAGCAGTTGTTCATATGATGCCCATTTCCCTTCCTTTACACTTTGCGGCATACTTATTACTTCAGTTGGCACAATCCAAAGTGGTTTCCTCTCATCTCCATATTTACTATATTTTTTCCAAGTATTCAGCAAACTCCTCCTTATATAGTGATGCGAAAAAAACCCATCCATCTTCTCTTTCCCGTAGTACATATACGCATGCCAACCAAATACATTTCCATGTCCTTCTAGCGCCAATAATTTTTTGTTGATCAAAGTCATCCATTCCTTAATCCACACCAAACAGACTGCATCATGGTATAGCATTAAGTCAGGTAGTTGGAAGCCGCCTCTTTCTTTCGCATCTGTTAAGATTTTCATTTTAATTCTTGGTTTCTTGCCCGCCCAAATAAACTCTGAAATTTTTCTTTGCCACAGATTAAATTGTTTCTTATTTTTCACTATTGGGATAGTTTGAAATAAAAACATCATCCTTGGTAGAACATTCATTTTAATTGCAGATATCCTCCCCAGCATGGATATGTTTAGTTTATTCCATTTTAACATATCACCTTCTATTTTATGCCAGAGCTTTTCATAATTGTTCTTATATAAGTCAATGTTTTTCATCGTCATCTCCACACCTAAATATTTTATTTTGGAGGCAACTTCACATCCAGTAGCATTTTGTAATTCTTTCTGTTTGTTTAGTGTCAGATTCTTAGTAAGGATTTTCGATTTTTCTTTGTTGATATAAAAGCCAGCTAGCTCACCATACTCTTTAATTTTTTTTAACAACAAAGGCATCACTTGTACTGGGTTCTCATTGACGAACATCACATCGTCTGCAAAGGCTCTGTATTTATAGGAAAAACCTTTCAACTTCAAACCCTCTATTTCACTATCTTCATCAATTTGAGTCAACAAGACCTCTAGGGTCATTATAAACAGCAATGGAGATAGAGGGCAACCTTGTCTAGTGCCTTTGCTAATCTTCAGTTGTTCAGTTAAGTCGGCATTCACACAAAGTTTTGCCTGTTGTTCTGCATATATTGCTTTGATCATCCTTATAAAATCATCTCCTAGATTCATTTTCTCCATAACTGCAAACATAAAGTCCCAATTAAGATTGTCAAAAGCTTTTTCCGCATCCGCAAAGAATAAGGCCACCTCCTTTTCTGGGTGTTTTTCATAAAATTCAACAATGTCTATTACATTTCTGATGTTGTCCCTTATTTGCCTCCTGGGGAGAAAACCTGCTTGTTCTTCCTGAATAGAAATGTTTAAATGCTGCTTGAGTCTTTCCGCTAAAATTCTAGCAAATATTTTGTAGTCATTATTCAGTAGTGAAATCGGTCTATAATTTTTAACATTTGTGGAGTCTCTTTCTTCTTTCGGTATTAATGAAATAACCGCTTCTTTCCAAGAATCTGGTACCTTCCCATCTTCTCTAATACAATTCATCAACTTTTGCATTTTGGGTACTAGTACATCCGCCAAGACTTTGTAAAATTTTGCTGAGAAGCCGTCTGGACCTGGAGCCTTGCCTAATTTCATTGAACCAATCGCTGCTTCAATTTCAACCTTCTCAATTGGCTTATTCAATATTTTTTCGATATTATCATTCAAGGGCTTTACTTTTACTCTTTTCAGATAGGCATCAATTTTTTCTTTTTTTATCTGTTGACCTTTATATAATTTGGCATAAAATTTGAAAAACTCCCTTTTAATTCCAGCTTGATCTACAATTTCTTTCCCTTCCACGCAAATTTTATTCACAAACTTTTTCTCCCTTTTTTTCTTAAGTTGCCAAGCCAGATATTTCCCTGGTTTATTAGCACCTTCAAATGATTTTTGCTGCGACCTTTTTAACATCCATTCGACCTCCTTGTTCAATAAATGTTTCAGCTGATTCTGCAAAATTGTGATTTCTCGCATTATTTTCTTTTTCCCCGGTCGTTTTTTTAGATCTTTTTCTTTTTTGCTTATTTCTGCTTGTAAATCTTTCAGTTGCTTTTCTTTAGCTCTTTTGTCTTTGTTGTTCAGTGTGATTAGTAATCCTCTCATCACTGCTTTATACGCATCCCAAACGGTCTGTGTTCTAACCTCTTGGTCTTCATTTGCTTGGAAGAAATCTTTAGTTTCTTTTTCCAGAGACTTCACTACTTCCACTTTATGCAACAAATCCTCATTTATTCTCCATCTTCTGCTCTTTCTCGTAACCTTCGCTGACCACATTAATGGATTGTGGTCTGCACCTATTTTCGGAAGAATTTCCATCTTATTTGTAATAAGTCCCAGGTCCTTCGTGGACCATAACATATCAATTCTTGAGAAGGAGTTATGCCTTGCTGAAAAAAAGGTATAGTCACGTACATTAGGATTAAACTTTCTCCAAATGTCTTCCAGACTTTCTTGCTCTATTAAGTCAAAGAAGGAGTTTGGTAGCTTCCCGTCTTTCTTCTTTTTGTTTCCAGATCTATCCAGAGAGTTGTTAATGGTTCCATTGAAATCTCCCATTAACATAATCTGTTCATGAGCCACTTGGTTAAGTTGTTGCAAAATGTCTTTAAAAAAAACATCCTTCGCCCCGTTAGGGGCGTATAAACCCAACAACAATGTTTTTTTCCCATTTATCAACACCTCCACTGCGATGTATCTGCCATCATTGTCTTTAAAGACCAGTTTGGGTTCTAGTTCTTTTTTAATGTAAAAAACCACTCCCCTTTTTTTCTCTTTAGCTAATGAAACAAATTGTTCTCCCAAAGCCTTATTCCATAAAAATTTATAATCCAATTGTTTAATATGCACTTCTTGTAGACAAATTATATTACATTTCTGCTTGTTAATCCAATGAAAAATTGCCCTTCTTTTTTGTGGTGAATTAAGTCCATTTACGTTCCAAGAAATTAATTTGTAATCCATAGTGTTTTCTCAGTTATTCTGTACCCTCAAATTCTTTATTGTCCACCAAAAATTCATTCATGCCTTGGGTGTCAACTATTGTTTTTCGCAGTCTTTTGTATTCAAAGCTAAGACCTTCTGGTAGTATCCATCTGTACCTTATGTTCTTCTCCCTTAGCTTGTCCGTCAATTTCTTAAATTGTTTTCTGTCACTTATAACCTTTCTTGGCAGCTCCTTCATTATTCGTATTCTGCTTTCCTCCCTCACCATTGGGGTTTCAAATTGCTTGCTTAAGATCCTTCCCACCACGTCTCTCCTAGTAAACTTCACTACTACATCCCTGGGTAGTTTACGCTTCCTGGCAAATTCAGAATTAACTCTATATGCATAGTCACATAGACGCTCCATCTCCTCTACATCTTCTTCCAAAAATTCAGCCATAATTGTGACAATATTAGTCTTTACATCCTCCCGTTCATTCTCAGGCACTCCCCTTAGCCGAATCATGTTCTCCATCAACTTACAGTCTTGTAGTATTGCTTTGTCTTGCATTTTCTTAATAGTGGCATCTTGGTCTTTAATTTTACTTCTATCTCATCAGTCTTTTTAGCTGTTGCTTGGGACTCTTTCCTTAAGTCCTCAATTTCCTTCTTAAATTCTTTCTTTATCTCTTCAGCACTGGAATTTATTTCCATAGTTAATTTTTTCTCACTTCCAGTTATTAAATCTCTCATTACTTTCAAAATTCTTGCTTCCATAGCTTCCAGTTGTTCATGAACTTGTTTAGACATTTTACCTTCTCCCAGTGAGGCAGCTCTTAACCTTGTAACTCTTGGTTCCAACTTCTTTTCAGACATTACTGACTAACCATTGCAAGTAGTGGATTTTTAATTGGTATCTTCAATCTCCAATCTGTTATTTGCATTTAATAGAACAGAGCATGCCCTTTTCAACAAGCCTAAGAATGCCGTCCTCAGAGCTTCCTAGCATAAGATATTGATTTTTAAAGTTCCAAGCCTCCCTTTTTAAAAAGTTTTCCTTTTGCCCTCTAGGGCTTATTTTCCCTTTTCAAGCACATAGTCCAAATTATTTAGCCCTTAGGGGATTGTTTATATATGTTTTAAATCCTTTTATAGTCCACTTTCAGGTTATTTAATAAAAGTCTTTTGGCCTTTCTGTAATTAGCCTCCAATGTTTCTCTATGATTACTAACTCTTGCAAATGTCCGGATGCTTGGATGCTTGGATGCTCCTATTCAATCCACCCTTACTTCCTTACTCTCTGGGATTAAAGAGACTCAATGGTTACAGAAAACGTCACTTCCTGCTTTAAGGAGAGAGTCAGCAGCTTGTTATGGCTGGAGGTTGTCTTTTAAAGCCACAGGAATCAATAACAAAAGGTATTTTTCTGCATATTTCTGCTTTCTTTTAAGTCCAAAAAAACAACTTCTACCCCCTTCCACTTCTCCTTGATTTTCCACTTTGAAAAATAGTTCTGGGTCCCAGATCTTCCCTTTTAACAAGCTTGAATTACTCCCGGAATAAAAGATAGAGATCTGTACCTCGTTACGATGTCTAATTTCCGAATACCGTCCTCTTTATCTCAGATGTTGTTGTAGTCTATAGGAAGTTGAAGCTTTAGTGAGTTTATGTCAATTTAATGACTCCAAGAATCCTTTGCAGGCGGTGGAATACAATTCTTCATCGGGGAGTCTTCAAAGCCGAAAAAAAACCTCTTCTGAGGTCGTTCGTCGGCCAAAGTGAACTCCTCTCTAAATAAACATGCATGCCATAGACAAATTCCTTTACTGGAAAAAGTAGACAGTAGGCTTTATAGAACCTTTTCTGTCCAAAAACAAAGAACCTGGTCTGTCCCACACAGGGAAACAGGACAGCTCACTAAGCTCCAACTCCGGAAGTCGCTACAATGGTAAGCTTCAGATAATTAATCAGGGCGCTATTTTATTGGCATCGGATGAGGACACCGGTCTGGATTTACTTCATGCCTTCCGTATTCATGATGACTCTGATAGTACAGTATAGTTTAATATGGTCAAAGACCAATCAGATACAATATATATTCTAGATAAAAAACATACATTCCGAATAGAACATCTAAGTATAAAATCAACCTCAGTTATATACATCGTGTTCCAATTTTTTAAGTTTTAGGGTTAATAAAGCTGTTAAGTACTTCTCCCAATGATTTGCTTCTGGGATCTCATAGCTTGTATTAGCAAATTTTGCCACATTTAGGGCAATTTTTTGGTCCCTATCAGCTAGAAGCTTATCTAAATAAAATTTGATATTTCTCCCTGGAAAATAATTACAGATCAGAGTTATATCGGCAGCTCTAATATTTTGGTAAAGCCTACACTCAAACAAAACATATTCTCTGGATTCCAATTTCCCAACCCCACAGATACACAGTCTTTCCTCATATGGCTGCCTTATGTATTTGCTCTCCATAACTGCTTTCCCCACCCACCCCGCCCCTTATTTCTCCCTGACTGCTGATGGTAGCATATCCATTCTGAGGAGGGTAAATGCTCTCCTGTACTCAGTTTTATCTAGGGCTGCCAAGTTCCTGGACCAGGTGGGGGTTTCCTTGCCCAAGAAGTTCCCAACCCATTGGCCCACATTGGGCTGGTGGGGGGATCCTCACCTGATGTTGCCAGCACGATGTCATCACTTGCAGTGACATCATTATGCCAGCAACATTGCACGCCGACTGTTCTACGAGCTTCTGGAAAAAACTATGGTTTTCCCAGATGCTTGAGCAATTTGGGAGGGAAAACTCTATGATGTTTTCCCTCCCAAATTGCTAGAGCATCTGGAGAAACAATAGAGTTTTCCTGGAAGCTCCTAGAGCAGCCAGCCTGTGACGTTGCGAGTGATGTCATTGTGCCCAAACAGTCCCCCGCCGCAGGCTGTCGGGGACTTGGTAATCCTAGTTTTATCCAAGGTTTGCAAGTATGGCATCAATGTTACTTTATTTAGATCTTCTAATCCTGGCAAGTAACCTTTTATCTGATTCAATTCATGCTGTCTTTCAATGTCCAGGATTCTTTGTTTGAGAAAAGGTAGTACTCCATGATCAGCAAAAACTGTTTGGAAAGATCATAACAGCCTTAACTGTTTGGAAAGACCATAACATTTAAGCTCATTTTCTTTAACCCAGAATGGTGTGATGGAATCTCTCAGTATAAGATCTGCTAAACTGGTGGGATTGGTCATTAGTTTAAACCAGTAAAGGATAGCAACAATCCACAGTTGTGCTTTAATGGTGACCATAACAGTTTCTAATCAGGTAGACAGATCTGGGACACAAGAAGGGACCTGCAATATGTGTCTTAAAAAATTTGATTGCACTTTTTCTAGTATGTGCAAGTGGGACTGATGCGGTGTTATACTCAAAGATGCCTCATAAAGTATTTGGGCACGAGCCTTTGCCTTGAAGTCCATGACTACAGCCGCCACATTCCATCCCCCTGTTGTCCAATAAAATTTCTTGATAGCACCCACACTTTTGTTTGCACTTGTTATAACATGATCCACATGTGCTTTTCTGGACTCTGAAGCCTGATACACTATCCCAAGGTATTTGAAGCAGTGTACCTGTTCTATATCCACTACATTGATCCTCCACTGATATGTCCTGGATCTGTTCACAAAGGCTAACACTTTCGATTTTTGATAGTTAATTACAATGTGATTGACCTGACAATGTGCTTAAATGTGCATAGCTCGTCTAAGCCCAATGGGGGTCCTGGGAATTAACGCTACATCCACAATAGAAGAGGGATATCCTTGTCAGAGATCTTGGGGGCATGCATCTCAGAGAAACTTAAGTGTTCCCTCAGATCATTTATGAAGAGATTACTAGAGATGGTGCCAGAATACAACCCTGTTTGTATTAAAATTCTGATATTAGATGCTTGAAGCTACTCATAAACATCAACTTCTTCCAGTTATTTATCTGTAAATACCACAGTCTGGGTACTGCTACATCCTTTGAGGACAACTGCAGAACTGCAATTTACAAACACTTTAGGTATTGCTTACCTGCTAAAGTCGACTGTCAATAAAATTAGCAGTGTATAATAAGTAACAAATAGTATATGTTAAGAGTTTAACATTATATAACATGGAAAAAATATTCTGTGATGCAAACATTTAGGATGAAGGAAGCTTGCTAACAAGCACTTACATCACACAAATTGCTGCTCTCATATAAACACTTAAAATTAAAAAAAAATACCATGAAAGGGTAAGTGTGGCAACAAGATTTATTTTACTCAGTGAAGTTGTGAAACAAATCTCCTGGGGGCTGCACTACAAAACCAAAAGCAAGCAGCAATTTCTTGTTTGGACTAGAACATAATGGAGGTTGACAGATTTGGCAGTTGGAAGGAAAAAATATTAAGATTGACTATTTCATGATGCAGGAAACTTGTAACACTGTATATTTATGACTACTCTGGTGCCTTTAAAAACTCCTGAATTTTGCATTTTGTTTCTAGATGCACAACAAACCTGTTTAGTCCCTCTGTTTTTTTCAGGCTTCTATAATGTTCTAAGACCCCTGCTCCTGCCCTCCCTGTGTTCTTTTCCCCAAACTCTGAATATAGGTGACTCATTTACACTGTTGTGGTGTTTTAAACACTTATTTTAAAAAATGTGTTTTAGTTGTTTCATTTAAGACATCTTTTTAAATCAATTAAAAGTGTGTTCTTCTATGTGTGAAAAACATCTTCCGGCTTCTTGCAGGTGTAAACTGATTGGCATTATGCTCTAGTCATTTGATTTCTCTCTCTTTGGCAAAATATAATAGTGATGCTGATCAGTAATTCAGAAGTCTACCTTACTTAAAACATTCCTTTCTATGCACTTGGTGCCATTTAGATACTACTGTAAACTTACAGTGCTATCCTGTGCACAATTTCACCCTTCTAAATTTGTTGAAATTCCCAACTCCGAACGAATGTATTCATGGTGTTCGCTTTCTCTTTAAAGACATAAATTCATTTATTTTTAGGCACCAACATTTTTAATTGAACCAGGGCTTTTTTTTTTAGCAGGAATGCACAGGAACACTGGAAGGCTGGCTTGGTGTCAGGGGGTGTAGCCTAATATCCTGCTGGGCTTTTTCTAACCCCCCCCCCCCCCCGAATTGAACAATCTGACATGATTTAATTTGGAGTTACAGATGTTGCTGTTTTAGGGTTAACAGGCCCTTACACCATCATGGTGGGGGATTTGGAGGGGAGGGTGTGTTTCAAGGATGGGTGGGATGTTGTGTGTGACACTCTGGTTTTTAGGCAAAACTGTGGTTTATTGCCTTCAAACCATAGAGTTTGCCGAAAAACTGCAGCATTGCCACACAACATACCCAGTGCAATGATGTGTCATCATGTTGGGAGCATCGTGTGGTGATGTCCCTATCTGGGGGGAGGTGGATTTCCCCCTACTGGCCATCTGGCTGGAGGCATATTGAAGCCCCCAAAAGTGGGGGAAACCCAGTTGGGACCTGGGTGCTGGCAATCCTATGCTGTTTCTTTGCATGTTTAGATACACACTTCAGTTCTCCCTTCAGCAATATACATACTAGTGGTTCATTTTCAGTGTTCTTTCAATGTGCAAGTGCACATCAGTAAAGTGAAGGGGGAGGTGAAATAAACTAAACAAATTGAAAGCTACGACAAACTGCAGATATCCAATTCTTAAATTAAGTTTTGAAATGTTTTTAGTTAATGCAACATTATAGAGAAGTAAGTTTCATGGCAAAATAAAATACCAGAATCATAAAAAAGAGAAAGAAATGGAAAGTCTACACATTCCTAGTTCACAGTCTCATCATCTTTCTATCTCTGAAATCTGCATATGAGGAATTAGAAATAATATACCTACATACGTTCTTTATTGAAATGCATGGTCCCAGTGACACAAGTGGACTATAAAGCAAACAAAATTAAAAATTATGCTAAACAATTTTAAGGCATTCCTTCCAGCATTTTGCAGATATAATTAAGAACAGTCACATGTATTAACGAGTGAGGCTATGAGCAAAGTCTAGCAGCATGGTCTGGCGAAAAACAGCAGAGTCAGTGCAATCCAGACTCAACAGAGCCACAAACAGAAACTAACAGTACTATCTGAGGAATTGTCAATCCTTCTGATACAAACCTCAACAGCAAACTACAATTAAAGAAAACTTAAACTTTATGTTCCCCTCTAAAAACAATTCTTATTTTCCCACCCACTCCAGCAATAGGGTTGCTAGATCTGCTTGTTTTTATGGCAGGGGGATTTGGGTGGGAGTTCCATGGGTGTACAGGATGTCACATGCAATGTCCTGACTTGATGATGTCACCTGGAAATCAGGGCGGTGTTGGTAGAAAAAGCCCAGCAGGAACTCATTTGCATATTAGGCCATGCCCCCTGACATCACCATTGTTTCACACAAGGCCTTTTTGTTGAAAAGCCCAGCAGGAACTCATTTGCATATTAGGTCACACCCCCTGACACCAAGGCAGCCGGAACTGCGTTCCTGTGCGTTCCTGCTATTTTAAAAAAAAGCCCTGCTGGAAATGATGTCATTGCATCAGGGACATCACATGATGTCACTGTTTGGGGTGGTTTCCCCAACGGTCAGCTGGCTAGAAGTGGGCCAAAGCCTCTAAAAGTTTAACACACACACACACCAACACAAACAAAACAAGTCCCACCCCCCCCACAACTTGTTAGGGATTCAATTCTATTACTGTAGGAGACCTCTCAGCCTGAGCCCCCAGTTTTTTACTGCTGCTTGGCAAGACAGTAGTGGGGAATGGGGAAGTTAATTCAGTATTGTCCCAGTGAACAATGTCACTTTTGGTGCAAAGCTTTTGGTGCATCATCATGTGGAGTGACACAGCAGGATTTGGGGTGAATCCTAGAGCATCAACTTGACATGATGACATCCAGTTTTACATTTGAAAGTGATGCCCCATATTGGTACAAGATCAAAAAACTTATTTCCACCCCATAAATTCTCTCATCACACTGCCAATTAAGGCTGGCAAACCTACAATTTGCCTCCCTTTTTGCTATCAAAGATCCAAAAAAAAGACACATATTTTCTCAGCTTCTATTAGACTGTAGCCTTTTAAACCTTCTTTTCATGTGTTAGGTGTTAAGATTACATGTTAAATTGCAATGAAGATTCAATTAATGAATACTGAAATTAATGGAATGTGAAATGCAATTATTTAAACTCAACACATGCAAGACAGAGCAATAAAAAGTAACAGTATAAAAGACACCATAATAATAAGTTGTTTCAGCAATTTAGAAAGAAACAATAAATATATTTACAGTTTTTAATTAACCTCAATAATGTAAAGCAGCAAATTACATTTGTAGTTTCAGAAATAACAATATGGGTGTTAGTGGAAGGAAATGCAAACAAAGCATTTCATCACAGCATACAATTAATTCACGTACAATTATATGGTTTGGTTCAGCACAAAGAGCTTTATAACTTAGTGGACGAACAGCACTAGTTAAATTATGTCTCTCTCACTAATATATTTTAAAAAAAATTAAGAAAAAAATACTTTTGAGATTCAAACTGGAAGTGGCAAAAAGCATTCTACTGTGAAAGTGAAACAATTCTGCCTTTATGTTACTTTCTCTGTGTCAATGGGAACATAAATTAGTAATAGTAAAATTACTAAAATATATCATCATCATCTATAAAGCATCTAGACATACATCCAACTGTCAATGTGGTCAATCTGTGGATACTTAAATCCAGAGACAGTGCCATAGACAGAGAAGACATGTCTTTCTACATGCCTGAGAAAAGCCAGGCATGTAGAAATAATCTAAAAATCTAAAATCAGCTTCTACCAACACAAAAAATCTAAAATCAGCTTCTACCCACACATCTCCAGGACTTTCCCAATTTAAAGTTGGCAAACCTACTCTTCAAAACTTTTTCTTCTGTTAGAAAAGGTATGGTGGGCAGGTTTCTTTCCAGGGCTCATTTGTCCTTTGAGGATTCATTATAGTCAGGGCCAGAAGCAATCTTGAGTGACTTGCTACTACTTGACTTCCATGACACACCCAGACCTGGCTGCCCACTACTGTTCAACAACGGCCACACAACAAAATCCACTGTGGTGTAGTGGTTACAGTTTCTTTCTAGGATCTGGGAGGAAAGGAAAGGAAAGGTACCCTGTGCAAACACCAGTTGTTTCCAACTCTGGGGTGACGTTGCTTTCACAACGTTTTCACGGCAGACTTTTTACGGGGTGGTTTGCCATTGCCTTCCCCAGTAATCTACACTTTCCTCCCAAGCAAGCTGGGTACTCATTTTACCAACCTCAGAAGGATGGAAGGCTGAGTGAACCTCGAGCTGGCTACCTGAAAACTCGATTGAACTCAGGTCGTGAGCAGAGCTTAGGACTAGAGTATTGCAGCTTTAACACTCTGTGCCATGGGGCTCTTATGATCTGGGAGACATAGGTTTAAATGATAGTTTGCTGAGGAAGATCACTGAGTGACCTTGGGACAGTCAAACACCCTCAGCTTTATCTACCTAGTGTGGCTCCCAGCATCCTCCAGACATGGCTGCCAGAATCCTCCATGACTGAGCCTGGAGTTGCTGAGGTCATCCTCCTCCACTGCCAGACATGGCTGCTGGCATACTCCAGCTTGTTGCCCTGGAAGTGTGTAGTATGCACGTGCACAGTCAACATAAATGTATTTGAGGGGATTTAAACCCCACTGTATTTATTTACTTTGATTTTATTTATTTTTATTTATTTCAGATTTTTTTTTCAGCATACCTGGGTAGTCCTCCAAGTGTGCAGGAAAATCTCCTTAGCCTCCATGTGGCCCTGATCCATGGAGTTAGCTATTTGCAGATCATGGCCACGCATGGCTAATAGTACATAGATGTCATGGGTCCCACCCAGGACTGGCTCAAGGGTGCTCGATGCCCTAGGCAAGCCCCCCTGCCCTCTCCTCTATGGTGCTGCTGTTACACCTCAAACAACTTTTTATTGGGGAATATTAATATTTAGCTCAAAATGGTAGGCCTACGAGAGGTGAGGTGTATGGGATCTATGTCTTTGTCTACGGAGATAGACCACTGAAAATCCTTTGGTTAATAATGGATTTTATTATAGCATAGGGTTTCAAATAGTTACATCTCAATCAAACAATTTCAGGCATACAAGAGGAATACAAAGAGGTTAGCTGATTAAGCATGGGTGGGGGAAGGTGATACAGTACCTAGATCTTGCAGGGTAGACTCAGTCAGAGGAAATGCAAGGCCTCTGGAGGGAGATTTCTCTTGAGAGGGGGGGGTGAGGGTAGGAAGGGGGTGGAGGAAGGAGAGGGGGAAGGGATTCCCTTTTTCCTTCCTTTTTCTTCTTCTGCAACCAGCTTTCCTGTTCTTACGATGCGCTGCGCGCGCTGTGCTAAACCTGACAGGTTGGGTTGTCTGTTTTCTAGGGTAAATTACGTCACATCACTCAATTAACCTACCCAATGAGGGGGCAGCGTGTCACACCAATGGAAAATTGGGGTGTCATATGTGTAATATCAAATCAGAGACCATTCTTATCATAGATCCATACCCCAACATAGGCATTTTAATTACACTGGCCAAATGACTTTATGGCCTTGTTTTTCCCAAAACTGGTTCCTTTGAAGCTCCCCAAAAGTGATAGATTTCTCTCTTAGTGTCAACCATGGATGGGCATCCATCAAGTGGTCAGAGGACTGGCTGACTTTGATGGCCTTAGCAATTAATTAAAGAAAAATAGAAACTTTGTTAAAAGTCAGAACTGTGAGATCAGTTTACAGGTTATACCACACATTCACAACAAGAGGAGTGCTTAGTCTCTAACCTTTGTGCTCCTGCTGTCTTGTCCTGAGGATTACCAGACACAAGCCATTTATTTGTGTTGGAGGTTTCTTGGGTCATTCTTATTTCCTTATGCTTTGATAACAAGACTTTTAAAGGTTGCCAAAAGTGAAGGAATTTTTATGGCACTGCCCACCAGTCTCTCTGGGCCCGGAACTTTTTCATTCCCAGGAGCAGAAAGATGGATGCTTCTCAACCTTTCAGGTGGCCACATGTTGTTCTGGCTTGTGAACCAGAATCACATTACAGACCTGCTTTGGGTCAAGAAGGAACTGGATTTGTCTCCCTTATGTGCAAGAAAGACCATTCCAATTCAAATGGGCATTGCTGTATCCAATTAATATTCTAGGGTTACATTGCAATATCACATTCCAAAGGTGCATGGCTTGGGAATAAGTACAGGGGTGTCTTCCTGGGTATCACTGCCCCTTTCCGCCTGCACAACGAGGGAGGAGAGATGGAGGCGAGGAAGGTGGTAGGACAGCAGAGAAGCTAGTGCAAGAGCAAAAAAGCCAGCACAAGTGTGGTGAAGCCAGCATGAAAGTAGGGAAGGTGGCATAAAAACAATCAAGCCAGCATGAGAGTGGGGAAGCCAGTGCAAGAGTGGGAAAGCCAGTGCGAGAACGAGAAAGGTGGCTGGTGCAAGAGTGAGAAAGCTGGTGCAAGAACAGGGAAAGCTTCTGCGATTTGGCATCCCACAAGGCCAGCGTCCTAGGCAAATGCCTAATTCCCTCCAAACAATTCATTTCTGCTTTATGGAAGGTGTGTGTGTTTTTTCTACTGATCTCTGCTTTCTACCACTGACCCCCATTTTGCCAGCTTTTTTTATTCCTGGAGCCCACTGAAATGCTTTGTAGGTGTTCAGTGGGCTGTCACAGAAGTCAGAAGTGAGAAAGTGTTCTGTGAAACAATGGATGGTTGAATACATAGCAATCTCACATACCCATGTAAATCTTTAAGAAGAGATCTTGTTTTTTTAAAGAAAACCCTTAAAACATAAAGACACAAAGGGTGTTAATAATCAATTGTTTCTTTGTTTGTTTTATTCGGTATGATGAGTGGAGATTGAGTTCTAAGCATTCCATCTTTTCCACAGAATGATCATCTGTGCTGGAACAATAATATCACCAAGTAGGCTTGTCATTTTGGAGGTAAGGTATTATTTGCTTTATTGCTGCAGGCATAATAATTTATTCCTTACATGTTATTTTTCTACTATCCACTTCTATAGCATCTGGTAATCAAACATCTCTAAATCATTTTGCTAGACAGCCCAATTAGCTTTGTTTAACAAAAGACGTCAACGATAACTGCAATTAATTCCAACATTGTGCATTTTCAGTTCTCAGGTTCCTCTATTACCAAATATAACCAAGATAGTATGACTCTCTGAACTGTACTGATAAGCTTTCATTAGGATTAATAATGCAAGGTGAGCATAATAAAATGTCCCCAGAATGTCAAAATACTTTCTTACTGCCATATAATTACATATCTATCATATTTTGCCTGTGCCCAGCTATTAATACTGGACATTGACTTGCCTGTTAAGTAACTTGGGGTGTGGGTCGGTGTTCCTTATGCACTTTCATTAGTATATAGAGAATTTTGTGATGTAATTTTTCAGCTATCAATGTAATCAATGAAATTTGCTATTATTTATAATTTGGAGGCTGGTTTTTGCGGAGGTTATCCCTGTTTTCCTGCTCCATTATCTGCATAGCTCTTTGTTGGTTGCTCAATCCCCAGGTGGGGACAGGAGAACCCCTGGTTTGGAGGCCCTCTCCCCACTTCAGGGTCATCAGAAAGCAGGGGGGGGGGGAGAGAGAGAAAAAAATGTCTGCTGGGCATTCCATTATTCCCTATGGAGACCAATTCCCATAGGGTATAATGAAGAATTGATCTGTGTGTATCTGCGGCTCTGGGAGGGCTGTTTTTTGAGGTAGAGGCATCAAAATTGTAGCATGGAATCTGATACCTCTCCTCAAAACACCCTCCAGGTTTCAAAAGGATTGGACCAGGGGGTCCAATTCTATGAGCCCCCAATGGAGGGAAGGCATTTAAAAGGTGTGCAGTCTCTTTAAATGTGATGGCCAGAACTCCCTTTGAAGTTCAGTTATGTTTGTCACAACCTTGCTCCTGGTCCATCCCCAATGTCTCCTGGCTCCACCCCAAAGTCCTTGGATGTTTCTTGAATTGGACTTGGCAACCCTATGTAGGCCATAGTTGATTAATATTACTATATATAGTGTAACCCTTCTAAATTTTTTTCTTCTTGGATCTGCATCAATAAAATTTCAAGAGTCATTATGAACAACAATGGTGAAAGCGGGCAACCTTGTCTAGTACCTTTACTGATTTTCATTTCATCTGTAAGATCTGCATTAACACACAACCTTGCCCTTTGTTCAGAATATATTGCCTTTATCATTCTTATAAAACTTTCTCCAAGCTCCATTTTTTCCATCACTGCAAACATAAAGTCCCAGTTTAAATTATCAAATGCTTTCTCTGCATCCGCAAAGAATAATGCTACTTCTTTTTCTGGATGTCTTTCATAATATTCTACAATATTTACATCAGTTCTAATATTGTCTCTTATTTGTCTTTTGGGAAGAAAACCAGCTTGATCTTCCTTTATAAAGTTTATCAAATGTTGCTTAAGTCGTTCTGCCAGAATTCTTGTAAATATTTTATAATCATTATTCAAAAGCGAAATTGGTCTGTAATTTTTCACATTTGTGGCATCTCTATCTTCTTTAGGTATCAAAGAAATAACGGCTTCTTTCCATGTATTTGGTACCTTCCCTTTGGTTCTTATTACATTCATCAGCTTCTGCAATTTTGGTATTAATTCTTCCTTAAAAATTTTAAAGTATTTAGCTGTATATCCATCTGGCCCGGGAGCTTTGTCATTTTTCATCGCGTTGATTGCTGCTTCAATTTCTATTTTTTCAATTGGATCATTCAAAACTTTTCTCATATTTTCAGTTAGGGGCTCAATTTTTATTTTTTTGTAGATATTCATCTATCTTTTCTCTCTTTACTTTAGCACCTTTAAACAACTTGGCATAGTACTTAAAAAATTCTCTTTTTATTCCCTCTTGAGTAACTACTTCTCTTTCATCTATCACAATTCTACTAATTATTTTGTTTTCTCTCTTTTTCTTCAGTTGCCACGCCAAATACTTCCCCGTCTTATTTGCCCCTTCAAACGATTTCTGCTGAAGCCTTTTCAGGTTCCATTCCACTTCTTTGTTTAACAAATGTCTTAATTGAGTTTGTAATATCGAAATTTCCCTTAGTATTTTCTTTTTCCCTGGTCTTTTCCTCAGCTCCCCTTCTTTTTTCTTTATTTCATTTTGAATGTCCAATAATTGTTTTTTCTTTTTTCCTTTTGTCTTTATTATTCAGAGTAATCAACAACCCTCTCATTACTGCTTTATAAGCATCCCAGACCATCTGAAAGTCAATATCTTCTTTGTCATTCACTTGGAAAAATTCCTTAGTTTCTTTTCCTAGAAATGTCACTGTTTCTTTGCTCTGTAGCAAATCTTCATTCAGTCTCCATCTTCTTAATCTTTTGGACAATTTTGTAATCCACATTATTGGGTTATGATCAGCCCCAATTTTAGGTAGAATCTCTATCTTCCTTGTTATGAGGCCTAAGTCTCTAGTTCCCCACAGCATGTCAATTCTAGAAAAAGTCTTATGTCTTGCAGAAAAAAAAGTATAGTCCCGCACTTCAGGATTAAACTTCCTCCATATGTCATCTAAGTTTTCTTGTTTAACTAATTCAAAGAAAGACTTTGGCAGTTTCCCTTCTTTCCCATCATTTTTTTTTCCCTCCAGATCTATCCAATGAGTTCTCGACTGTTCCATTAAAATCTCCCATTAAGAGTATTTGATCGTAAGTCAACTCATCTAACTGTTGTACAATGTCCTTAAAAAAAACATCCTTTGCACCGTTGGGTGCATATAGTCCCAATAACAACGTTTTTTTCCCACTTAATATTATCTCAACTGCTACAAATCTTCCAACTTTATCTTTAAATACTAACTTTGGCTCCAGATCTTGTTTAATATAAAAAACTACTCCCCTTTTCTTCTGTTCAGCTAACGAAAAAAATTCCATTCCCAATTGTTTGTTCCATAAAAATTTATAATCCTTTTGTTTAATATGTACTTCTTGCAAACAAATTATATTACAATTTTGCTTCTTGATCCAATGAAATGTTGCCCTTCTTTTTTGTGGTGAATTTAGTCCATTAACGTTCCAAGACAGTAATTTGTAATCCATCATGGTGCAAATTCTTTATTTTCTTCAAAAAATCTCCTCAGCTCCCGGGCACTTGTAATTGTGACTCTCTTCTCCTGAAGTTCAAAGCTCAAACCTTCGGGAATTATCCATCTGTACCTTGTGCCATTGTCTTTCAGTTTTTCTGTCAACTTTTTGTATGTTCTCCTGTCGTTTATCACTTGTCTTGGCAGCTCCTTCATAATTCTCACTCTACTGCCTCCTACTATCAGTGACTTTTCAAAGTTTTTATTCATGATCCTTCCCACCATTTCCTTTGTCATATATCTTACAACAACATCTCTTGGTAGATTGGTTTTTTTTGGCAAAAAGCGAGTTAACTCTATACATGTGATCATACATAGTTTTAGTCTCATCAGGTCTTCATCTAAAAATTCTGCAATTATTTTTATTATATATCCTTTCAAATCACCATTCTCTTCTTCAGGTACTCCTCTCAGACGTATCTGATTTTCCATTAATTTGCAGTCGTGGATTGTCACTTTTTCTTGAACTTTCAACAAGGTGGTATCATGTACTTTAACTTTCTCTTCCACCTCCTGCACTTTCTTAGCTGTTTCCTCAGTTTTTTTTTTAGATCATCCACTTCTTTTTTAATCTCTGTAACAAGTTCTTCCTTTAATTCATCTATCATTTTCTTAACTTCTTTCATGATTCTGGCTTCCATGGCCTCCATTTGGTCCTGCATTTTCTCTAATGAAAGAGCCCTTGTTCGGGGCTTCCTGGGTTCAGACATTTAGGCAAAAAACAAAGGGATAGAAGAAATAAAAATACCAAAAATTTCGGTCTCACAAATTACAAGCTTAACTACCAAATTCAAAAGATCTAAATTTACTCTCTTAGTTAAACTTTATTCTGTCTTCTTCTGAGCTTCCCAGGCCCAGATATAAATTTTTTAAGATTTTTTTTCCCTTTAAAAAATGACGAAATTTTTAACCTCACCAATCTGAAATCTGACAGTCAGGTTCAATAGAGTAGGGCTTGCCCTTTCCAGCAAGCCCAATTTCGCTGGTTTCTGAGCCCCCAAAGTCAAGATATTTATCAAAAAAGTCTTTAAAATTTCCAAAATGGCGGCCGCGATTTTTGCTCCTTTTTTAAAAAAACTTTCCCTTTTAAAATTACCCCAGGAGCCCACAAATAATGTAGTCAATAGTTCCTGTCTTCTTACCCTTTTTCCAGTTAATTCTGTCAATTTTTAAAGTCCCAAATCTTTTAAAAACAATGTTTTAAATTAGACTTCCCAGCAATGGCTGCCGGTGTTTCTCTATGGTATAGAGTAGGCTTTTTTCTTTACTGCTTCCTGCCTCTGACACCATCAACTCTCATGGAGATCTCACGATACTTGACGTACTTCCTGTCTTGCTCAGAAGTGTTGCAGGTCTGTTCCAGTGTATTCCAGTGCGACGTGGCTGTTTTCTTTTCCAAAACCACAAGGTAGACTAAACATTAATTGCTTTTCAGTTTTTAGCAGTTTTTAGCACTGTCCTTTATATTTAAACAATCCAAACTTCACCCTTTCCTTCTTCTACTTGCAAGCTTTATATTTTTTTTCTTTTTCCCACCTTTAATATGTCCCTTTAAGCTATAAATAGCTCCGGAGTGAAAAGAGAACTTCTGTACCTTTTTCTCCACTTATCCAAGTTCCACTGGTCTTCCAAAGCTTTAGTTGTTTAGAAATGTCCAAGAAGGTTAGGATCCTGACGAGCTTATGTCAAATCAATGATTCTGAAAAGTCTTGCAGACGTTGTCTATGCAAACTTCCCAAGACCCCTCAAAGCCTCAAAAAAAAAAAAAAACCCTTCAGGGCTTCTTTTCAGCCAAGGTAAATCTCTTATCAAAGTTTCTGTGCAAGTCTTGGACCTTTCTCTCCTCAAGTTCCTGTCCAAACTGTAGGCAGATAAGCCAAGGTCTTTAGAGTACAAAACTAGCACAATGGAGTTTATTAGAGTTGCCGTACCAAAATAAGAGTAGAATATTGGTTTGGATGAGATGCAGTTGCATTGTGAAGTCTGAAAAATAAAGCCAACTTCATAGGGTATTCTTTTTAACCTACTTATAGGGATGCCAGCCTCCAGGTGGAACCAGGGCATCCACTGGCATTACAGTTCAACTCCAGACTACAGATATCAGTTCTTCTAGAGAAAACAAATGCTTTGGAGGGTGGTCTCTATAGCCTTGTACCCCACTGAGGTCCCTGTCATCCCCAGGCTCCATCCCAAAATTTCCAGTAGTTTCTTAACCTACATCTGGCAACTCTATCCCTCCCCATCCCCCCACTGGTGGCCAGGGGGGACCTGGTAACCCTAACTAATACTGTTCAGTGATATCCAGCCAGAAATTTGTTTAAGGCTATAAAAAAATTAGACAGTGATATATTCAAGATGTTACAGACAGGGGCATTTATTTTAAGCTGAATATCCATTACTGTAATATTGCATGCTCAGGCTGCTTCACTTTGTATTATACCACAGCATTTAAAATTACCCCAAATATAGAAGTTCTAAATCAGAAAATGTGTCTATATTATCATCAATTATGGAATTTTACACTAGTTAGTAACTTTTCTCCAAATGGTCCTTTGGAGTCTTGACACTGTAGGCATAACAGAATAGTCTTTTCTCTTTGCCAGATCTAGCAGCCAGTTATGCATAACGCATCTCATAATTTACTGCCATTATAAACTGGTTAAGAATCACAACAATTAAAGTAATGGATAGTTCAGTGCCAAAGAGAAGTTCTGAAATTATAGGCCAAACAAAACCACAAAATTACAAAAGTGCTTCAATCTAATATTGATTTAATTATCTTTTTTTTAACTAAGTAACAGCATTTGGCACAAATGGAGGATTTTATTCAAGGCTGACATCTGAACAATCTGCAGAACTAGAAATATGCCAAAAAATGTAAATGTTCCAGAAAGAGAATTAAAGCATAAAGACATCTAAAAACAATAAGAAAATTAATCTGCCTTTTTTTCTGAAATATTGAAAGATAAATTCATTTCCATCTAGACAAACACAAGTTTAAATAAAAGCACAACAGTGTAGTACTATCGTTAAAAGAGTAAGACTGAAATCATATGCTATGCAGCTTTTGAAGTTACATCAAAAGAAGTGCAAATGTTAAATGCTATATATAGGCAAATGCAACAACTTGCTGAAGAGCCAGGAGATGAATAAGAATAAAGGAAAACTCCAGGGATATAACTGATTAACCATTCATGTTTTGCTCAGGCAGCAAATCAAAGTACTCAGGCATTACTTTATCTTCTCTTTTTCATACAAAATAATACAAAGTGCTGCACCCAAGAGACTATGATGTGACATAGTATATACCTTTTAATGCCTAACATACTATATTTGGCTATTTAAGAAATACTATTTCACCAGATAATGTTGAACTAGTTACATGTATTTCAGAGCGCAGGAATTTCTCCATCTACCCTACCTCTGATGGACTGGTTTAAGCAAAACTGGTCTGTTGCATTATTAACAAAAATGATCACTTTTTAAATTTATTCATTTAAGATATTTTAAACCTGTCTTTCTCCAAAGAAGGGCTCAAGGTAGCTTAAATATTCAAAATCATGAAATTTCAAACCAAGTAAAACAAGACAAGGTCCAAAGACCACAAGACAATTATCAAACAGATGCAAATCAGATGCAAATATCCTGTTTAAAAATTACCCTCCAACTGAAAAAGCCTTCCTGAACAATTCTGCTTTACATTGCTTCATAAGTATAGCAAAGTAGATACCTTCCTGACATCTGCAGGATGGCCATTCCACAATGTTGAAAAAAGCACAGATAATGTCCTGGGCTTAATACTGATATTTTCTAACATGTCTATAGGAGGGGAGAGAAACACAGCATTGAATAGAGAAACAGAATAGAAATAGAAAGGCATGCCCTTTATTGTGCAAGTGGAGACTGTCTACCAGAGCAACCAGAGCTGTCTCAATTCATAGCCACTCCTGAAATACTTATACGGGGAGTCCAGCAAATGTATCTGTTAGGGCTTTAAAGTTAGGTCTTCAAAATTAAGAACCAGCATCTCTAATGAACTTGGGAAAAAGAGGCAGCCAGTGTAGCCATCTAAGAATTAGCAAATGATCTACAGAGCAACTTGCTCCAGATAATAAAGGAGTGACTGCATTTTGCACCAATTATAGTTTCAAAATGGTCTTTAGGGACAGCCCCATGTAGAGCACATTACTATACCACAGCCTTGAAGTTACTTTAGTATAAATTAGTGTAGAAAGCAAAGTCAAGAGAGGAAGCTAATTTGCATGTTAAATTAAAGTGGGGGGGGGGTCTTTGCCACCTCATAAAACCTTTTTTCTAACAAAAGCAGCAGCACAATTGTTTAGGATGGATTCAAGATACTGAACACAGTAAGATATGAAAGACATAAGGCATTCCACCTGTCTTTCTCTAATCCCTGCTCATTTTCAAGTGTTTAAAAATGTAGTGGGTGATCATGTAAAAGACTGCCAAGAGATGGAACAAAATTAATAGAAAGGCATGCCCTTTGTGATGCAAGTGGAGATTGTCTACCAGAGCAACCAAAGCTGTCTCAATTCATAGCCACGCTTGAAAGCAGCCCTGACCTGTAATTGGATGGGAGACCACCAAGGAATACCAGAGTTGCTACACAGAACAGAGGCAGGAAGGCAATAACAAATGACCTCTAAATGTCACTTGCCTTGAAAACCCTATAGTATTGCCCTTAAGTCAGTTAAGACTTGACGGTGAAAAAAGAGTTGATACAATAGTTATGAGGAGACATCAACTGAGTAACATACTAGGTACAGGATGATCAAAATCTGAATGTGTGTATCATGTTAGTTGTGATACAGAGTGTGGATATAATAATAATAATAATAATAATATTTTATTTTTATATCCCGCCCTCCCCGCCGAGGCGGGCTCAGGGCGGCTGACAGGCATGGGAATCCCATGAATCATAAAACAACATAAACAATTTTAAATATCAGTTACAGTAAAAATTATTTAAAAGTTAAATATATAATAAAATAGGTGCTAATTGCTGTAGTCGTGATATCCACAAGATGACTAGTTGTCCATTCATCAAATTAGTCGGGTTCCATCTCAAAGGCCAGCTGAAAGAGACATGTTTTGCAAGCCCTGCGGAATTGGTTCAAGTCCCGCAGGGCTCGCACCATCTCCGGAAGGTCGTTCCACCAGCGAGGGGCTATCACCGAGAAGGCCTGCTCCCTAGTGGCCCTCAGCCTGGCTTCTCTTGGCCCAGGGATTGTCAGTAAGTTCTGTGAGCTGGATCTCAGTGCTCTCTGGGGCACATATGGGGAGAGGCGGTCCTTTAGGTAGGCAGGTCCTCGGCCATATAGGGCTTTAAAGGTGATAACCAGCACCTTATAGCGAACACGGTAGACAACCGGCAGCCAATGTAGATCCCGCAGCCCAGGCCGTGCAGTTTCCCGCCGTGGTAGTCCCTCCAGCAGCCTGGCCGCCGCGTTCTGGACTACCTGAAGCCTCCGTGTTCGGTATAAGGGCAGCCCCATGTAGAGGGCATTGCAGTAGTCTAATCTCGAAGTGACCGTTGCGTGGATCACAGTTGCTAGGTCGGTGTGTTCCAGGAAGGGGGCCAACTGCCTCGCTCTCCTAAGATGAAAGAAGGCGGATCTAGCAGTGGCAGCTACTATATAATGAAGAAATATAGTATTACATCAGTAGGAAACAATGAAATGACAGCAGGGTGAAAAGTGCAGCAAGTGGTATCCACAGTGGTATAACCTGAACATATATCCTGAACATAGTATACTTCTAGAACCCCATTTTACATAATTTGCAGAATGACTAGAATGTGGGATTTTTCCTGAGCAGGCCATTGCACAAGGTGGGGGTTACAACAGAGAAAGCACAGTGCAGGTGGTTGCTGATTTTGCCTGTTTACAGGGTGCCACCGGTCATGGTGGAACACAGGAGGAATTATGGTCCTATATATGTGAAGGTCCAAGGCCAGACCGTGCTTTGTATGTGATCGTCAGTATCTTGAAGGTAACTTGGTAGATGATGGACAGCCAACGGATTGACTGCAAAATGGGTGTCCTGTCTAGCTCCTGAGAATGTCTAGCTCCTGAGAATAACCAAGCTGTGGCATTCTGTAGTAAATGGAGTCTCCAGGTTGATTTAAATGGTAATCAATGTAGATTGTGTTAAATAGCATTAGGATGCTGAGACTCTTCTTTCCCCCTTGGGCCTGCTTACCTTCATGAGCCAGACAGCAGCCCACTGATTTGCCATCTCTGATGGCTCCCCATTAGGGTTGCCAGGTCTGACTCAGGAACACCTGGATACTTTGGGGGTGGTGTCTAGGAAGAATGTGACCACTTTTATGATGCCATATCTTGTGATATCACTTCCAGTCAAAAATCAAGTGATGTCACTTCTTAAACTCCACTCCATTTGATGATGCCCCTTCCAGCATGTTGCACCAAGAACCAGGCCAATAGCCACAGGGGGGTTGAGGGGGCACTGCCCCCTAACTTCCAGGCTGGGCCCCTTGACTTCTAGGACGCTCTCCGGGGTGCAGCCATTTTTTTGGGGGGGGGGTCATGAGCAGCAGCCTGAGCTGGGAGAGCTGAGTAGGGCACGGTGCACTGAAACAGCAAAAGCAACAGGTGGAGAGGAGGGAGGCAGAGGAGGCAGAGGAAGCTGTGTGGAATTGGCTGGGGAGAGGGAGATGGAAGAACCCCCCCCCCCCCCGCTTGCATGCAAGGTGCAATCCCTTTTTGATTCCAAAGTCTTAGGGTTGGCTGCTTTGACTTGGCCACTTTCAGAGCTTCCAGCTTTTGTGTCTACCCTGTTCATGGGAAAGGGCGGAATATAAGCCTACTAAATAAATAAATAAAGCTTCTGAGAAGTGGCAAACCCCACAGTGGATGAGAAAGAGTACCCCCTGACTTTTTAAAAGGTTCCCTGACTTTTAAAATTCTGGCTACAGCCTTGCCAAGAACCCACTTTTTGGGTACTCCCCAAACCACCTCTTCCTCTGAAGTCACTTTCTTCTTTCAAAATTTAAATTTAAATATACTGTTTTTATCACTACCCACCCCCAACTTTACATTACTTGTAGGCTTTCTTCCAGTGCAAAAGTAACAATAAAGTAGGCCATGCCACTCTTAACTTAAGTTACCTATTCTGTCTGATAGATTATTTTCCCTACCAAAAGCAGATATTTTCCCCATCTGTTCAAATGTAAGTACGTTAGCACAAAAAAAGCACTATAATTGGTGCAAAAAGCTGTAAGATAAAATGATTTAAACATAATGAGCTGTGATTTTAGGAGATCCCCAGGTCCCACCTATCAGGCCATCTGGAGGCTGACATCCCTCTCGGACCAGCAACCACCTCCTTAAAATCATTCCTCAGAAATGAAGTTACTTTTCTGACCTATCTGCTGAGCCTGACTGATTTTTGATTCAGAGGAGTTAGCCATGTTAGTCTGTGGGTGCACAATAGTAAAGAGCCCAGTAACACCTTTAAGACTAACCAATTTTATTGTAGCATTGTGGCTCAAGATCTCTACCATTGCACCAGGAGGTTTGGACAGAAACATATGGAGCTGGGTGTTAGCATACTGATAGCGCCAAGTTCCAAAGCTAAGATATATCATATTTAGTGGTTTAAAAATCTTTTTGTAGTTAGTTTAGTAGATGATACATTGTGAAACTATGAGTAGGAAAACAGAGTAAAATGTATTGGTGTTCCCTGTGTCATGTAATATCACATAGGGCATGCAAGACAGAGAGGTTCTGTCAGGCCTTTGGTAGAATTGTATATCTGGCACTCTCATACCCTCCATTCTCCACCCCTCCCCAGGAGGCTTGTGGAAGCTAAAATTATTTTTCTGCCATCTTAGAAATTGTATTATCAGTTGATATGTATCATGTATTTACTGTTGGGTTTTTAACTTACATTATTTATTGTACTGTATATACCTCTATTTGTAAACTGCCCTTATCCCTGTTGCAGGGAAAGGCAGCCTAATAAATCTAATGAAATAAAAAATATAAATAAACATGGCAATAAAGTAGGCCATGCCACTCTTATCTTAAGTTACCTATTCTGTCTGATAGATTATTTTCCCAACCCAAAGCAGATATTTTTCCCATCTGGATTGAAATCTGTTCAAATGTAAGTACTTTAGCACAACGGATTTAAAGCAGAGTAGATCAACTGTTTTGTAGATTTCAATCTAAACATGGCAACTTGTATTATAATTCAGTTCACAGTCTCAGTATCAAGGCGTCAAGCAGTCCCAATAAAAATAATCTATGATTCAAGTATGCCCTACTGTTGTAGGGAATCTGTAGCTCCTAACATTTGGTTCTTCAGTTTCAAATCCTTCAAGTAGATATGATGAATCCATCTCATACTCCCAGCATTGTTATAAAACTCCTCAGTGCAACAATTAGAACAAAAGTGGAAGCATTGACCTTGTACTGTGTTAGATACAACTGCATGAAACCAAGGTATGAATCCTGGCACCTAAGAAGGGAGAGCATTTATATATTAATTCAAATTCAGGAAAGAAAAAAGAAATGTGTAAAGGCAGGTCATTTAATCAATAGCACAATTGTATATAGATTCTTCCATGGTAATGTTGATTTATTTAACACAGAAAAAAATAATTTAATGGATTCATTTTGCAAACAACATGCACAGCTTTAGCTAATCTTTTTTGTTTGTTTATTTTAATTGAACACAACAGGAACCTTGAGAGGTTTCCCACAGAACAGTATGAAAATTCCAGTTCACTAGCTCTTCACATCCAATATGCATTGCCAACTTTCCCCCAAATGATAATGCAAGAAATAAACTGCAGTCAGAAGGCAAAGGCAGCAAAGAACTATTCCATAAGTTTTCCTCAACTTGCTGTTGTTTAGGTCCAAGCCAAAAAAGACTCTAGCTTGATGAATGAATCACTTTCACATAGAAGAAGAAGAAACAACTAAACAGTCAATTTAAACCAAGATTCAACATGTTGACTCCCAGTTTCAGTTTCAATATTGAGATCTGAAATCAGAATCTCACCTCACTAATTCTCTGAGACTTTCCTTCTGCATACTGAGTCTAGATTGGGCCATGGCATTGTATACAGACATACAAGTCTCCTTCCCACACCAGTGAAAACCAGAATCAATCCTCACAACATAAAACGCAGTATGAATTTATGCAGGGCTTTGTGTGTGTGTGTGTGTGTAGCAGGAACTCATTTGCATATTAGGCCACACACCCCTGATGTAGCCAAGTCTCCTGGAGTTTACAGTAGGCCCTGCACTAAGAGACCTGTAAGCTCTTGGATTGGCTACATTAGGGTTGTGTAGCCTAATATGCAAATGTGTTCCTGCTACAAAAAAGCCCTGAAGTTATGTATCAGAGAACACAGCTTCAGTGTTTAGGGTTGAATTCTGGAATTTCTTTTAGAAGTTCAACACTGGGAAATGGATTCAGATGTATTCTAACTACCCATTTCCAGACAGTCCATAGTATAGTGTAGGGGTAGGCTTGGCATTTGCCTTCCCCACCATTGGTTCCAGTTCCTCAATGAATCAAAAGTGGCCCCCATAATGACACTCTAGGAATTTCCTAATTTCCAGAGCATCACCCAGAACTGATGACATATCCTCCCCAGATTCCATGCTCCATGCTCAACATGAACAACACTGAAAATAGGGTTGCCAGGTCCAACTCAGTAAATATCTGGGGACTTTTGGAGTGGAGCCAAGAGACTTTGGGCATGGAACCAGGAGCAAGGTTATGACAAGTACAATTGAACTCTGAAAGGAGTTCTGGCCGTCCCATTTAAAGGGACTGTGCTCCTTTTAAATGCCTTCCCTTCATTGGAAACAATGAAGTATGGGGCACCTTCTTTTGGGGCTCAGAGAATTGGACCCCCTGGTCTAATCTTTTTAAAACTTGGGGGGGGGGGTTTAGAAAAAGTACCAGATGCTATGCTGAAAATTTGGTTTGTCTACCTAAAAACAGACCTTTACAGAGCCCAAGATACCAACTGATCGATTCTCCATTATACCCTATGGGAATCAGTCTCCACAGGGTATAATGGAGTACCCAGCAGACATCCCCTCCCCCCCCTGCTTTCTGATAACCCTGAAGTGAGGGAGGGCCTCCAAACCAGGGGATCCCCTGCCCTCAATTAGGGATTGGCAACCCTAACTGAAAATGCATTTGCTGAGGCAGTGCTGGCAACCCTATCTAATGGCCAGTCTATATGTGCTGCTAACGTTCCACGACTGGAAATCCATACACATAATTCAGCCTTAAAAACAGCTCCAGGTGATGGCAACAGGACCGAAATTTGGTTCACTGATATCTGCTGACACAGGTCTTGAGACCCACACAAGGGGTCTTAGGGAACCATGCCATAACCAATGTTGGGACCCAAGGCACACTTGAAAAAGAAGTTGAGAAATCACTCCCTCCCCCTTGATGGCTTTCCAGACTGCTTTAAAGACTTATCTGTTTCAGATGTTTTTTTGTTTAGGCTAAAAGGCTGTTATACTATAATGGACTATCCCCACCCCCCAGCATTTTTATGCCACCTTTCCACTATTACAGGGGCCACCAAGGTGGCTAACAATTTAAAATAGTTACGAAGAAATTATATTTTAAAACTGTTAAATCAATACCCTCCCTCAACTAAGCCAAATCAAACTACAAGAAAGGACCAACCATCCATTACTCCCACAATGACAATGATCAAGAAAATGGGATTCTTCTCTCCCAGAAGGAGTTTCAGAATCATTCTCATAGTAGAAAACAATCAGAACATTACCATTCAGAAATTCATATACTCTACTAAAACCCTCTCAACTGTGAACAGAAAACAGTTGCATATTTAAATACATTACTAGACAATCTGCAAGTGATTCATTTCTTAGAACTAACTTGTGTTCCATTGAAGGTATTGGGGAAAAATTGTTGATGACACACTTTGTTGAGCCAAAACAAGCAAGCAATTGGCATTTTCAATTCATTTTTTCATGTTCAATTTCAGCTGGCAAACCAAAAGCAGTGAAAACATACATGGCTTGTTTTCTTCAAAGCTTACAATAAGTAAGTACAGAGAAATGCAAAGTATTACTGTGGCATTTCCTATCGGTTTCTACTGAATTTCAAATGTAAAATAGTGTAAAGCATAATTCTGCTTTTACATTTCTATTTGAATAGTCACATGCATTCGATAATCAGTACAGTGAATAATCATTAATCCTTCACTCTCTCGGCTTGACTTCGCGAACGAAGATTTAAGAAGGGTGCAGTAGTCCACGTCTGCTGCAGGCTTGCTGGTGGCTGACAAGACCAATGCGGAACAGGCAGATCCGGCCACAGTGGCTGCAGGGAAAAGTCTGATTTGGGGTTGGTGCTGTAGCAGTGTGATTCTTCCTCAATCTCCTTTTGTCCTCAAGACCAGCTATGCGTGCGTTCTCAAAGGAAGAGACAGCCTGGTGGATGGTGTGCCTCCATGCTTTGCGATCTGAGGCTAGGTCAGACCACTGGTGATGGTTGATGCGACAGGTGCCAAGGGATTTCTTCAAGGAGTCCTTGTACCTCTTCTTTGGTGCCCCTCTATTTCGATGGCCGGTGGAAAGTTCGCCATACAGAGCAATCTTGGGAAGGTGGTAGTTTTCCATCCTAGAAATATGCCCTGCCCAGCGCAGCTGCATCTTCAACAGCAGTGCCTCGATGCTTGTAACCTCCGCCCTCTTGAGGACTTCAGTCTTGGTCACAAAGTCACTCCAGTGGATGTTGAGGATGGTGCGAAGGCAGCGCCGATGAAAGCGCTCAAGGAGTCGCAGGTGATGACGGTATAAAACCCACGATTCGGAGCCGTAGATGAGGGTTGTCATCACAACCGCTTTGTAAACATTGATCTTTGTGCCTTTTTTCAGATGCTTGTTGCTCCACACTCTTTTGTGCAGTCGGCCAAATGCACGGTTTGCCTTTGCCAGCCTGTTGTCAATCTCCTTGTCAATCTTGGCATCTGAGGAGATGATGCACCCCAGGTAGCTGAACTGTTGGACTGTCTTCAGAACTGATTCACCCACAGTGATGCAGGGAGGGTGATAATCTTCCTGGGGTGCAGGCTGGTGGAGAACTTCTGTCTTCTTCAGACTAACTTCTAGGCCGAATAGCTTGGCAGCCTCTGCAAAGCAGGACGTCATATGCTGCAGAGCTGATACCGAGTGGGAGACGAGTGCAGCATCATTAGCAAACAGTAGCTCTCGGATAAGTTTTTCCATTGTCTTGGAGTGAGCCTTTAGTCGCCTCAGGTTGAACAGGCTGCCATCGGTGCGATAGCGGATGTAGACACCATCATCATCATCTAGATCTACTGCGTCTCTTTGAAGCATCATGCTAAAGAAGATCGTAAAGAGAGTTGGCGCGAGGTTATATCTAACAGGGTTTTTTTCTGGTATAACTGAAACATTTGAATCTATATAAGATTCCAGTTTTCATTCCCTGCACAGTATTTATGTTTCTGTTTTATTGGGGGGGGGGGCAATTTAGAGAGAAGGGGTAATGAGTGGAAAGCAAATATGCACCTAATTCAGAGTACTTAGTCACTGTTTGTATGGCCTCTATATATGACCTCTCTGTGCATTGACTGAATAAACATAGGGAACAGCAGGGCAGGAGCACACTGGGCAATCTGCACAGTGCAGATGTGTGCAGGAAGAGTCCATATGCACACTCCGTTCTTATGGTTAGGAACACTGTTTTCTGATGACATCTGATTACATGGGACAGGTGTATATTGCCATGCTCAAAAGCTGCAATCATGCAGAAGCAGGTTAGGCTAGGCCAAATGTTTGTGGCCATTTTCTCTCTTCACAAATTCAGCCAATGTTCAAAGGTGTTGTGTATACATTGATCAGTGTTTCTATGTATATCATTTCTTATCATCATATTGCTGACTTGGGAAGTACTTGTGCTCGCTCTCTCTCAGCTGGAGTGCTCTTTGCCTGACACATTCTATCTATTGAGCATTATCCTAGCTATTCACTGAGATCTTCCAATGAAGCCCTACTTTGTGTAATACCTTTTTTACTGGATGTTTTGTGTACAAGTACCTATGTTGTAGAATAGCCTGCCTTGGGGAGTTTTTCCTTGGCAATTTTAAGTAAGGTACAACTGTCTGCCTGACTTTTTAGTATATTTGAGTACTATGACACCTATCATTTTTTATCAACTCATGTTCTTCAGCTCTGTGTATTTAATTCTACTTATGTTAAGCAAAGAGGGGGAAGAGACAAAGGTAATTTTTTTTTTAATGTTCTTCATGTTTAAAGTTATTATATACTAGGAGTAAGATCCATTGTGAAGAAAAGTACAATGGATTCTAGAAGAAGGCTCCAGGTGAGTGCCCCCCCTGCTATCTTCCCACCCACCCAATTGAAGGCATACACCTCCCCTACCTCCAGGGGAGCTGATCTCCACCATCTGTAATTCTCAGTGACCTCCAGCCTTCAACTGGAGATTGGAGCAACCCAAAAAGAGTAATGTGGAAAATGGAGCAGGAAAAAAGCACTCAAGCATCCACGATAAACCAGTCTCAAGAAGAATTAATTTCTATTCAGATACAAAACATAGAAACCTTGTGCAATAAATATTACAAAGGTGCAATGGTATCACATCCAAGTCTCATTGGTTCAAATTTATGAAGAGAGTTCTTGTTTTTGTAAAAAGGGGTCAGAATGTGATAAGATAAACCAAGAAAATGGAATCCAACGCTCCAATTGGATTGTAGATCATAACAACAGCAAGGCACATTGACACAACAGGGATGTGCATATGGCCCTGTTTCACATGTGGCTTCTACAAGCTGTGTAAACACAATATTATACATCACCAGCAGGTTTTTACAATAAAATATACAAGATTGTTATAAAATCAATATTGCATACTTTCAGTATCTTTTACAATATTATACATGGCAACAGCTCAATCCTTTCTGCAGAATAACAATGGCAACAGAACACCCAGCATCAAAAGACTATATATACACACACAGGTGTAACTAATTACAGTACTCTCTTAAAGGTACAGACAACCAATCCACAATGTCATACCTTATACAATTAATAAAAAACAGGAAAGATCACAATCATTGTTGAGTCCATGTGGAATCAGGAAATTTAATCTAAAAATCTACCGCATCTCTTGTTTTAAGAACCATTTATGCATATCAACTTTACCCAGGAGCCAGGTGAGAAACCTTTCCAAAACAAAAAATCTTAAATCATTTTGATCATGTCTTAAATCCCAGAAATTATCGACAAGAGGAGCTTCAGAAACAAAGTTCTTCACACGAGACTTGTGTTCAAGAATGTGTGTATGCATAGTGTATCTTGTACTGCCACAATAAATTTTTTAAACAAGAACACAAAATAATATAAATACGGCACTTGGTTGAGCAAGTAGTAATGTCCCTAAGTGACACCTTTAAACCTGTAACTGGATGTATGAACTCCTTTAATTCCAGAGATAAAGAACAAGCTGAACATGTCCTGCATTTACCAAATAGTCAGAAAAATTCCTGGTCCTTCTATACCCTATTTTAGGAAAATTGCTGCAGCCTGGAAGATCTTTTACCAAAACCCAGAATTTTTTCAAAGCATTTTGAATGGAATAAGACAAGGGTGAAAATTGGAAAGCACATGTTAATCTACTTTCACTACTCTCCTCGTTCTCCCCATTGTCTCTGGACTTGGAAAACATGGAAGTTTTAGACATTTTGTTGACCCGTTTACAGGCAGAAGTAATGACTTGCTCAGGGTATCCTAAATTGGGTACAAATTCTAGTTTTTGCCTTCTCAAAATCTTCCCAATTTGTAGAGTTGCATCTTGCTCTTATTAATTGTGAAATGGGTAAGCTTTTTTTCAAGTGACAGGGGTGGCAGCTGTCGAATCTCAAAGGTAAAGATTTATCTATAGGTTTTCTATACGGTGTTACTGCCAGTGTGTCTTACTTACCACTAAAGTGTCCAAGAAGGCCACAGTCTCTGTATCCACCTTATAACTGAACTTAATGGATGGGTGCATGCTATTCATCCATTCCACCCAAGGTCCCACAACGTGAACATCCGACACCACCATCATCACATTATCAATATAACGACGAAACCATACAATAGATGAAAAAAAGGGATTAACTGCAGCATTACAATAAACTTCTTTTCCCAAATAATCCATGAACAAACAAGCCTCAGAGGGAGAAAAAGGGTTATCCGTAGAAACACCCTTGATTTGTACATAAAACTGATCCTGAAATTTGAAAAAGTTATGTTCAAAAACAATGTCTATAAGTTCCCTGAGAAAATGCGTGGGAGGGACTCGCTCCTTTCTGAAGTCAAAAACATTCTCTAAGACAAGTCTCACTTCCTCATGTGGTATGTTGGTATATAAAGAGCCAGTTTGGTGTAGTGGTTAAGTGTGCGGACTCTTATCTGGGAGAACCGGGTTTGATTCCCCACTCCTCCACTTGCACCTGCTGGAATGGCCTTGGGTCAGCCATAGCTCTCGGTGAGTTGTCCTTGAAAGGGCAGCTGCTGTGAGAGCCCTCTCCAGCCCCACCCACCTCACAGGGTGTCTGTTGTGGGGGAGGAAGGTAAAGGAGATTGTGAGCCGCTCTGAGACTCTTCGGAGTGGAGGGCGGGATATAAATCCAATATCTTCTTCATCTTCTTCTTCTTATCTTCTAAAGCATTTACATCTAAGGATACCAAAACCGCATTTTCTGGTACCTGTAAGCCCTCAATTTTGGCTATAAAGTTAGCGGTATCCTTGATATAAGTATTTGACTGGACCACAAATGGTTTCAGAAAAAAATCAATATACTGACTGAAAGGTTTAAGGAGAGAGACAGAGGCTGAAACAATAGGTCTGCCAGGTGGTGGAAAACCACCTTTGTGGATTTTGGGTAGGACATAAAAAAACGGTGTCCATGGGTACAGGTTATATAACCACTCCTTGGTCTGATATGTAATATACCCAAGATCATTTGCTTCCACCAAAAAATCTGAATCAATCTTTTTACCTTATCAGTAGGATCAAAGTCCAAACACTTATAATAGGTATGATCCCCCTGCTGTCTGTGTACTTCCTGTAAATAATCAGAGGTGTATATATAGTCTTCTGATGCTGGATGTTCTGTTGCTGTTGTTATTCTGCAGAAAGGATTGAGCTGTTGCCATGTATAATATTGTAAAAGATACTGAAAGTATGCAATATTAATTTTATAACAACCTTGTATATTTTATTGTAAAAACTTGCTGGTGATGTATAATATTGTGTTTACACAGCTTGTGGAAGCCACGTTTGAAACAGGGCCATATGTGCATCCTTGTTGCGTCAATGTGCCTTGCTGTCATTATGATCTACACCAGTTACGTCTAGAGAAGAATTGGAGCGTTGGACTCTGTGAATGAATGAATGAACTTTATTACAGTCATAGACCAATATAAAAACTATAACACATCATATAAAACCCTCCTAAAATACCTAAGATAGTATAAAATACCCTCCTAAAAAAACATAAAATACAATAAAGTACATAAACATTTCCCCACCTATACAATCCAAGATAACTAAAATATAATTGAACCAATTTTAAAATTTAAGTCAGTTCCAATTTATATAAATCCTTTAAATCAGAGTATAAAAAACATTTATAAACTAAAATTCCAAGAGATCATACAAGACATGCAGTTTCTTGTTTCTTAGTATGGAACTTCACAAGATAATGGCAAAATTTGGCTATCTGTCTAGAGATAGTTGGACTTGCATCTACCAAAAGTTTCTCCAAACATGCCTCGTCCGCGTCTGCCATTGGTTTAACTACAAACGGGGAAACAAACCTATCCCTCTGTACCTGGTGGAAAGGGCATCGAAAAAACATATGAGTCATCGACTCCACCTCTCCCATAGCACAAGGACAGCGTCGGTCTTCATACGGGACTTTTCTATATTTCCCTTCTAGCACCTTTGAGGGCATGGCTGCGCATCGAGCCAACGTAAAGGCTCTTCTGTGGGCTGGTACCTCCAAATAAAAAAAGTACTTGGCCGTCCTCATAACATATTTGGTCTCAGTAGCTGCTAAAAAAGAGGGGGCCTGTTCTAGATCCCTTTGTCTCTCTATATCGCAGATTCTTTGTTTGATAATACTTTTTGCTTTGGCATAGCTCTGCGCCAAGAGGTTTTCAAGTGAGAATCCTATACTTTCTAAGTTGCTTCTGACCAATTGCAGCCACCTTGGCCTATAGGGGTCTTGAGTTATTAAAGGGAAGAGGCCTTTTTTGTTTTTATGGATCCTTAGCCATTGACATGCCGAAGATAACATAATTCTGGCCTCAATTCTCATTTGCCCAGTTTCTAAACGCAAAAGGGCATTTGACACACCTGGCGGAAGCTGCAAAACGTTACGAAGAAATTTAGATTGCACTTTCTCGAGAGCCTTCAGTTTTTTAGCCGAAATGCCCAGGTTAATACCATAGAGCAATTGTGTTAACACTTTGTATTGGAACAGTTTCAGTGCTGCCGGAACATAGAAGGCCCCCTTAGAGCGAAAAAATCTCAGGATAGCGTACATTGTTTTCTCAGCTTTCTCCACCCTCATATTACAATGTTCAGTATAGGCACCTGTATTCTGAATTACCATTCCCAAATAAGTAAATTTTGTTACTTGTTCTATTTTCTTGGACTCTGTTTTCACAGTTTATCTTATCACATTCCAACACCTTTCTACAAAAGCAAGAACTCTCATCGTAAATTTGAACTAATGGGACTTGGATGTGATACCATTGCACCTTTGTAATATTTATTGCACAAGGTTTGTATGTTTTGTATATGAATAGAAATCAATTATTCTTGAGACTGGTTTATTGTGAATGCTTTAGTGCAGGGGTGGCCAATGGTAGCTCTCCAGATGTTTTTTTGCCTACAACTCCCATCAGCCCCAGCCAGCATGGCCAATGGCTGGGGCTGATGGGAATTGTAGGCAAAAACATCTGGAGAGCTACCGTTGGCCACCCCTGCTTTAGTGCTTTTTTCCTGCTTCACCTGGAGATTGGCAACAGTGGTTCCCTAGGAGGAAATGGCATTGTACCTGTCTGAGGTCCCACCCCTCCTCAAACCCCACCCTCTCCAGGTCCCACCCTTTAAATATCCAGGAACTTCCTAACTGGAGTTGGCAACCCTATCTCCTTCCCTTTACTTGCCCCTCTGACTTCAGATTTCCATCACCTCCCCCCTCCCTGAAGCCTCTACATAGGAAGCAGACAGTCTTTCTCCACAGTGGGGGGAGCAGCTTACATCATTCTCCTCTTCCCCCATATGATCTGAACAACAGCCCTGTGAGGCAGGTTAGGCTGAAAGTCTGTGACTGGTTCAAAATCACCCAGTCAGCTTCTACAGCAAGAACTTGTGTCTGGCAGGCCCCACTCTGAAGCCGTGACTCCTATGCCCTCCTCAAATTCCACCACAGAATCTCCAAGGATTTCCCACCAACCTGGAACTGGCAGCCCTAGTCAGCACTGGGTCCAATGAGTTCTGCCTCAAAGGCCTTTAGGGATACCTTTCAGACCAAAAGTCAGTCTCTAACTTTCTCTGCTGTCTCCCTCCTTCTTCCTCCTTCAGCCAATCAAAGGAAGAGTTTCTTTCTTTGAATCAGTGCAACAGACAGCTCAGCCAACAGGGGAGAGTAGGAAGAGTCTGTAACTGCCAGATATAAGTTTGGTTGCATTTTACTGACAGTATCAGCTTTGCTGGGTTGCAACAGCCACTCAGGCAGGAGAAATGAGCAGACTCAACCAATGGCATGCAAATACTGTTGATTGATAGTTTGATGGGCCAAAGGTTGATGAAATACAGTCCCACCCAGTCCCAACAAATCAGGATGCTGGGATTTGTCAACATGAAATCAGTTTTATGTCTATAGAGTCTTAAAATGTATGAGTTGTTACTTTGTTTTTGTTGCTGCTTATAAATTCTATCCTACATAAATTTTTGGAGATATTTGGGGCTGCATCTTCTGTGGATTATGCAAAAAAATTCAGCTTCTTCTTTTCCTTGCAGTCTCCCATTATACATTCTAGGTCATTTCCAAACTCTTTCCATCTAACCTACATATAGACTTTTTCACTTCCATCTTGAGGCCAAGAGTAGTTTCTCTTCTCTCAGCCTTTGCATGAACAAGTAAATAAGCTTTGGGCAATGACTACAACAAAAGCATTTCTGCTTACTGAACAAAAACAGACAGATAAGAAGACACACCTCACTCTGTAGCAAGTTGCCTTGAATCAAGAGGAAAGGAAGAATCTAAATGTTTTAATAAGTAAATAAATAAAGTAATTATAATCAGGGTCTCACATGTAATCAATCAAGTATATTTAGCAATGAGGTATCCTGTTACATGAACACTGTGCCAAAGGAAGAGCTTCATCTACATTGCCATTTCCCACAAATAATCCCATAATGAAGTTTGGAACTCGAGATTAGGGATGTGCATTCGGCTCGGCCGAGCCGCATATACAGCCGAATCAACGCTGATTCGGCTGTATTCGGAATTACCCGCAGCCGAATGCCATTGCCGCCCATTATGCGGCTCCCGAACGCGGCTCGCCGCATACTTCCGAATAGCCATTCGGAAGTATGCGGCTGTCAGCTGTCAAAAGGCAGGAAAAGCAGCCTCTGCAGCCTCAAAGGAGCTGCTTTGCCTGGTTTCCCGCCTTTAGTGGCCTCTTCCCGCCTTTCCCATATCCTCCCTGGGATCAGGGAGGGGGGGAGGGGGAAGAGGAGCCCCAGCAGCCAGCCAATCCAAAGCATGCATTTGCAAAATGCATTGCAAATGCATGCTTTGCAAGGCTGTTGTTGTGTACTGTGTAGCTGATGGCCCAGCCATCAGCTACATTGTTATTTTGATCTTTTGCTTACTTGGGTATCCAAGTAAGCAATGTTCTCTGGCCAATCAGAGAGAGCAGTGCTATTTTTTGAAATTGCTCTCTGTAGGGCCAGAGAACCTTTTTAAGGAGTCTTCCTGCTGGACTCCTCCATTGCTGTGTTGGTGTATGTGGGTTGGTGTGAGAGAGATTGTGCTGCTGCTGGTGGCTGGCCCTTGGCTTCAGCTCCTGCCTGCTGCTCTCTCACTGCCTTACCAGAGACCTCCCTGGACTCAGAGAAGACAAGGTAAGACAGTTTTGGGGTTCTTGTTTTAGTTTTTGTTGTTAAAAGGACTAGAGTCCCTTTACTTGTTCAGATTTGGGTGGGTGAGTACTGGGTGGGTAGGGTAGCCTATTTGGGGTTGGGGTTAGGTTCTGCTGGGGGTGGGGGGGGGCTGGGGTGGGTTTTTTTTTGCTAGTTTGCCCATATCTTAATTTAGTGAGAGGACTTTTTAAAGTGCAGTGTCCTTTTACTTCTCCTGATTTGGGTTGCTTGGATTTCTTGGGGTTAGGGTGAAGGGGTTTTTTTTTTTGGGGGGGGGGAGTTCCTGTATTATTAAAAGTTGAGTTTTTTACTGTTTCATTGTTTGATTTGTTGCTGCTGTGTTGTGTTGCTGCTGTGTTACTTTTATCTTCAGGTTATTGGGGGGGGTGCTGCTTGGCCTAATTTTCATTGTTTAAAAGGCCACTTTTGTCCCCCTTTTCTGGTTCTGGTTTTAGGGGTGGGGGTGTTGTTGTTGACTGATTTGGCCTGAGTTTTCTTATTAGTGAAAGGCCACTTTTTAAAATCTTGAGTTGCTTTGCTTGGCCTCTTGTGATTCTCTGGTTTTGTTTTGGTTTTTTAAAATTACCTCTGGTTGGTGTGGGGGTTGGTGAGGGTGTGTGTGGGCTGGGTCACTTTCTTGTTGTTATAGAGTGATTTTTGGAATCTGAGTGTGCTCTTGGTTTGGCTAGGGCCACTAAATAGGCTGCCCCACTAATAAGGGTGTTTTTAGGGATTGTGTTTTTTTGAAATTTAAAACAAAATTAATCCAGTTTAGGGCTTTATCTCCTTTCACAATTCAAGTAGGCCAGATAGGGGTGCTTTAAAAAGTTTTTAGGTTTCTCATAAAAGGCAGCGTGACTACTAGGCCACATCAGGCTCCCTTTTAAAGAGACTAGGGTTGCAGCAGCGGTGCATCTGGCTTTCAGCCACTGAAAGCTGGTGCATCCTTAGATTTCCACAGGGTAAACCACAGCTTCTCTCACGTTATAGGGGACACTAGAGTTGTGTTGTTTGGGACAGGGAAGCTGGCACCTGGGTAAGAGACCCAGAGGCAGCAGGCTTTTTGTGGTTGGCCAGCTCTCCCCGTGTTGTTTGGGGCAGGGCTGGAGAGCTGGCATCTGTAGATTGTGTGTTCTGTGGCAGGGAAGCTGGCACCTGGGTGAGAGACCCGGAACCAGCAGGCTTTTTGTGGTTGGCCAGCTCTCCTTGTGTTGTTTGGGGCAGGGCTGGAGAGCTGGCATCTGTAGATTGTGTGTTCTGTGGCAGGGAAACTGGCACCTGGGTGAGAGACCCGGAACCAGCAGGCTTTTTGTGGTTGGCCAGCTCTTCCCGTGTTGTTTGGGGCAGGGCTGGAGAGCTGGCATCTGGGTTTGCTGCAGCCAGGTCTGCAGAGCAGACCTTGAGCAGATTGTGTTTTGTGTGGCAGTGACGTTGGCAACTGGGTTTATATTGGTGCCAGGCCTGCAGGGTTCATAGATTAGATAGAGGGATGTGGTGCATTTGGGGCCTATAGAGATTCTCTGGTGTGAAGTTAGGTTTGGCTTTGGGTGCCCCAGGAATTGGACCCCCTGGTCCAATTTTTTTTTGGCCTTGTGGGTTTTGTGTGGGACAGTGCCCTGAAGCTGCACAGCAGTTTGGGGGGCTCTCCTCAAAACCTCCTGCTCCCCAGAGCCACTTTTCCCACGACAATTGCAGTGAGGAAGTGGCTCTAATTGGTTTTTTCTCACCATTGGGAGCAGTGTTCCTTTTGGGGTGCCGACAGATGGGTGCTGTCTTTTGGGGCCAGGGGGGTTGCATGCTGGGGAGTCCCCTGAAGCTGCCCTGCAGTTTTGGGGCCTCTCCCTCAAACCCCCCTCTGGACAGAGCCACTTTCCCCACAGCAATTGTAGTGGAGGAAGTGGCTAATTGGGCTTTCCCCATCATTGTTGGCAATGGGCCTTTTGGGGAGCCCAAAGACAGGGACCCCCCGGCCCAATCTTTTTGGGACTTGGGGGGGTTGGAGGGGAGAGTCCCCTGCAGGTCCTCTGCAAATTTGGGGGCTCTCCCTCAAACCCCCTGCCCCCCAATAGCCTCTAATTATGCCCTATGTTGCCCTTGATTTCAATGGCCCTTAGGTGTAATGATGGAATAGGGGCACCCTCTTTGGGTGCCCCTGGAATGGGATCCCCTGGCCCAATCTTTTTGGGACTTGGGGGGGTTGGAGGGGAGAGTCCCCTGCAGGTCCCCTGCAAATTTGGGGGCTCTCCCTCAAACCCCCCCCTCCAGGCGGCTTCAAATATACCCTATTTGCCATTGATTTCAATGGCCCATAGGGTATAATGATGGAATAGGGGCACCCTCTTTGGGTGCCCCTGGAATGGGATCCCCTGGCCCAATCTTTTTGGGACTTGGGGGGGGGGGTTGGAGGGGAGCGTCCCCTGCAGGTCCCCTGCAAATTTGGGGGCTCTCCCTCAAACCCCCCCCCTCCAGGCGGCTTCAAATATACCCTATTTGCCATTGATTTCAATGGCCCATAGGGTATAATAGGGCCATATATTCGGAAATAGCTGTGCATTACCGCATATGCGGCTATTCCGAATACGGTATTCAGTAGTACATGGGGAATCCGAATTTTTTTCCCAGTGTACTTCCGAATCCGTGTAATTCCGAATTTTTTTTTTTGCACATCCCTACTCGAGATGACTATTTAAACCCTACTTCAATGAACCAACCAAGACTTCCTGCAAAACAGCTCTTCGATGTCTCCTAATTTACACCAAATACCTAAGTATTCAGCTTTTTTCTCTTCCCCTCTTTTCCAAGACTGTAGCTTTTTAAAAATACAAGCTGTTGTTAAACCAAGCTTCGAAGGCTATAACTGGAGCCAGAATGTGTCCCAAAATTCTGTTTGACCTGCCATATACCCATTTTGCAGAGGGTATACTGTCTTGGCAGATCGGACTGTTTCCCCCACACACACCCCTTGTGTTATCCTGTTTGTTAGCTTTATGATAGATTGTTATATTGTTTCCATGTGTTGTAGGGTTGCCAAGTCCAATTAAAGAAAAATCTGGGGACTTTGGGGGTGGAGCCAGGAGACTTTGGGGGTGGAGCCAGGAGACATTGTGGGTGGAGCCAAGAACAAGGATGTGACAAGCATAATTGAACTCCAAGGGAGTTCTTGCCATCACATTTAAAGAGACAGCACACCTTTTAAAATGCCTTTCTTCCATAGGAAATAATTAAGGATAGGGGCACCATATTTTGGGGCTCATAGAATTGGACCCTCTGGTCCAATCGTTTTGAAACTTGGGGGGTATTTTGGGGAGAGGTACTAGATGCTATACTAAAAATTTGGTGCCTCTACCTAAAAAAATAGCCCCCCCCCAGAGCCCCCAATACCCACGGATCAATTTCCTATTATTCCCTATGGGAATCGTTCTCCATAGGGAGTAATAGAGTGCCTAGTAGACATTTCCCTCCCCCCCACGCTTTCTAAAGGGGGGGAGGGCCTCCAAACTAGGGAATCCCCCGCCCCCTCCCTCTCACACACACACATCTTCCTCCAGACAACTCTACTTCCTGTAAAAACGAAAGCAAAGAAAGGGAGGGGCCCTTCTCAGAAGCCCTTTCTGCTTCCTGCCCAGCCTTAAAGGGGCAGACAGTTTGCAAACGGCTCAGGAGCTCTACAACATGAAGCCTAAAGCCCCCCCCTCCACCCCCGCTTCCAGAGTTTTGAAGAGCGGGAGGTGAGGCTGCGAACCCAGAAGTCTCCCGCCAGAGCGGGAGGTTTGGGAAGCCTAATGTGTTGGCAATTTGTTGTTGCTTTGTAGCCACCTTCAGTCTAAGGTGATCAGGTGTGATATATTTTAAATAAATAAATATTCCTTGCAAGCTAAAAATGGCATTTCATCACTTCATTGAAGGTTCCTTACTGCCATGCATATGCAACATTCAATTAAGCTGCAGGAGAACCTTACCCAGCAGCTCTATTAGCATATGTGAAAGGCAGAAGAGGGAGATTCTACCCAATTTTTATTATCTTCTGTATTACTCCTTGTACATAAAGCCTAGAACCCAGTTTCTTGCAGTATATCTGAGAGCTTAAACTTTTCCTAAGAAACAGAGAAGCTGATTTTTCTCTCTCACATACTATTTTGTTTGTCTCATATAGAGTACTGTTGTTTGCCTTGATGGCCAAGAAAGTATCAGCCAAAGTTGTACCAGTAAGATGAAATATTTTTAACTTGATGAGCACTTTTAGGTGTGGTTGTCATGTTCTATGCTCTATTCATGTCTATGTGACTGACTGTAATATCCTTTGGCTGCATACAATAAATGCTGCTGCTGCTACTATTACCTCATGCTTAGAATATTTTAGATAAATTTGGGCTGAGCTGGTCAGTGGGCCAAGTTACACTGACACTTACCTATGATACTACACATAATAAAATAAGGGGCTGTCTTCCTCAGGAGGTACATTTTGGAGAGCACAGCCTGATGCAATGGGAAAGATGCGAAGTACCATTTCTGAGGTGTATCTTCCTTGACATTACTTAGGACAGGGATGTCAAATGTCAATCCCATGGGCCTGATCCAGCTCCTGGAGGGCTTCTATGCGATGTTCCATTATCTGCTTCCTTTTCCCTCTCTACTGCTTCTGTCATTGCCATTTTTGTTTTTCTTTGTAGGGTTGAGGCAGCCAAGCAAAGCAGCCTCTCCTTACTCCTTCCCTCTTTCCCCTCCCTTTTCTCCAAGGCAGGGGAAGAGAGGAGGAGTCTCAGCCAGTGGAGGAGCTTGGCTCTGTAGCTCAGCTGCTGTGTGATTGAGATAGTCTGGCACAGCTACAGCTCTCCCAGTGAAAACTTGAGCTGTGCCAGGTTCTCTCCTCCAAGGGCTGAGGCTCCTCCCTCCCCTCCTTGGGGAAGAGAAAGAGCTGCTTTCTTTCTGAAGGAGATTATACTACTAGATAAAACACATAGCCCTCAGTCTGTGTTATGGTGCCTTCACATGTTTTTGACCAGCGCATGAAGCAATTTATGTACAAAAGTTCACAATGCCCAGCCATTTTATGTTTTTCCCTGGTTCTTAGACTCAAAGCATTGACCATGAAATTTCTGTAACAAATGGCAATAAATTGGATGTAGGTTTGCAACTTATAGATATACACCTGAACAACACCCGAGCAGCATACTCATTGGTATAGCACAGACCTTGTCTCCAGATTTTGATGCAATAATTCAGAGCAAGTGGTGTCAATTATCAGAGACTATTACATAAACAAAATATTGCAAGAGTGCTAATGTTTGAAGAATGTTTTATTTTAGGGGTTTTTTTAAAAAAAAATCTTTAATTTTGTGTGTGCCCTTTATATGTGTACATCTCTACTACCTGATATTACATTTTTTGCGACACATGGCCCGGCCCAACGAGGTCTCATTTATGTCAGATCCAGCCCTCATAACAAACGAGTTTGACAACCCTAACAGGATATAACTTTGGTTTGTTTTAAACAAACCAAATATTGGAAGGGGAGAGACGAAGAGCCACAAGCTGGCATACTCTACTGCCCCTCCCTCCATCACAATAGACCTGCTGGTGAGTGGAGGATGAAGTGGCAGTGTAAGATGAGAAGAGGAACAGAAGTTTTTATATAAATGGATTGTTTTCATCTAAAAATAGCTCTGGCTAGCTTTGTTACAGAAGATGTTTAAATCTGGTGTTTAGTCTGATTTGTCTATTCTGTAACTTTTTAAATTGTCTACTGATTCGCATATACTGTGAAAGGAAATGTGTAAGATAACAGGCTAGAGGAATAGCAACCTGAAATATGGGGTCTTTCACTTTGTCATCTGATAAAAAGTATGCTGTCAGCCTGAAAACAAAGTAATAGCATATGCAAAAAAAGACAAAGGGGTGACAATAGAAAGATTAACATTGGATTGGAGAGTAGCCATAAGCAACAGGTATAGATAGGAGTTTAAATTTGAATATATTATCTTGAAAGAGAAGAGGTTGTCCTATATTAAAGAAAGCCAACTCCAAACTTGGCTTTGAAAGTATGAGTTCTTCTGTTGATGTACATCATGTAGCTCCTCCCCATAAATCACATGTTACATTCCATCTGGCCTAGTAAGAAACCTTGCCCACTGGAGACAGCTCTGTAGCCCAATTCCTGGAGCAATGTCCCTGTCCCCCCACCACACACACATAAGAGAAACTGCTTCAGCATCAGCACCACTAGAAAATGCTGAGAGGCTTTAATATCTTCTAGCCAACCTATCACAAACAGATAAACCAGGAATCATATTCCAGACAAAGCCTTTTTTATTGCTTTTAATCTATTGTAAAACTGCCTTGGACGTTGAAAGATGGGGGCATAAATCTTCAAAACACAAATACCGTATTTTTAGGACCATAAGATGCACTCCCCCCCCCCAAATAAAGTGTGGGGAAAAGTGTGTGTGTCTTATGGAGCGAAGGTACCTTCCTCCGGGGGGGGGGATCCGCTGCCTCCGCTTCTGATCTCGGCGCTTTCCCCGCGCCTGCCTGCCTGGCTCCAGCTTCTTCCAGCAAGTGCTGGGATCGCGAGTGCTTCGCGAATGCTGGCTGTGGAGGGGGCGGCGTGCTTTCTCCGTGCCTGTCTGCCTGGCTCCAGCTCTGATGCTTAAAGCAAGCGCCGGGATCAGAGGGCGGAGGGAGCGATCCTGGCACTTGCTGTAAGCGTCAGAGCTGGAGCCAGGCAGACAGGCACGGAGGAAGCACGCTACCCCCTCCGCAGCCGGCGCTCGCGAAGCGCTGGGTTTGTGGTGGGGGCAGTGAGGAGCAATCCCAGCGCTTGCTGGAAGAAGCTGGAGCCAGGCAGGCAGGTGCGGGGGAAGCGCCGGGATTGGAGGCGGAGGCAGCGAATCGCCCCCCAGGAGGAAGGTGCGTCCTATGGTCCAGAGCGCCTTATTGACCGAAAAATACGGTAAATATTGTGCAATGAACCAAGTCTGTATGTAGCTTTAACAAAAGGGTACAACAGATATTGGGACACAGTATATGCTAAATGCCTCAGGAATGTGTTTCATCTATCAACATGAGGGAAGGTGCCTCCTTATCTGCTGCCAATAACAAAGAGATAATGTTTGTCTGCTAGGTAGAACTTATGTCAGCATCATTATTCTATGGACTCTGCTTGGCTATGATAACCACCAACAAGGAGATAGAGAGGTCACATAACATGGCAAAAATCTCTAATTGACAGATATTGACCAACTTCCTGGCACGTAATTTAGTTTGAAATAACCTTCTAGATATTTAACTTAACTTTGGGCAAACACTTATTAAAATCATTCTCCACAGACTGAAGAATAGTCTATCACATAAATGAAGAAATTAATGACAGTTCAGGCAGCATCTGTCAATTACTGTAAAAATTAATTATTCCATTAATAACGACATTGATTAAATCTTACTTTAAAAGCATGTCAGACAATGTGACTCATTAATTTCGCTTGCGATTCCAGTCATGTGTACCAATTGATTTTTCTCATCCAGAAATGCTTTCTACTATATTTAGTTCACTTCTGTTGCCTATTTCAACAGAGAGTGATACTCTGAAAGCTCAAGATTTATTCACTGTAACTCAGGGGTGGCCAGCGGTAGCATGGCCAATGGCTGGGGCTGATGGGAGTTGTAGGCAAAAATCATCTGGAGAGCTACCGCTGGCCACCGCTGCTGTAAATGATGCATATTAGCATACATGCTATTGCAAAGGCATCAATTCAGAAACTGAAAGAACAAAGTATTACACCCACTTAACTCATAATATCCATATTTCTTTAACAAACTACACAATTTCATAATTTATTCTGCTACAATCTGATTTTTATTTAAAATAAGATCATTTTGAAATAGCTATGCAACATATTCTCCAGGTTCAGTGTTTAAAACTGAACCTGCTACGGTTGCCAGATCTTACCTGGCTACTGGCAGGGGGACTGTCCTCATGCATGTGATGTGATGACATCACCTGGAAGTGATGTAATCGCACCAGGCATGTCGCATGGGGATACTCTAGCATTTTGGTTTTAAAAACTCTATGGTGCCATAGAGTTTTTAACCAAAATGCTAGAGCATCCCTGCATGATGTGCCTGGCAAAATTATGTCACTTCCAGGTGATGTCATCATGCTAGGCATGTTGGGCGCTGACAGAGCTCTTCAGTGGTGGGGCTCCCCCCACTGGCCAATCCTGTGTTGGTAGGTTGGAGGCCCTGAAATCAGGGGAATCCCCACCCCTAGAGGGAGGCTGGGAACCCTAGAACCTGGAGAACTGTTGCCAGTCTGAGTAGACAGTACTGATGCTGATGAACCAACGGTCTGATTCAGTATAAGGCAGTTTCATGTGTTTTGTTTGTTTCGCCTAAGGTGGCACAAATTGTTCTTTAAAAAATAATAACCCCACACTTCATCACAATAATCATTGTAAAGTAATTATTGTGGGTAGACTAGATACATGCCCAGTTGGTCTGAATTCAAATGGCAACAGATCCAGTGTTGCTGAATATTATATAAATATGCTTCCATCTGCATTTTAAACTGTGCAATATAAGCTTCTAGTTTTTAAATAAGAACACTAAACAGCTCTTTTCTTTCTCTTTTGATTCTGTCAGTGGTATTCTTTAGCAAGAACTGTGCTTTCCCCAAAACAACTTGCTTAAGTAATGAATGAATATTTTTAAATGATGTAGGAATCATTAACACATCTCTTTGTCCTGCACCTCAATGTCCTACATGGAAAATATATCAAGATGAAAAAATCCTATGCCATGTCACCAATATTTTCTATCATGATTTTTAAAATGTGCCTGAGTGCTGAACTGTCATTTTTACTTTTGCATTATGAGAAGTCCAATACAGATGTATCGAGGGGACAAAAACACAGTCTGATATTTTCATATTACCTGTCAAATGCAGCATTTTCATAGTCATATAAACATACTTTATAAACTATGCACATGTTTTAATTCTCCCTGCTCTTGTATTTGCCAGCATTTCTTATAAACAATTTGCTCTTGAAAATAGCTGAGCTCTAATGCACATGAGTTCTTTTTTTCTGATAAAGGCTTGCTGAAGGAGAAAATGGCTTATTCATGTGCTGTTTTATTAAAAATATCACTATGTTGTTTTCTCTCTCATATACCCCCATTTATGTTTTTTTTATTACTGCTTTTCACTCCTGCCATCAGGACAGATTGAAAAATAATGGTGAAACTCAACTGCTGTATTAATGCCAACAGGAACAAAATCACTTGAAAGCAGTCAAGTAAATTTTCCATAATCAGATTCTTTGAAAAGTTTACATGGCTCCTTCTCAGCTCAAGCACAGAGACTTGAATATGAACTATGGCAAACACAGTAAGCTATCTGGGGTACTCAATCATAAGATATGTGTCTTTATGTAGTGCTACTAGTACTAGTAGTACTAAATATGTAGTACTAGTAGTACTAATAGTAGTAAATTGCCACTCAAACTGCTGGGAAACTGAAAATAACCAAATAAGACAAATCTAATTATCTTAAGTAACTTGTATGGAGCAACTGGAAGAAATGTACATCTGAGATTAACTATCTTTATTTAGATCCTTTTTTCAAGTCATTTGGTTCATTCTTTCCAAGGCAATAGATAAAGGAAGATACCAATCCCAGCAAAAAATCTCTGTGTTAAAAGATGCTATCAGAGATGCTTCAGCAAACAACCTAAGCAAGATCAATGAGTAACTGAATGTTTTGGGGTTTTTTGTGATTTACTCTGCCATACACATTTGCTGCAAAATAATGCTATTAAATAATGTTGAGACCCAGTTGCTACATTAATGCCAACAGGAACAAAATCACTTGAGAGCAGTCAAGTAAATTGTCCATAATCAGATTCTTTATAAAATTTACATTTGCTTGTTTATATAATTTGCTTGTTGTTGGAAATCTCATATCAGTATTATATTTCTAAAATTTAAAATGGAGAACTTCACTGACAC